>NW_005842171.1:484969-501063 GCF_000455745.1 Alligator sinensis
TTCTTTTCCCATGGCAGCACCGCGGGCCACAGAAAACGGCTTGGCAGGCCGCATGGCGGCCCGCAGGCCGTATGTTGGACAAACCTGGCATAGATTATATGGATTTGAACAACATGGTGTTATACCTTTGTTGCAAGACTGTAAAAGTTGATGGAATTGATCTTGATGCTGGTACCAATACTGGCCTGGAGAATTACCCTTTGGCCTCTATTTTCAGTCAACTGGATGTCACTTTGGAAGACTGTCTCATAAGCCAGAGCAACAGTAAACCTTATTAGGCTTTTGTTGAATTGGTGCTCAACTACAGTGATGACACCCTTCCCACAGAATTTTCTTCTGGCCTGTTTTACAAAGACACCCTCAGACAACATGAAACAATCATGTGGGATGGTGATAATCATAGGTTTAGGAGATGGGAAAACCTGACACCCAGAGCAGAAAGATAGAGCTGTTAGGCCATTTCCACAGCAATTTGGTTTTTCAAGAAAAAATTGTTGAGTGTCTTGAGCCTGAAAATTAGCTGACTTGAGTAAAGATGCCTTCTGTTTGATGGGTGCCCCAGTGGCTAGACAGTTTAAATTACAAATCACATCCATGTTGCTGGGTTTTTGCTGTAACCATGTTGGTTTAAGGACATAGGCAGGCAAGTTTCTTTGGGTAGATGTGATATCTTTTATTAGACCAACTGATTAGTTGGAAAAAGTTCTTTTCAAGCTTTCAGGTGCAATCCATCTTCCTTTTTGTGAAGAAAGTGAGGGTAGCCCTGGGTGTCCAGCTGGGGCATGCAGAGGCCTTGCTTACAGCCAATGTGAAATACCCCTGTAGCCAAGGCACAGGCATGGGATACCTACTGGGCAGCACAGTGTCCAGAAAAGCCCTTCCCAGGCTGCCTACCCTGGTTGTAAACCAGGAAGCTGGCCAGGTCAGGCTACGAATAGTGCATGGCTGGGGAACATGGCAGCCATGAGACAGTCATGGGAGACAAGTGGAACTCCCAGATTGGTTAGCAGGGTTGTACACAGCACAGCTGAAGCTGTTAGAAGCAGCAAGCTGAGTTGGGGGGGCACCGAGAAGCTCCAGAGGAGTGGAGCTACGCTGGAAACCCCCTCCCTCACTGGACAGGAGACACAGTGGATGACAGGGGGCAAGTAACTGGGCCTAAGGGATGTGAGTAGCTGGGCTAGCCCATCTGGGCTGCCAGCCAGCACCCAGGGAACTGGAGAGGGGCTGAGAGTGGGACCCAAGTGTCTGGCAGCCCAGAGAGGGGCTGTGTGTGTGCTCCAAGAGCCCAAGGGCTGTTTCACTGGCGGGATGGACTTACCAAGCAGACAAGTCAAGCCCAAGTTTTATTTCTTTTGTTTGGGCTGGTAATTCTTAAGGGTCAATGCCTTGGAATAGAGTCAAGCACCTAAAAGGCCCAACATTGGAAGAAAAAAGAGAAACTACCTTGAAAGAGAAGCTGTCAACACCTGTGATGGAATGCCTCTTTGGGAGAGGTGAGGGTGGGCTATAGTGGAGGAGGAGCCCCATGAAGACATCCGGCAGGACTCTCTTTAACCCTCATGACAAACTACCATGAAGACCAGGTACATTCCCATGTACCCCATTCTATCACTTAATAGCAAGGTGTGGCAGGAGAATCCAGGGGTGATGGAAATGGATAGTGGGGTGGTGGCAATTACCTCTGCCACCAGAGGGCCCTAGCCCTCACCCCTGCTACAAACCCATAGATCATGTGGGAATTAAAGAGTTTAGCATCCCCACGGTCAACCAGGTCAGCAATGAGGAGAATCTATTTTTGGGACTTCTGCCCAAACTTGTCATCATCAGGTTCATGGATAACAATGTCTTTAGCAGGAACTATGCTGAAAATCCCTTCAACTTTAAACATAACAATATTAATTTTGTTTCCCTGCTCATTGATGGAAAACAAACTGTGACAAAACAACTACAACCAGATTTTGGAAATGGTAACTGCATGGGAGAGTACATGCATCTAGTGCATGTCTAGTAAACATATGAAAGACAGTTTGCTGTTAATCAACTGTGATGAATTTGCCTGGGTGTGCATCTTGTTTACCTTTGATGCGACTCCTAGCTAGGAATATGCTGACCATTATTTACTGATTAATACCAAGAAACTCAGAACAGAAATACACTTTGCTGGGCCTTCACCCACCACTGTCAATATGATTGTGTATGGGGTCTATGACAACCTTATAGAGATAAACCAAAGAAGAAATGTCCTGTTTGACTACATGTGAAGATGGACACTGAACAGCTATCTTGGGTTTTATCCACAGACCCTTATGAAAAAGAGACTTTCTTAGATGTGTTCCCCTGTGACTGGCTTCCTGAGACTGGCTCTCAAAGACCCCTGAGCTTAGCGGTCAACATGAATATAATCAGGCTGGTAAACACTGGCTGACAGCTTACCTGATGGATTGGAACTGAAGGGAGTTTTTTGACTCATATGGCCACCCTCCAAACAGTGCTTTTCTTCCTCAAAGTTTTACATTTTTTTAAAACAAGAATACTACAAGCACCACTTTTCAGATGAAACAGCTATAACAGCAGTTACCAATCTGTAGTACACCTAATACCAGTGGTACTCAGACAATCTGTCAGTGGTACACAGATAACTGGCACACAGTGCCCACTAGCAAATTGTGCTCCACCCAGACCTTCCACCCCTGAGGATGGGAGCGAGGCACTCACATGTACACCCCCCCCCCCAACATCCCCTGTTGTGCCTTGCTCCCACCCTTGTGGGCAGAAGGGCCTGGTCCTGCCAGCATACAAATTCCAGGCAAGTGTGCAGCTGCAGCTGATGCAGCCTCTGGGGACCTGCTCCACTTCCCCAGCCTCCTGCTGGCTCCGGGCAGCAGGTAGGGAAGTGGCAGGGGTGGAGGCAGAGGCAGGGCTGCATTTGAGTGGGACTGCAATGCGTGGGTCTGGGTCTGGTGGCAGCATGGAGCCTCCACCGGGGGTTGGGGGGGGCAGCAGTGTGGAGCTTGGCTAGGCAGCGTGTGGGCACAAGGGAGGTTGGGGATGTTTGGACCCCTCCACACACTCCCACCATGGCGCACAGCCCCAGCAGGCAGCAGCAGTAACAGGCAGGGGTTTTAGGGGTGCTTGTGCCCAGTGCAGGTGTGCGGCTCCAGCCAGCGCTGTACATCGCAGCAAGGGGCACAGCCCCGTCTGTATTGCCAGCACTCCCTGTGCAGACATGCAGCTCTCATACTCATCAGGCATGGGAGGGAAGCCCTGTGCACTGGAGCTGGCTGCCTTCCCCACCAGGGCTGCACAGCATGGGAGGGAAGCCCCAGGTGTCTTCCCCTGGGCGGTGGGGAAGGCAGTTGGCTCCAGCATGTGGGGCTTTCCTCCTGTGCCTGGTGAGCGCTGGGAGCACCAGTGATACAGACTGCCCAGCAGAGGATGTGCCCCTTGCCGCAATGTGCAGTGCTGGCTGGAGCTGCACCCCACCAGGCATCTGTGCCCTGAGCACCCTGAGCACCCCCACTTGCTGCTGCACCACATGGGTGGTGCACACGCCACCAGCCTCAGGGCCACTCTAGATTAGGGCTGCTTCAAAAGAGACTAGGGTCCCCAGATACCAACTGGCTGGGCCTCATAAACTCCCTGAGCTGCTTCCCAGAGCTGGCCCCAGTCTCTGTGTCTGAAGATCCAGGAAGTGCTGGGCAGGGTCAGTTTGCTCCAAGTGGCACAATTTGCCCCACACCAAAGTGCATGGTCAGGCATGTGTGCAGAGACACAAATCCCTGGCACAAATTTGTGCCACTGCTGTTTGAGGTGCTGCAAGCACACATACCTACATGTGTGGTTATGCCCAGATAGACCTAATAGGCACATTCAGAAAAGCACACACATTTCTCTTGCAGTCTCTCAAAGCATATTTGCAGTGTGGGCACTAAATTTCATACCTGGACATCCAGGTTTATAAAAAAAAAAAGCCATGGAAAAAAAACACAGGGCAAGGCATGCTCCTGTAGCATGCCCTGAAGCAACTGGAGGTGGGTTCCTCCAAAGAGACTCTCTGGCAGGTGACCAGAGCATCTCTATGGCTGCCCCTTGTTCCAGTTCTTCAGCATGCTGCTTCCCAGTGTGGGGCAAAGTGGACCAGTGCAGGCTACAGTGTGATTTGGACTGGGTTCTGACCAAACTAAGTAGGGGTTGGGTGTGTGTGTGGGTGGGGGTGTGTGTGGAACTGGAGGTGGGGGGCTGTGAGGGTGCAGGGGACTTTGGGTGGTGGTGGGCTGCTTGGGAGGGGTGGGTCCCCTGCCCATCCCCTGCAAGGCCCAAAGCCCCCCCCCCAATGGCATTCAGGGTGTTCAGGGCCCAGCTGGCACAGCCCCCACATGGTGTGGGGCAGCGGAGTGTAGCCCTGGCTGCCTGGTACCCAGTGCCACCTGTACCACATCATGTGGGCCTGGCTTTCAGGCAGCACTGGGCCATTCTGGCTGTTACTTGGGGGCCCGGCATTGCTTGCAGGAGCTGAGTATCGCACTGGGGCAGATCCTGTCTCCACGTGCCCTGTGTGCTATTGGGCTGGGCTGGTTCCATGAAGGCAGGACCCATGAAGTCAGGATCGATCAGTTGTGCGATGTTTTATTGATATTTACAATTTTAAAGCAATTTGGAAGTCTACCAGTGCCTCTATCATCATCATAAAAATTCTAAATATACACTTTGGCGTTTGCTTTTGGTTTTATTAACAGAAAAATCAGAGCCTCTGCCCCTTCGCTCACCAGGATGCAGAGCACCGAAAAAAACTGTTAGGTTGGTGCCCTGCCCCTGCCCTTGTTCCTTACTCTGAACCCATAGCACCAGCCCCTCCCCAGTCCCCTCACTCCTGACCTGTAGCCCCTGTTTGCTCCCAACTAGTTCCCTCCTGGCAACCGCTCCATCCTAGCACCAGGACATGGGTCCATCTGCAACAGTCCCATCCACTGCTTTGTGGCTTTAAGCAGTACCAGCCATTGCTGTTCTGCTCTCTATGCTTGTGCCCTGGCCCCAGTGATCCCCATGCTGTTCCTGGGAAGCCCTCGACTGGGGCTCAGGGACTGGGCTGGTCAAGTCCCGTCACTTCCAGAGGGAAGAGGGACTCTAAGCCTAGCTCTGGTGGTCCCTCCTACCCAGAGTGCTCCCCCATGCTGAGCCCCATCTCTCTCTTTCTCACACACACACCCCTGCTGCAACCTCCACCCCTCCCCCCAGCCCATAACACCCCACAATTGGTTCCTGGAACCAGAATCCCCCCCAACCTGGGGCGCATGTCCCAGCACATGTGTGGGCATGGGGCAGGGCTGCAATGTGGCAGTTGCCCCAGCAGCTGAAGCTCCACCAGCAGGTCCCTCCTATCCCAAGTGACCAGCTGGGCATGTAGGGTATAAAATTTGTAGGGGAATATGGGGTTGGGAAAGAAGAGGTGTGGGGGGTGGGTCTTGTGTGGGGGTTGGGGAAGGTTTGTGGGTGCATGTAGGGTTTGTGGGGGTGGTTTGGGAGTGTGTGGTTTGTGGGTAGATTGTGGGGGGCTGTGTGGGAATGGGGGGTCTTCTCAGGAGGGATGTGTCCTCTACCCCACTGCAGGGTGCAAAGCACCCCCCCATATCATACTGACTGCCCTTCCACAGGGCACACAGCTCCCCTGCAGCAGCAGCAGCAGCAGCTGTGGGGTGCTCAGGGCCTGCTGCTGGCAGAGCCCCCCTGCAGCGTGGCATGGCACAGTGCAGTTCAGGCTACGTGGTACTTGTTGCCACTTGTGCTGCATGTTATGGGTCCAGCCCAGCCCAGCCTGGGGCTGTGCACCTTGGGGTAGCCACTTTGGCTATCACCCAGGGGCTCAGCATCGCTCGCAGGGCTGGGCTGTGTCCTGTCTCCAAGTGCTCTGCACATCATTGGGCTGGGCTGGTTCCATGGAGGCAGGACCCAGCTTGGTGTAATGCATGGCCCTTGTGAGTGGTGCCAGGCCCCTGGTGACAGCCCGAGTGGCCCAGTGCTGCCTGAAGGTACATGGCCCTGAGCTGGACTGGGCTGGGCCCGACCCATGACATGCAGCACAGGTGGTGCCAGGTGCTAGGTGCTGCGCTGTGGGGGGCTCTGCCAGCAGTGGGCCCTGAGCGTTTCATGGCTGCTACTACTGCATGCCCCCCAAGCATCCCCCCCTGCCCCCACACAACAAGAGCACCATAGAGATGTTCTGTAGCATCTCTCTGGAGGACCCCACCTCTGGTTGCCTCAGGGCATGTTTCTGGACCATGTCCTGTCCCTTTTTTTCCTCTATGGGGTTTTTTTTTTTTATACCTGGATTTCTGGATATCAAATTTAGAGCCCACGCTGCAAATATGCAGCATGGGGAACACTTTTTTTTTCACAGCGTGCCTCTTGCAGTATCTCAAACTGCTTTAAGATGCTGCAACAGGCATGTTTGTGCTCATCTGGACATGCCCAATGGGTGCATCCACATATGGAAGCATGTGCACTTGCAGCAGCTCAAACTGTAGCAGCACAAATTTGTGCCAGAGCTTTGTGCCTCAGCACATGTTCCTGAAAAAACACTCTGGTGTGGGGCTCTAGCAAAACCCCTCGTTTTTTTGGTTTTTTTAAATTTATTTTAAAATGCATTCCCTCCCCTTCCCCTATCATTTCTGACTTTTTCTCTCCCTCTCTTTTCCCTATAGATAAGTATAAGTGAGCTCAAACTTAGGATAAGCTTTGAACATTTTTATTTTGCTAGCAAGTTTCTGGTTTGGGATATCCAATTGTTTTATATTGTATAATTATTAGGTTTGTATTAATTTTTACTGTTGTATATTGTATTATTATCATTTTCGTATTGATTTTTATTGTTTCATATGGATATTGTATGGTTTAGGCCTGTGTTTTTAAGTGAACCAAAGTCATGTCAAGTTTCCATTTTATATGTCGAGCCTCCATCTCCTGTCCTCTGCCTGGGCATCCCATGTTGCAATAATATGATTCATTGTACCCTTCCCATGTAAATTGGTTCCCCGATGAATGAGTCTGATTGGAAGTGATTGAAATACAGTGGTAGCAGGCCTCTACTGAATGGCCTGTAACGACCAGGCCATCACCTCACATTGATTCACCCAGGAACCACGGACTTCACCCAGGAACAGAGACAAGACCAGCATTTGAAAAACAAAAGACCCTGCAGAACCAGCAACTCTATCATTGTACCCCACCATTACAGACACCCGAACCTGCACATCCCTGCATGGAGTACACATGCTCAGTACATCAGGGGCTGACACTTGCCTGGGCATGCCTCCTGTCACTAGGGTCACACATGGTCTGCCCCTATAAAAAGGGGCAGTGAAGACAGACCCAGTGGGAACGCCATTTCCATCCAGACCAGACCAGCTTCATGTCACCTATCCATCCCAGAGGCCCTGGAGACGACCCCCTGTGGACAACACCGAGCTGAAGGAGACCCCGACTGGCCATCAAGGATCAACTTCCAGCCTGGGATAGGGAGATATTACCTGCACACCTCCTCCTACAATTTGGACTCTCTCTTTCTCTCTCTGTCTCTCTCCTCCTGAACTTCAGTGGACTTCAGCCCCTGCACCAAGCCTTTCTAACCCCTGCTGCCAGTGTGTGTGTGGGGGGGAAGGGGGGTGCAAGGGAACCAATTTGGCATTGTGTCACCATCTCCCCTGCTCAATAAAACCACTGTCATTTGCAACCCTGAGTTGGGTCATGTTTGACTGAATCCCAGTCCCTTCCTTATCTTAAATTCCAGCCTCATTCTCTCTCTCTCTCTCAATTTCAGCCCCCACCCCTCTCCACTAGTTTCCCGATCTCCTCTCAATTCCTACTGCCTTTTCCCCATGACTGTCTGATGCCTCTCAGTCTCTTCTGCCGCTTTTCCTGTATTTTTCTGCTGTCCCCCTGCTTCCCACGGTCCTACTGCCTTTTCCCTGTGACTTTCTGCTGCATTTCTCTGCTTTCCTGCTGCCCCTGCCGCCTTTTAGTCTCTCCTACTGCTCTTTCTGTGATTTTCTGCTGCTCACCTCTCTGTTTTCAGGCTCCCCCCACCCCTGCAACTTCCCAGACTTCTCCAGGTGCCCCGGAGCCTCTTAAACACCCACACTTTCCCTTAGTCCCATTTTCCCCTCTCCCCATCTACCTTTTCAGCTTCCCCCTAGCTCTGGCTCCAGACCCAGCCTCTGTGCCAGCATGCTTCCCTGTTCTGCAGGCTTTGGGCGTTGTCTTTTAATAAATTAAGATCAAGTAACCTAAAGTTACCCCAGAA
Source organism: Alligator sinensis (assembly GCF_000455745.1). Lineage (NCBI taxonomy): Eukaryota > Metazoa > Chordata > Crocodylia > Alligatoridae > Alligator > Alligator sinensis. The sequence goes on from NW_005842171.1 coordinate 493,269, forward strand.
CCTCAGTTCTTCAGCCCAGGCCCCTGTAGTCTACCAGTTCTAATCCTGGTCCTGGTAATTTTTAACTCCTTACACTTCTACTTTCTTACCTTAACCTTTCCCCAGGTATCCCAAGTACACCAAGCATATACATACATACACATCACAACACCCAACTTAGGAACTCACCTGTGTGTATGTGTAGGTGGGTGGTATGTGTGTAAATTAGTGAATACACATATATAAACATATATAGCTATCATTGTGTGTGTGTGTGGCATATGAATTAGTAATCCACGTATGTGTATTGGATGTGCAGGTGTTGGTAACTGGTAACTGATTCTGTCTAAATTTGGTGTGTGTGCAGCATGTATGGGCTTAAACTGGTGATAGGTGTGCATGAACCTAGACTAATTATTTTGAACGTGTGTGTATCTGAGCTGCTAGTATGAGTGTGTATGCCTAGTAGGGGTGTATGCACCTAGTGAGTGTATGTGTGCTTAATTGATTTTTATGTGTGCGTGTGCAATTGTACACCACACCCTCCTGTCTAACAGTGCAATATTGAGATCCTGAGCGTTGCCCTGACCCCTCAGGGCAACAGGGCAAATTGTGCCAATTGAGGCAAACTGATCCTGCCCAGCTTCTCCTGGATCTGCAGCATCTGTGCTGGCCCCAGCAGTATAAAAACTGCCCTGGTGAGCAGCTCAGGGCTACTTGCTCTCAGGCTCTTCCAAGGGAGGAGCCTCTGGAAGGAAATTGGCCATACCCCTTCCAGTCCCAGGCTGTTGGTGTTCCTGGTTGTTGCAAGCTTTGTCTCAGAAGCTTCTGGGGAGAGGATGGCCAGGCCCCTTCCTGCCTCTGGCTATTGCTAGCTTATTCTCTGAGCTTTTGGGGGTAAGCTGGCTGCACCCCTTATGGCCTTGGGCTGCTGCTGTTGCTGCCCCCCCATTGGGGGGGGTCCTCTGCTGCATGCCACTACCCCCTTTCAGGGAGGGGCCCACTGCACTGCACCACACCCCAGCAATGCACCCTAGCTTCTGCACTCCTGTTTCAGCCTGCTTCCCAGCCCGCTGCCATGCTGCGGTTGGGGGACAGCCTCAGGAGGGAGCCTGCACTGCCTGTGAGCCCCTCTCCCACCATCACTACCTGTCCCAGCTTCTTTGGCAGGAGAACCCCCACCTTCACTTTCAACAGGAGCACACCCTGAGTGACTGAAATGGATGGCTCCTACCATCATTGCTGCTGCTTGTTTTGCTGCTGCCCCCTCCCAGGAGAGAGGGAGATTCCCTGCTGCTCCAACTTGACACCACACATGCACTGAGTTATTCCCAAATTGACTGGTTGCTCCTGCCTTCCCTCACAGCTGCCTCATTGCATCTGATCCTGCTTTGTTTCCCTGCCTGCTGCCCTGCTGCTGAGTGCCTAGTTCACGGGCAGGCAATTCTTTTGGGTGGAGGGCCACTTACCCAGTTTTGGCAAGCTGTCGAGGGCCGCATTAGTAGCCCCGCCCCCTGGTCACCATCTTGAAACCAATGTCTCAATGTCTTGGGGCCAGTGCCAGTGGGGCCCAGAGTTGGGCACAGGCTGGCAAGGGGCTGTGAAGCCAGGTTGGACTGCACCAGCAGGGAGATGGGGGAGCTGGCCTGGCTCCATAGAGCCCCTGCAGCTGGGACCCCTGTACTCCTACCGCCCTACTCTGGGTGCTACTGGCACTGGGCCTGGGACACCAGTGTGGGCCCCATGCACCCGCTCACTCCCAGTGCCCCCCCAGCCCTGCAGTACAGGCAGGGGGTAGCGTGCAGCCCTAACCCCTGCTCCCCCTCGTCCCTGTCCTGAGCAGGTACAGGCAGCCCCATACGGGCTCAAGAAATGGGCAGACGAGAACCTGATGGCATTTAACACCAAAAAATGCAAGGTTCTCCACCTTGGGAGGAAAAACCCACATCATGCTTATAGGTTCGGCAGTGCTACACTGGCTAGCACTTCGGATGAAAGGGACTTGGGGGTCACGATTGACCACAGGATGAACATGAGCCTTCAATGTGATGCTGCAGCTAGTAAAGCAAGCAAAACTCTGGCTTGCATCCATAGATGCTTCTCAAGCAAATCCCAGGATGTCATTCTCCCATTGTACTCGGCCTTAGTGAGGCCACAGCTGGAGTACTGCATCCAGTTTTGGGCTCCACAATTCAAAAGGATGTGGAGAAGAGTGAGATAGTCCAGAGGAGAGCCACATGCATGATCAGCAGGATCACGTGCAGGAAAACAGACCTTACAAGGAGAGGCTGAGAGCTATGGGACTATTCAGCCTGGAAAAGCGCAGGCACTGGGGTGATCTGGTGGCCACCTATAAGTTTATCAGGGGTGCTCATCAGGATCTTTGGTTCTGGTCTGTTCACCAGGGTGCCCCAAGGGATGACAAGATCGAATGGTCACAAACTCCTCCGTGACCATTTCAGGCTGGACATAAGGAAGAACTTCTTTACTGTCCGAGTCCCCAAGGTTTGGAATAGACTGCTGCCAGAGGTAGTTCAAGCACCTACTTTGAAACCCTTCAAGAGACATTTGGATGTCTATCTTGCTGGGATCCTATGACCCCTGCTTACTTCCTGCCCTTTGGGCAGGGGGCTGGACTTGATGATTTTCTGAGGTCCCTTCCAGCCCTAGTGTCTATGTATCTATGACAGATAAATATTAATTTTCTAAATGTTTTAGGGGCCCCCCGGGCCAGACAGATTGGCCTCCAGCCTGTGAGCTGTATTTTGCCCACCCCTGGCCTAGCTGGAGGCCTGACGGGCTCCTGAACTGATCTCCAACAAACAAAGCCCCTCCACCACTCCAGCCATCTTTTACATCTGCCTCAGCAGCCTTCCCTGTGTGTTTTTACCCTTGTGTGGTAAGTCCTGTGGTCCACTCCCCCTGCCCTGGAGTTTGTTGTGTGGCTCAGTAAGCCAGCTTGAGTCTCCCCAGCCCTTGTGTGTGTGTGTGGGTGTGGGTGTGTGTGTTCCCCATCCCCCACTTTTCCCAAGCATAGCTCTCTCAGCCTTTTTCCTGTGGGGATGTAGTTCAGTGAGCTTCAGCCACCTGCCCCTATTAGATTCACCAGCCCCACTGTACATTTTTGGGTTTCTTTTTTGGTTTCCCCTCCCTGGTGTGAAGCAATGGCAAGGCAGGAACCTTCTGGCCGGGGGGGGGCCGGGGGGGACGGGTAAGATTCCTCCACAGAACTTCCTGCAGGCCCCACTATGGGGGCAGATCCCAGCCAAGCCCGCAAAGGGATGCATGTACTTGCAGCCCCCACCCCAGAGGCAGAGTCCAAATGACCTCCTCCAGGGGTAGAGAAGCCTGAGACCTCTCCTGTGGGGGCAGGTGAGACTCCAGCAGGGAGTCAGCAGGGCAAGGGGGTGTCCCCTGGCCTGGCCCCTCCTGGAGGAATTCCCAAGTGCCCTTCCCCACCATCAGGGACCAAAGGCAAGGGCAGTGGGAAGGGCTCCTCTTCAGCCTCCTCCACAGCTGGGGGTGGGAAGGGCAAGGTCCCCAACCCCAAGCCTAGACCACCAGCCCCTGAAGGGACCAGGTGTGCCACACCAACTGGCTCACCCACTCAGCCTGTCCCTGACTCTAGCCCTGGCCCCACCAATGCAGCCCCCCAGTGGAGGAACCACAGCTATGCACAGGCAGCTGCAGGATGACCCGCTTCTGCAGGCCCTGGACCCTCCACTGCTGGCCCTTCCAGCTCGGGCAGCGGGGCCCCTTTCCGGCACTCACCCATAGGCATGGGGTGAAGTGCCAACTGCCCAGGCAGGAGAACCTGTATTTTTAGACCTGGGTGCAGGCCATGGCTCAGGTAGTGGGGGCCCCCAAGATTGTGGTGGCCTCCTGCTTTCATGGCAAGGGGGTCTTTTTCCTTGCCTTGAAGGCCACTGCACAAAAGGCGGTGGAGAGGCGGTGGATGAACACCTGTCTGGGGTCATGTGATCCCAGCGTGTGCTCCTGCCAGTGGCAGGGGGGTAGGCTGTTCAGGTCCCTTCTGACCCCAAACTACTATGAAACTATGAGGCGTCTCATGGTGGAGGGTGAGTACCTCCCCCTTGAGCCCTCAGAGCTGGGGACCAGAGTGGTCCTCAGCTCCATCCCACCTTATATCCCCAATTGGGCCCTGCTCCTCCATCTCCAACCTGTGGGGAGAGTTATCTTCCTGGTGGTGGCCCTCTTGCTGGGGTGCCGAGACCCCGGCCTCTGCCATGTGTGCTTATTCTGTCCTCAGGTCATGATCCAGCTGGTGGCAGGAGAGCAGCTGGAGGCCGGGGGCAGCCTTATAATTCCTTTTCAGGAGAACCTATTGAGGATTTTCTAAATGCTGGGGGACCTGTGGTGCTTCCGATGCCATGTTCCATGGGTTAGGTGGGGAGGGCATCCACAGGTCCCACTGGCAAAAGGGGTTCCCCTACTACCAGTCCCCTCCTCACTCAGGGGGCTCCCCTGCCACCCTAGTGACAACTACAAGCCTCCCTGTGAGCTCAGGGGACCCCGCCCCCCCAACCAGGTTTGGCAGAGTCCTGGGGAGGTGGGCAGCAGCTGGGGGAGGAGAGGGAGAGGGACACCCCCCACCTGCAGCCGTGCCCCCACTGTAACTGCCTCACTGCCCCAGCCCTCAACCCCTACTGAAGCCTGTCCACCTGAGGACCACCCCATGGCTGAGTGGGTGCATATGCCCTCCAGGCACAAAGCTAAGAGGGAGGCCTGGGCACAGCTGGAGCCTTCTGATGAAGGTGATAAACCATCCCCCTCCCAAGACCATCACATGGGGAGAAGGAGTTCTGGGGGCCTCCCCAGCTGCGCCCAACAACCCACCCCTGGGAAAGATTAAATGGGTTATCCCAGTAGAGAAGGCTTCAGGGCTGCTGGACACTCCTGAACAGAAGCTCATGCAGGAAGCTTCTCACTCCACTGGCCAGGGCCTATCCACTGAGACCAAGGACGCTGAGGCTGAGGCCGACCTAGAAAAAGGTCCGGCTGCAGGGCCCTTCCCCTCTGATCTGAGGGAGACAGGGGCACTGTGGCTCACCCTGGCGAGCCCTGGTGAGGGAGATCCCCTTTCCCAGGCAGACACCGAAGCCAACCTGGTGCCTGACAGGTCTCTTCCCTCCCCCTCCCAGAAAAACTTCACTTCCAGCCTGCCCCATGGTCCAGTACCAAAGAGGGTCGGGGTTGGGTCCTCTGATCAACAAGCCTATCTTGTCAGGGACCCTGCACAGACCCCCTGGAACTCCAGCTCTAGCCCACCACCTTGTGAAGGAGCCCCACCCCCATCCTTACCCCCACCCCTGTCCCAAGGGGTGGCAGAGCTCTCCCAATCCCAACCGGAGTCTGGGTTTTTAGTGGACAGGAAAATTCAGACAGTGCCTAAGAAGCCCACTGAACCCCAGGACCAGGAGGAGGATGCCTGAGACCCAGCAGCTTCTGTGGAGCCTGAGGACCTCTCCATCCTGCCGGTCCCCAGGGGTGAGATACTTGCATTTCTTGACCGTGACTACACCCACCAATCTGCCAGCAAGGTACATCTCACCTTGGACCGCTGGGGAGATTTTGACAGCATACTCACTATGACGGTGATGGCTCAATGTTCACAGCTACAGGAAGAGTGTCTGGAGATGATGGGTGTTCTCCTTCCTTCAGGAGGAAGGGCACCCCATGGACTTGTTGCAGGAGACCCTGATGACTCTGGTCAATAAGCCTAATTGGCGGCTGGAGTGGGGAGGCAGGGTCCAGCCCTTTCAGCCCTTTAAGCAATCACCACCTTGTCGGGCCTAGGCCATGCTATGGTATGGGCATCCGGGGTCGGCCTACTGGCATTTCAGTGCTAGTCTGCTAGAGGATGTGGGCTTCAGGGAGGCCTTCTGAGAGTTCTGGCTGGCTTGTCAGGAGCAACAGCCAGCTTTCCTTTTGGCTCAGAGATGGTGGGATGTGGGGAAGGTGTGCATCCAGCTTCTTTGCCTCAGCTATACTTAGGGGCACACCCGGCAGAGATGCGGTCTAGGAGCGGCTCGAGCAGGAAGTGCTAGAGCTGGAGAGGCACCTGGCCACTGACCCAACCAACCTGTCCCTTCACGGAGAAGCAGGAAGAGCTTCATGCTTTGGACAACCACCACGCCCACGGTGCGTTTGTCTGCTCACGCGTCCAGCTCCTTTGGGAGATGGACCGCAGATCCCACTTCTTCTATGCCCTGGAGATGTGGGGGGCCAAAAAGTACATCACCTGCCTTCTGGTGGGTGACGGCACCCCCTCATGGATCCAGGTGAGATGTGCCAGCGCACACGGGCCTTCTATGAAGAGCTCTTCTACCTGGATTGAACCAACACCGAAGCCTGACAGACCCTTGGGAGGGACTCCCGCAGGTCAGCATGGGTGACCGGGACCAGCTGGAAGCTCCTCTCACTCTGGCTGAGTTTTCAGCCACCCTCCACCTGATGCTTGGCAAAAAGGTGCCGGGCATCAATGTGCTGACCACAGAGTTCTACTGGGCCTTCTGGGATGTCCTTAGCCAGAATTTGTCACGGTCTGGGCCAAATCCGAGGGAAGTAGGGAACTCCCCCTGTCATGCTGGAGGGCCACGCTGACCCTCCTGCCAAAGAAGGGGGATCCCCAGGACCTGAGTAACTAACATCCATGTCCCTCCTCTGCACGGACTACAACATGGTAGTGAAGGCCATCTTACTGTGCTTGTGGTCCATGCTGACAGACATGATCCATCTCTACCAGACGTACACATTGCCCGGACATTCCATCTTCAACATCCTGCACCTGGTTCAGGAACTCCAGGAGCTAGTGGTCTGGGAGAACCTGTCTTTCGCTCTCCTATCCCTGGACCAGGAGAAGGCATTTGACAGAGTGGATCATGGGTACCTCACAGGCATACTGTGGGCCTTTGGCTTCAGACCCCGCTTCATGTAGGCTCTGCAGGTTCTGTACACCTCTGCAGAGTGTTTGATCAAGCTCAACTGGACCCTGATGGAGCCCATCCTATTCAGGAGAGGGGTGCGTCAAGGCTTCCCACTGTCAGGCCAGCTATACACCTTGGCCATGAAGACCTTCCTCATTCTCCTGCGGAGGCATGACGCTCTGGGAGCTGGCAGTGTGACTGGTCATGTCAGCATATAATGACAACATACTCCTTGTAGTCCAGGACTCGGGTGACCTTGTGCAGGTGGAGGCCTGCCAGGAATTGTACTCAGCAGCCTCCTCTTTTCTGGTCAACTGGGTCAAGAGCTTTGGCCTGATGGTGAGTGATGGGTGGCAAGTGGGCCCACTCAAACCTGCGCTCCACAGGATCCACTGGAACATTGGATCACTGTTCTACTTGGGGGTCTACATGTCCCCCATGAACCCTTCCCCCTGGAGAACTGGCACCGGCTAGAGGCAAGGGTGGCAGAGTAGCTGCAGGCATGGGTGGGACTCCTGAGGTGTCTCTCTCTGCCTGGGAAAGTTCTGGTGCTGAAACAGCTGGTCCTGTCCATAATCTGGAACTACTTAGATACCCTGCCTGTGCCTTCTGAGGTCCTGGCAGGGCTCCAGAGATGGGCACTGGCATTTTTCTGGCCAGGACGGCACTGGGCCGCTGCTGAGGTCCTGAGCCTCCCCCTGCAGGAACAAGGCCATGGCCTGGTTTCCCTGCACAGTCAGGTCCTGATCTTATGCCTTCAGGCCCTGCAGCAACTGCTATATGATGTTGGTAGCCACGTGGCATGGGTCTACCTGGGGCATGCCTTCCTCTGCCACTTCTGGGGCCTCTGATATGACTGGCAGCTCCTT
>NW_005842171.1:502116-525007 GCF_000455745.1 Alligator sinensis
CGGGTAATTTAGATCACCCATGACAACTACATCCCTTGCCTTAAGTGCCTCTGCAAGCTGGCCTGAAAATTCCTGGTCCAGCTCCTCCCCTTGGTTGGGGGGTCTGTAGTAGACCTCCACCATTAAATCCCTCTCCCCATGACCCCCTTGTATCTTGACCCAGAGCACTTCAGCTTGCCCCTCCTCCGACCCCATGCTGGCACACCATGCTGACCTTCCTGCCGAAGAAGGGGGATCCCCATGACTTGAGGAACTGGTATTCCATGTCCCAACTCTGCATGGACTACAAGGTGGCAGTGAATGCCATCTCACTGCACCTGAGGTCCGTGCTGACAGATACGATCCATCCTGACCAGACATACACAGTGCCCAGATGTTCCATATTTGACAACCTGTACCTGATTCTGGACTTCCTGGAGCTACCTTACTGGGAGGGCCTGTCTTTCACCCTCCTATCCTTGGACCAGGAGAAGGCATTTGACAGAGTGGAACATGGGTACCTCACAGGCATGCTGCAGGCCTTTGGCTTTGGGTCCCACTTTGTGCAGGCTCTCCAGGTGCTGTATGCCTCTGCAGAGTATTTGGTCAAGCTCAACTGGACCCTGACAGAGCCTGTTCAGGAGAGGGGTGTGTCAAGGCTGCCTGCTGTCAGGCCAGCTGTACACCTGGAGCTTTTCCTTATTCTCCTGCAGAGGCGGGGTTGATGCTCCGGGAGCTGGTGGTGCTGTCAGCATATGCTGATGACATACTCTTCGTGGTTCAGGACTCAGGTGACCTGGCACAGGTGGACACCTGCCAGGAATTGTACTTGGCAGCCTCCTCTGCCCAGGTCAACTGGGTCAAGAGCTTTGGCCTGGCAGTGGTTGATGGGTAGCAGGTGGGCTCACTCCCACCCATGCTCCACAGGATCTGCTGGAGCGCAGGCTAGCTGCTCTACTTGAGGGTCTACCTGGCCTCCACAGACCCCTCCCCGCCAGAGACCTGGTACCAGTTGGAGGCAGGGTAGTGGAGCAGCTCTGGAAATGGGCACAGATCCTGAGATGTCTCTCCCTGCATGGGAGAGTGCCGGTGCTGAACCAGTTGGTCCTGTTCATGATCTGGCACTGCTTCCACACAGGGCTGCTCCAAGGGTAACTGGCACCCTAGGCAAACTGTGTACCTCAGTGCCCCCACCACTTCCAATATAGAGGAAATTAGGCTTACCCCTAGCTCGACTTATTTAAAAAAAAAAAATAACACGGCTTCTTACAAGAATTAAATGTAATGATTCAGCAATCCTACTCCAACCACTGCAAGACATTATAAAATTGAAAATATTAAACATGACCACTCAAGTGTACTTACAATAATAACTACAGTTGTACATCAGTTCTACATCATATAAATTTAAATGAGATCTATAAAATCAAACCAAGAAATTCCTACCTTGAAACCTGTTTCCTGAATTATGCGCAAAATATATATCTGTACCTAGAATCACTGGATTTTGGTCATCTTACTCTTGATGAAATCTTAAATGCAACTGACAAAATCTAGGGTGCTTTAGATTTAAAAAAGGGTGGTTGGAAGGAAGAAGGAAGGTGTAAGAAATCAGTATCACAAGCTGTAAAATAATCTAGGCTTAGGGGTTTATTTTTTAGCATGATGTTGCGAGTGGTATGCTCTTGTCACAAGTCTGCTTGAGAGTTGAAAAACATAGGAGTCACAATTCTAGTGATCTTTCCTCTGAGATCTTTTCAGAGGTCTTTCTCCCCTTACTGAACCAAAGGTCTTAGACCAAGGTGGCCCCATAGCCAGCCAGGGCTGTTATTTAGAATGATGTTCCTGTTATTTTGTTCTGCATATAATTTTGGCACCCCCCAAAATTTTGGCACTCTAGGTGACCACCTAGTTCACCCAATGGTTGGACTGGCCCTCCTTACACACCCTGCCTGTGCCCCCAGAGGTCCTAGCAGGGCTTCAGAGATGGGTGCTGGAGTCTTTCTGGCCAGGATGGCACTGGGTCACTATGGAGGTCCTGAGCCTCCCCTTGTGGGAGGGTGGCCAGGGCCTGGTTTGTCCATGAAGCCAGGTCCTGATATTCTGTCTTCAGGCCCTGCAGTGACTGCTGTACAGTGTTGGTAGCCACACAACATGGGCCACCTGGGGCACTCCTTCTTCAGCCACTTCTGGGGGCTCTGATACAAGTGGCAGCTCTTCAGCCTTGTCGTGGGTCCAGTGCCTTGCCCAGCCTCGCAGTGCTCCCCGCTCCACCATCTGAGCCACCTGGAGGACACCAGACCAGTCTGCTTTTCCACCGTCCATTGCTACATGTTCATATGCCACACAATCCATCATGCTGCCCTTGCGTCCCACTCAGACACCAAGTGGCAGGACCTGCTCAGCGAGAGCATGTCTGGGGCACTCCAGTGGCTGAGTCTGTACTCCAGCCTCATCCCATGAGACCCTGGGGACCTCAGATGGGCGGTTCTCTCTGGGTGAGCTTCACAGACACCCTGGTCTCCTGCCCCTTCTGAGGGCAGAGGGAGACCCTGGCACACATGACCCTCAAGTGCGCCAGGCTGCAGCCCCTCCACCTCCACCTCCCAAACCTCCTCCTGAGGTTCTGGTTGAAATTCGCGCCCCCATCTTTTTGTCTTGGTGGTGCCATGGATGGGGTGACCAAAGTCCTGGGACCTCCTGGTCAACCTCCTCCTGGCCCTAGCCAAGTGGGACCTGTACTTTACTGGCCTGAACCTCCTTCCTGGTCAGGTGCCTGGAGACTGCAGGGCCTCTTTCTTCTCACTTGTCCGAGCATGTTTCTGAGCAGAGCACCAGTGGGTGGCATTCACTGGCTCCTTGGATACCTTTGAGGACTGGTGGGTGCGGCCTGGGGGCTCTGCTCAGTGTCCCTCTCCGGAGAACTTCTTTTCACATTTTAACCCTCTGAGCCCCCACATCACTTCTATCCTTTTCTTCCTTAGTTGTCCCACCAAAAAAAAATAATGTATCAGTTGTATCTTTCAAACTTTGGCCCCACACAGTGGGGGCTATTAGTTAACTAGGTGGGTCTTAAGGTCCATGATCTCTGGAAGATACCAATAGGAGTTTTTGGGGCCTGGCCAGTTGGTACCTGGGGACACTACCCCTTGTGGCAGCTGGACTGCTGGAGCAGCCCTGAGAGTTCCCTGCACCCTCTACCCACTGCAGCAGTCTGGCAGCGGGGGCTGCTGCCTGGCTGTGACCTGCTGCCACCTGTGACAGCATGGAGCCCCAAGGCTGCATGCCTGCCAGACCCAGATGGGGACTGCACAGCAAGTAGAAGCGTTTGCCCCTCTGGACCTATTACCAGTAGGCTGTGGCTGCAGAGTTGGCCTTTGTGTGTCACTACTGCCATGTGTGCCCCTGCCCAGCCATCTGGGCAGCTATTGACTGGAAGATGTTCCCAGTGTGGTGGCCTGCTTTGAACTGTCAAAGCATGTCCTCCTGGTAATAAAAAATCCCGAAGGCACTCTGTAAAATACCCCCAAATCCATGCTCCTTCACAATTAAAACAAAAGACCACTATACATAGAGACAGTGAGAGAGACAGGGAAACAGCAATCAGTTGGGCAAAGTTTTATTGATATATCTACAGTGTTAAAGCAATTTGGAAGCTTACCAGTGTCTCTATCATCATAATAAAATGAATTCTAAATATCTATATGTTTTGATGTCTGCCTTTGGTTTTCTTATCATAGAGCAGTTAGAGGTCCCCCTGACTCCTTCACTAACCAGGATGGGAGAACAGCTGCTCTCACAGCCATAGCTCCTGCCAGCAGGTCTCATCCTGTCTGGCAGCTAAGCATGCACAGTGTGTGCTGGGGGGATGTGGGGTTTGCAGAAGAGGGGTAGGAATGGGGATGGGGGGATGTGGAGGGCTGTGGGGTGTGTGGGTGGATTGTGGGGAGACTGGTGGGGGGCTGCTCAGGAGAGGCGAGTCCCATGCCCCCCACAGGACACAGCCCCTGCACAGCTCACAGACTGCCCCCCCCTCAACAGGAGCTACTGCCCCTCTAACAGGGGCCACATGCCCCCTGCAGGGGCTGCATGGGTAGCCAGCACGCTTCAGCACCATAGTTTCATAGTTGGTAGGGTTGGAAGGGACCTAAGCAGATCATCTAGTCTGACCCCCTGCCATGGGCAGGAAAGGATGCTGGGGTCAAATGACCCCAGCTAGGTGGCTGTCTAGCCTCTTTTTGAAGACCTCCAGGGTAGGAGCAAGCATCACTTCCCTTGGAAGTTGGTTCCAGCTCCTAGCCACCCTGACAGTGAAGTAGTGCCTCCTGATATGCAGTGCCTCCTGATATATACCAGGGCAAGGGCTAGCCATAGAGACACTTTGGATCACTGCCAGAGCAGCTCTGTGGAGGACCCAAGCCTCCATTTCTTCCCCCACTTCCTTGATCTGGGGTATTTTTTGACCCCTGCATATCCAGGGGTCTAATTTTGCCCCCACACTGCTAATTTGCAGCATGAGGAACGTGTTTTTGTTCCCTCACGTGCCTCTTGCAGCTTCTCAAAGAGCTTTGAGATGCTGTAAGAGGCACATGTACGCTCATCTGGATGTGTCCATATAGTACAATAGACAAGAATTTTTCTCTTAAAATAAAAGCAATATTACATTTTAAAGGAAGGACATGAAGATCTCATAAGATTAATTTTATGTGAACAAACTGAGTTTTTTGTTCTAGTCAGGCTAGAAATTCATGGAGGAGAGACACCTATGTCTTCATTTCCAGTCAGATCTCACAAATACAACTTTTCATAAAGGGTAAAAATAGAGGAGAAAAATGGGCCCTTTTTTTGACCCTCAAAAGAAAAAAACTTGGTTCAAAGGTGTGCCAAATGTACACTCAACTCAAGTTTGCAAATATGTACATATATGCTAGATTCTTAGGACAACGGCTTTAATTTAGTTTTGCTGCTCCCCCCTAGATATAGCATGTCTACTTTGAGAATGCCCATCACCCATTATTTGTGTATCATAGCCAAATCCAAATAGCAATAGCTATGCTCTTCTGACAGATTTTTGTCAATGCATACAAGTGTCAAAGATAGGGAAGGAGACTTAATTTTAGAACAATTCATAGAGGGAGTGCAATTGCAGTTGTCATAACTTGGCAGCAGTGTTAGTGTGCTTCAGATTTGTGGAGTCCTGAATGGTAATATATTTGCATTATAGTAAATTTCAGATTATTTCTAAAACTCACAATGTCCCTTATGTCCCCAGCCCTCTGGTCACAACAATCCTCATGATCTTTACATTATTTTACCCTTTAAACCCTGTGCAGTTGGGAATTGTTACTACCCAATTAATGCCATTATAGAGCTGGGTAACCCATACACAGAGGCTCTCTACAACTTTTTCACAGTCATGAAGGGAGTCTGTGCTAGAGTAAGGACATGAATTTGAGGCTCCAGGGATCTGAGCTATCACCCAATCACTGAGCCATTGTTTCTTCCCTCAACAAAGTATTTGTACACAAATGGAGCCCTCTTCATTTTGTTAAGCTATGGACAGGTTGGTCCTCTTGCTCTGAGATTTTTCAAAGCTGGCTGGAATTTTGAATGTGTAAGAATTCAGTTATACTGGATTTAATTTCACTCACTGGCAGTAAATAATTCTTTCCACAGATCTCAGTCCTCATGGAATGTATCTGAGACCGAACAACAGGAAAATATAAAGAAAAAATAGATAAAAATCATGTTTTTCATCAGGATATTGAAAAAAATGTCTAACTCTGGAAGTGGAAGTAGTATGAAAACACTGTAGTTAGAAACAATTGTACTGAAAAATCAAAACCACATAATTTTAGTATTTATTTTTACTTTTTTGCATTTAAGATTATATCTACAATTGAACTAAAGCATGACAGTGGAACAAAACCTTAAATACATTCAAACTAATCAATAAGAGTAGCTAGAAAATTATCATTACTGTGCCAGGCTGTGTCCAGTGACCATGTACTTTATGAAATGATTCTAGCAAATAAAGCATGGACAGAAAATACATAATAAAAAATTATAAAAGGAAGTTGTACCATTCAGAATGAATCCCCTCTCTAATTAATGACTAATTTGAAAAAAATAAGTTAACTATTAAGTGTAGCAGTAAGTTTAGTGTAAGTGACATCAATTTTGGGACTGTTTAGTAAATCTCTGTTATACATGTTAAATTTGGTTGTCAGCCAAACACACTCTTTGGTGGTTCTTCTTTAGGCTTCTCAAAGACTGTTTCACCTCCTGTCCGATCTCGACTGAATACAGAAGGTGCCACAGAGCCCATTTGTTCTTGAAAAAGAAATCAGAACAAGAAGGTTTGGTCAGTACAAAAGATTTATACCAATAACAGCTGGACTGCTGAAACACATACACCTTTTCAGTGACTTAATTCACCATCCCTGTCAACTGCATGGAAATTCAAGACCTGCCAAGTATCCCAAATGGTACAGAATGCATAGATATTTCTCCATACTTAGTTGCATTACTCAGCAGCTAAATAGAGTGTTACTGTTTTAAACAGATGGCAGACTGTCAATAGCCATCTTGAAACCATTATCTTCAATTCAGCCCTTTGAAAAGGGGACCCCTACAACTGCAGCAGGAGCTTTGAAAACATGTTTTTAGTCCAGTATACTGTTATACTGTATTGACATTAGATTAAAATTGAATCATAACTTCCTTCTTGCTGTCCATGAAATCCCAAACATGAGCAACATAGTATAGAGAGATTTCAGTCTGTAATGTTTCTCTTCTCTCTTTCCCAATTTATATCCTACAGTTTAACATATCTAATATCTCTCAGTTGAGAGCCCAGGTATCTCTGAATGTTAAACAAAGCCCTCTCATCTTTACTCATTTTTAAACTCAATCCTTATTTATGCAAACACACACAACTGGACAGAAAGGAAACAAGAACTTAGTTTGATCCATGAAAAGAGGTTTCCATTTTTCAGTGCTCAGTCTGGGCAGTGAGAGGAAGGGAATTAACTTAATGCAGAACCTTTCATCTTTAGCGTACCACTTAGTAAAACTGAATAAGTGGGAAGCAAATAATTTCTTTTTTTCTCATATGATGCCCACAACCAGGCCAGAATACCTGATGGGTCTGCATTACATGGCAAAGGTTTCCTCCAATATTACATTGGTGGACTTTTATGTATATGCTTGGGTTCCATTTATGCTTAGAGAACAAGCATAAATGGCCCTCATAAGTCCAAGTTGGATACTTTTAAGAGCTGCATGCCTTATTTAGGGCTATTACGTAAACTAAAAATTTACTTTGAACATAGTTTAATTATGTCAAGTAAAGAGAAAGCAGATTTACCACATTGCTTCATGACTTGGTAGGTTTTGGATTTAATTTCTTGGTTGCTGGAGAGTTTTCCTTTCGCTCCTTTAAGATCTTCCTCCTTCACTGGAGGGCGCTTCTTTTTCACGGGGGTGGACTAAAAATATTGATATATGGAAAAAATTCAATATTTCATGTTACAATATATGCAGTAGACAAAGCTAAAATATCCCATAGCAACAGTATATGAAGTTGATACACGGTGCATCTACACATGCACATTTACTGTGCAGTAACCAAATTACTGTGCAGTATGGGCACGTGTCTCACATGCACACCCGTGCTGTGCAGTATATATGGTGACTTATGCTGACTTGAGTGTAAATTTGATACCTGCATCATGCAGGTATCAAATTTATACCCGACTAGTTACTATGCAGCAATGCATGTGTAGACATGCTACTGTGCAGTAACCCAGGGGGCCTCCCTGCTGGGTCTACCCAGCCACCAGGGGGCTGGCCTGAGCCCAGCCCCAGGGCTCCTGGCTTGGCTGCCTCTCTTGGCTTCAGTTTGGGATTAAAGTTAGTCCCAAGTGCTGGCAGCTGGCTCTGGCTCCAATTTGGGTCTAAAGTTAGTCTCAAGTGCTGGCAGTCATGTGACCAGAGGCAGGCGTTCTCCTCAGTGGCCACAGGGGCACATGGCAGGCTTCTTTGACCTGCTCATGTAGATGCTGGCTTATATCCACTTACTGCACAGTAATTTATTGCACAGTAAATTTAAAACAGCATAAATGAACATGTAGACATGCCTACAGTGTAGTCCAATCATGGGCAACTCTAGGATTTAGAAAATGGGGCTGCAGATGGTGTGACACATCATCACATACAAACAAAACACACATTTTTCTCCAGTTAAAAGGAAACAAGATATTTTACTCACATGCTAGGGGTCTAGCTTATATTATTCAGTTTAAGATAAAATAAAAAATAAATATAACTACTGGAATATGCACTAATTTGCTGGATATATAAAGTTAAAAAAACACAACAAACTAGGAAAAATAGGCAAAAGATATTGCATCATTAGGTTATTATAGTTAAATGTACTTCTCTTCTTCACCCAGGCAGTTGGTTTTAAAATCTGGGAGGAGCAGGAATCAAAGAGGGGGTGCAACTGTACACCTCTGCCCCAATCCATCCTTGAGTCTATTGGTATCTACATACTCTATTTTGTACACTCTGTTAGGATCTATAGACATGTACATTGCAGACAAATAAACAGTATGCAGTTTGATTTTTATTCAGATAATGGAGAGATGAGAAATATTCTGTATTTGTAAAAAATGTGTCTTCCTGAACTAAATTTTGAAAGCACTCTCCCTAGTAATTGAGAGAACCAGAGTTATATCTCAGATTTTGGGATGAAATAATTTTCAAACCCCGGGTGTAAAAACAAAGAGCAGAAATGGTTTATAACAGAGATAGACAATGTTTTTAGCCGGAGTACCAAAACCCCCACAACGTCTACCTTGTAAGGTGCTAGAGTGCCGGCATGCTAGAAAACACAAAACTGGGGTGGGGCAGAGTGGTGGGGGATACATGGCAGGATGCCCTGCATATTAATATAGTTGATTATCATAAATGTTGGGTTTTTTACAGTAAATACCAGGTTTTCTAAAAATTCTAAACCTGGTGACAATAAATAAAACTTCATTTACTATCTTTGTTATTGTGTATTCTTTTTTTTTGTTAAGCATGTTGTGATGAGAGAGAGGAAAGAAGAGAAAAAGAGAAGAGAAAGAAAAAGAGCAAAAAGAGCAGAGCAAGAAAGAGGGACAGAAAGAACAAAGAAAAGAGAAGAGAGAAAAAGAGAAAATGAAGGGAGAGAAATAGAGGGGAGAGAGAAAAAAGAGACAAGAGAAAAAGAGAAAAAAGCAAAAGAAAAAAGAGAAGAGAAAATAAAAAAGGAGAGTAAAATAGGGGAGAGAAAGAAAAAGAGGGGAGAGTGAGAGAACTAGGGAGAGAGAAAAAAGAGAAGAAAAAGAAAAAGAGGGGAGAAGAGACAAAGAAAAGAGAGTGAAGAGAGAAAAAGAGGAGAGAAGAGAAAGAGGAGAAAAGAGAGAGAAAGAAAAAAGAAGAGAAAGGAAAAAGAGGAGACAAAAAAGGGGAGAGAGAAAAAGAGATGAGCAAAACTGAGAAAAGAGAAAAGAGTGAAAGAAAAAAGGAGAGAAAAAGAAAAGAGAAGATAGAAGAGAAGAAAAAAAAAAAGAAGAGAGAACCGGAGAAAAAGAGGGGAGAGAGAAAGAAAGAGGAGACAAGAGAGAAAAAAAGGAAAAAAGAGAAATTGGGCAGGAAGGGAAGGAGGAAGAAGAAAGTATGAGGGCCAGCCTCCAGAGCCCAGCCACCCACCAATGCAGCTGGGAAGGCAAGCAGCATGGGCACTGGGCCCACGAGGTGCCCGCTGCTGCCAGTGCTGCTGGTTTCCCCTCCCCTCCTCCCTAACAATGCAGGCAGGCAAGCGGGGACAGAGGTGGCACTGGAGGCAGTGTTGGGGGAGGCTTGCTGCACGGCATGGTGGCTGGGCTCAGGCCACTTTCTGTGGCCACAGACCTCCAGACCTGTCCAGCAGCACAGCGCAAGCTGCTTGGGCCCCTGCCAGTGGCCTTGGTGGAAACTGGGGGAGGGGGGTAAGGGGCACATGCCCCTCTGAGTCACTCACGATACTTGCCAAGGTCAATGTGAGCTCTGGGTGTTGTTTCAGTGCCATTTCTTCCCCCACACCTGAGGCAGCTTGTGCTGGCAGAGTCTGCTGGCCTCAGTTTGCAGAAGGCATGAGGGATGGGGTCAGGAGAAAACAGGCAGGGACACAGTCTGTGTTCTGCTGCCCCTGCCCCCTGGTGCCCGTGGCTGAGTTTGTGAAACTTTGTGAAGCTCAGCACTACCACAGACAGCAGAGGTGGGGTCAGCAGGACACAGGCAGTGTGCCTGCGTCCCTGCCTGTGATCTCCTGACCCCACTCCCGGTGCCTGCCATGGCGGTGGGAGCTGTGGCTGCTTCAGAGAGCTCAGAGTAGCAACTTAAAACATTTTTTTTAAAAACAAGTTCCTCAGCACACCATCTGGCATGCCGAGGAAAATGTCTCCACGTGCCACTGATTGGCATGCCTGCAAGGGGTTACCTATCCCTGGTTTATAATCATACCCTAGCACACTTTGCCTGCTGTCTTTGGAAGTGAGCACCAAAAGAGAGCAGTAGTTAAGGAACCTTGAGATAGCAAGGAAAAAGTAGAAATGGAAGAATTTGTATCTTAATGTGATATTACAAAAAAACAGCCATTAAGCTACTATCCTGAGGAAATGCTTTCAAAATGTTTCAGTATGCAGGATGAATAACGTAGCATGACTAGCCACTGTGGTAAAAATTAAATTTGGCACCAGGGTGTCAACAGCCACGTATGTCACTAGGGGCAATTGGGATATCTCTCGGTTTTCAGTATTGCAGTAGGTCCAGCTGTTCTAAAATTATTTCCCAGGGAATTGTGGGAGATCTTAACTATCATCCCCCTACTCCAAGGAGAAGGGAGTTGTGGGGCAATATTTGTGGATTATCAGCATATGAGTTCCTACTTCATCCTCACCAAGAGTAAGCATATGACCTGCCTGAATTTTATGACTTTCTCTTGGGCTTTGGTCTATCACCCTAGATATGCCAGTGACCCTGGGCTACAGACACTACTTAAATATGGGGCAGTATTCTGGGCAACTTCTGAGTCTTAAAAGCCTTGTCTTAATTCTGCACTCATCTAAACATACTATATTTTTTATATCTATTCATTATTTGTAAAACTGTTTAAGATTCCAGGAATAAATTCTGCTTTAGTTTCATAGATTCAGATTAAATACTTGTCTATAGTTACTCATCTTTGATAGTTGGCTGAAGCCCCACATAACAGGTTTGAGAGCTTCCAGTCTCTGCTTCTGCCTGACCAGAATTGTTTGCAAAACGGAAGTGTAAGTTACAGGGTGTTGTCTACAGGCACCAAATATATACAGAATTGTTTGGATTCATAACTTGAAGAAGGTGAATGAAATCTCAAGCCCCACAGCACAGATACATATATCCAATGGTTACATACTTGAATTTTTATTGATCAAATATTTTGTCAGTAATGCAAGTTGTACAGGTTTCATTTCTCTACCTGTCTTTCTCCCTCCCAGTGAGTAATATCCAAAAGCAACCTCTCCTCTCCCCCACTCCCTGCAACAACTAGTATTTCTAGGAATGACAGAACACTGGTTAGTAACAACTGGTGATGCTAACCTCTTTCCTGGAAGTTCATCTCTTTACACCTGGAATCATGGCCTATATGGTGGTAACTTAGACATTGGCATACAATTCAGTAAATCCAATGGATAACAATAGCCAAATTGTTTGATTTTAGTGTAATTGTGTATTATCTGAACAACTGTAGTCTGGCCTCTGTAGTTATATCCTACATTAGACTTCTTAACAGGGTGGCAAATAACTCTTTTTGCATAGCTTGATAATGAACTGAATATTCCCTTAATGGAAGCAGTGTGTGTAAGAATAGTTCCTGGAATAAGGAAGGCTGGCTGTAGTGGTGAGTCCTTCTTGGGTTCCTTTTAGTACTTAAGAATGCTTGAGAAAAAATTGCTGCCAATGCGGTTGAAATTGGTTCTGGGAAACAATGTTATCCTCCAGGCCTCAAGGGGAAAGTACCATATAACTGGCCAAAGAAAGCAAGTGCAAAAGGCTAAAAAGAAAATCTCAACAGAGTTTTTATCAAAAGTGGTTTATCTTTCAGATTAGTAACAACAAGAATAGGTTGAATATCTACTCCAGTGGTTTTCAAACGTTTTAGTCTCTAGGCACCCCTTCACATACTTGAGACACCCCCTGGAAAATGTCAGCTTTTAGTTTTTCACTTGAATTTATACTACAAAAAATATATAGCCATTCTTCTGTTGCAAAGAAATCAGGAAGTCCCCAGCATGTCAGAATGTTTTCATAGTTTCATAGTTGTTAGGGACCTCAATAGATCATCGAGTCTGACCCCCTGCTCTGGGCAGGAAAGAGCGCTGGGGTTATATGACCCCATCAAGGTGCTTGTCCAGTCTTCTCTTATAGACCCCCAAGGTAGGGGAGAGCACCATCCTCCCTTGGAAGCCCATTAGAGATTCTGGCAACCCTTACCATAAAGAAGTTCTTCCTGATGTCCAACCCAAATCTGCTATCAGTCAGTTTGTGGCCATTGTTCCTAGTTACTCCAAGGGGTGCCCTGGTAAACAGAGCATCTCCTATTTCTGCTGTTCCCCCCACCCCCCCGATGAATTTGTAAACAGCCAAGATCCCCTCTAAGCCTTCTCTTGCGGAGGCTGAAGAGATCCAGGTCCCTCAACCTCTCCTCATAGGGCCTTACCTGCAGGCCCCTAACCATATGAGTGACCCTCCTTTGAACCCGCTCAAGGTTATCCACATCCCTCTTGAAATGCAGTGCCCAGAACTGGACACAGTACTCCCAACTGTGGTTTGACCAATACCGTATAGAGGAGAAGCATCACCTCCCTGGACCTGTTCGTGATGCACCTGCTTATGCATGACAGAGTGCGGTTAGCTTTACAGATTACTTCATCATATTGATGGCTCATATTCATCTTGGAGTCAACTATGACTCTGAGATCCCTTTCTGCCGTTGTGCTGCTGATGCAGCCCAGCCCTGTCCCTGGGGCTGTCTGCAGGAAGGGAGGAGGACTGGAGGAAGGGGAGCAAGCTGCAGCTAGGGTTTGCCCAACCTGAGCTGGGGAGAGGCAGGTGGATTGAAGCCCGCCACCTCATGGCTCCTCCCCAGCCCCACCCTCCAGCTCAGGCCAGGCAAACCTCAGCTGCAGCTGTTCCCCCTTCCCCATCCCCACTCCCTTCCTGCAGACAGCCAGGGCTGGGAGGGAGGGGTAGGGTTGGAGAGAGAGGCTGAAGGAAGGCTCCTTGGGCTTGACCAGCTACAAAGTGTAGGTCAATTCCTCCCCCCACACCCAACCTGTGAATGTTTGTTGGGTTGGAGCGTGGTGCTTTAACTCATATCCCTTTATGTAAAGTGCCCATGGATTCCTGTTTGAAATCGCTGGGTTTATCATGTGAATCATGTTTGCACACCTAAGAGTGCTAACATTGTGTGTCACCCTGCATTACCTTTGAAAGGATCTCAAGGCACCCAAGTTCAGAATCACTGTTCCAAATCACTATAATTTAGGTTTGTTTATATGTCTGTATGAAAACTGGTTATATAATGTGAATTAGAGTATTTAATTGAATCTAAAACGAGGATTTTCTCCCCATTCTATATGGGGGAAAACCGTCCTTGTCTTAGATTTAAATATGAGCCAGGCATGCAGCTGCTGTGGTTGTGGATGGGACCAGGGTGGCTCATGCAGCAGGTGGAGGTGGAGGTGGGGGTGGGGGGGGGTGTGCAGTATTGGAAGCGGGGGGTGAAGGGAGTGTAGAAGAAGGTGGCACATGGTGCCTGTGAGGGGAGTATGAAGGAATGCAATGCAGGAAGGAGCACAGGGAAAGGGTAGTGGGGGCAGGGACATGCAGAATGAGGGGAGCATGAGGAAAGGGACATGTGGAGCAAGGGGAAATCAGGGAGGGGGCATGGGGGAATGCACAGGTGGAGACATGTGGCAGGAAGGCAGGCATAGGGTGGGGCAAGTGGCAAGTGGGGGATAAGGGGTGTTAAGCAAGATACCTTCCCTCCAGCCACTGCATTTCCTGCCACTACTTTTCCTGTGGCAGTGGTGGGGGAGATGAATTTAAGAGGACCCTCCAATAACTAGATTCCAGATATGGAAAATTAAAACAAATTTATAATTTTCCATGTCTGCAAGAATGGGGGGTGGGGGGTGTCATCTTAAATTAAGGGTTATCTTGGATTTAAGTAAATATGGTAATTTGCATACTTTTCAGGTACTTACATGTGCCATGGTGACAGTGCACATATTTTTTTAATGGCATGGACACTTCTAAATCAGAACAACAAAAAGCTTGTGATCCCACTATAAAATCCCTGCTCATATAACTAATGCATCTTAATAAATCTGCTATGTAAAAATACTTCTTGCTACAGTGAACTCACAGCCTAAAAGAGGGACCTTCAGGCCTGCTGGCACTAACAGGTCTTATTATAACTGACAAGGAACAGAATTATTTTAATTACTTCTGAGTCACAAATGGATTCAGGAGCAGGGTCTTAGCCAGGAGCCATTCCTAGTAGTCAAAACAATGCAGTCTGGGCTCCTGCTGTCAAAAGCAGAAAGTGTTAGTTTACAAGATCTGAATACTACTGTCAAGACTGTTTCACTTGGTAAAGAGAATAAGCAGAACTGAATTCCTCTATATTGCCTGTTAGGTTTCTTTTCTCTATCCTTAACGTACGCTGTCCCTATAAAGCTTTCTTTCCATTTTAGCTCTGTCATATAGCATGCTCTCTCTATTAGGGGATCAATATATAATTACATACACACTTGGTTGAAAACGTTACACATTCATAAAGGTCTTGAGTTTTGAATTCATTTTTAGCACACTTTAAAATGCTTAAGCGGGGGTGGGGGGTGAAGACTAACTTACAGGCTGCACATAGTCCATTTGGAGTTAAAGAAGGAATCTGGGTCTTAATATCCATTATTTCTAAAGTCTAAAACATTCATGTCATACCCATTGTTTTCCTGTACTTCATTATATAAGCACCATTTTACCAGAAGCACACTTCAAAGGAAGCATCTCCTTAGGGAGAAGGAGTACTAAATAAAGTTCAAATGACACACCAAGAACCCACCTATTTATGCATTCCAACAATAATCTCATATGGTTTCTACAACAGCTTTTCTTCTAGACAATTCCAGAAAGGCAAGAGCCATGTGTACATTTAAATCTGTCACCAAAGCAGCAAAATTGTGAACCTTACCCCCACATTGTACTGACAATGCATTTCAATTCTCTAGCTTATGAGTTTTTATGTTGTGCTTAGCGAAAATTTTCTTTTCAGTCAATAGCAAAATAATCATTAAAAGTTTCATTGTTAAAGTTTTTCAAAGAGTTTGTTTGAAAATCTTCAAACAAAGGGGTCAATTATTTGAGAAATCTTTGGTTGATTTAAGGATTAGCACAAATAAATTGTAAATAAGCTACTTAAGCATCAGTAAACAATTTGTCAGACATCACAGATCAACACAGAATTCAACTTAATGAAGAGCATCCCATACCTGTGACATTGTTGTGCTGACTCAGTATTAGTGCTCACTCAATTACCTTTTAGAGGCAGTTTTCTCTTTTGCTCAAATCCAATCTGCTCACTGTCTGAAGCCACCTGTTTTTTCCGTGACTTATATAGACCATTTAATATGAAGTCATGAGTTGGGTCATTTTCCCAAACTAGATTCCAGAATGATTCAGGTTGACACAGGCTGTTGTTATTAAGAGGTTTATTCTTAGAGATGACTAGAGTTTGTAGCATTTACTGAACTGCCTGGCTGGAGCTGCATGAACACAGAATTGACAAGAGTAGACAGCTGCAGCAGTGAAACTGAAGAGAAGTCCAATCCACTTTATAACAAATACTACTTCTGGGGCTCTATTTATAACTTTAAAAGGCAATGCTTCACTGGAAGCTCTGAACTATGAATGCTCCTAGTTGGATGTTTGACAGAAAACTCTTGGACCAAAAAAAATCTTACTTTCTCACACCAAGAATACAAAAATCATAGCCTAAATCAGTTTGCAGTTGTTTATAGTTCTCAATCTCCATAATTTTCCGTTTAAAATTATTAAAACTTGATGTAGTTTTACTATTGGAATTCTTCTGTTACCAACACTTGCATGATTTCAGTTTGCTCTTCAGAGTATGTTTTCTCCTTAGAATGGCATTAATGAGTTTAATGTCCTCCCAAGTCAATGTTAAGTAAAAACTAAAAATAATACATTGTGCCTGTTTTTACACAATTTCAGATATCACAAATTATTTTTAAACACATAGCAATGTTTACATGTTTTAATATTTATCTTTCATATCACAAAGCATTTTTTTTCTACAAAACATTTATTGCTATAATAATGTTTGGATAAAAGACAAATTTATCAGAGTCTTTTCAGGCTTTGTTCATATTTTGTTTAGTGGATAATGACAAAAACAGGGATTAAAACTGAACTCATTATTTAATTATAATTTACTAATGAAGTGTGGTATTATCAAGATGTGGCCAATCTCCACTTTTCTGGTCAGGTTTATACTTTTCCCTTATCCTTTGATGGTGTGCTTTCTTTCATTGACTGAGAGCTCTTTAGACCAGTGGAACATCTTTTGTTTCTATTACTTCTTACCTGGAAAGAATAAATTAGCAATAAGTTTGCAAGGGGCAAGTATGTTTGTCGGTGGTCATTTTTATTGAACAAACTGCATGGTTGGGATATACTTAGACAAGCTTTTGAATACAGCACAATCTTTTTCATAGGTGATGCATCGACGCATGCTATTAAGATGACACAATAAACTCCAGAGCAGTTCATGCCAGAGTTAACTGCTCCCAGGCACAGTGTCTACCCATGAGCCCGGGACCCAAGCAATTACAGCCAGGGTGAAGCAACCTCAGACTGGCAGCGGGTATGCAGGGGATCAACTCAAAACTCTGGATGGTGTCATTGGGTGGTGGAGAGTCTGGCAGGAGCTGGGGGTCTGGCCCCCATCTGGTCTGACAGCCGACACCAATGCTGTCAGTAGGGCTAGTGCCCCCCCTGACAGGGCAGCTGCCACCGGCATCTTCTGTGGGTGCCCCCCCAGATTCAGGAGGCACTAGTCGCTCATGTCTTATTGGCGGAGGTAATTAATTTATTGCACCCTAATACTGACGCATATGTGGATGATGACACTTCACTGCAGAACTAATCAGTCAACTCAGCAGTAAAGCGCACGTGTAGATGCACCAAATAAGTTCTTCATTGTTCGTGATACTATGCCCTTATCCAGCCGTTTGTTGAGTTGGGTTCTTTGTATATTTTTAAAATCAGTATTTCAGTACTGTAAGACTTTCCAGTCCAAAGTACACATGACCTTTTAGAGAGTAGATATAGCAAAAGATTTTGCATCTATACTGGATGCAACTAAATCGCTCTAATTTAAAGAAAAATTTTAGATACATAGTTATTTTTTTCTTAGTCTATTAAGATGTTTCTGTACAAAAATATGGATTTTTATCTTTATGTATCAGCTCTGATGCAATTTATTCAAAAGCATAGCTCAAGATCACATTAAAACTGGGATATGATACAGTAATGTGTGTAACAGCAGGTGGAACCAGGACGCAGTCTGCAGAGTTATGATGTCCGTTAATTTGGACTGGAACTCCCAGAAATCCCCCAGGGACTGGCGGTGGGGAAGGGGGCAAGGAAAAAAGGAAAAGGAAGACTGAAGCTGGAGGAAAGGGAAGAGAGAGCAGTGTGCAGTTGGGACCTGGTCAGCCCTATAATGTACAGAGGCGTGCACAGTGGAGCTGGAGATCTTACTGGCTTGTTCAGGCAGGATTGTGGACTGAAGGAGCTGGCTTTAGACGTGGGGTCTGCTGCAGGCTGCAGTTTGAGCGCTACAGGGACTAAAGGCTTGTTTGGGAACACCTCCAGAGGGGTGTGTGTGTGGGGGGGGCTCCTTTTGGCCCATTGGCTTGTGACCCTAACCTCTATGAGTTTTTGTATAAAAGTGGGAGCCCCCCTTGCTTCTTGTGCCAGTTTCTGGGGCTTCAGGGTTCACACAATGTTAATCTATATACTAATACACTAGTGAGTAGCTGGTTGAAGAACATTTTAAGGTATTGTACTGTAAGGTAGAAACATAACTGGTTAGATCATTGGGCTTAATGAGCAGTCATCAGTGGGCTTGTCTACATGAGATGTGTTATTGCACATTAGCCTAATTTATTGTACAGTACAGGTGACCGTCTACATGTGCACATTTTTACTGAGCAATAAATTCCCTTAATCACACGTAAATTTGCTACCTGTGCAGGTAGCAAATTTAAGTGCGATGAATGCATGGCAATGCACAAGTGACCCAGCACTAAGTTTGCTGCTGGGTCTGCCCAGCCACTAGGGGGGCAACCTGAGGCCAGTCCCAGGATTCCTGGCTGGGAGCTTCTCCTGCTCTAGGGCCAGACTGCCTCACTGGTAGCATCTATCTGCAGGTTATAAAAGCCAGCAGTCATTTTCTGCTCTGGGGCACACACCACAGAGCCTGAGGGCACTGTAAGCCCTGTGCATCCACCTGAGCAGGCCACAGACCTTCTGTTCCTGCCTCCCACCATCCCAGTGCTACTGCTCAGCCTGTGGTTGCTTCCTGGTGAGCCTTTGGCTACTGACTGGGGTCTTCTGGCTGCTGGCCAAGGTGCTTTTGGCTGCTGAGCATGTGGCTGTTGGCTGCAGCTTGCTGCAGTCTCTGGGCGGGCCTGCCAGCCCCCAGAGCTACCTGCAGGCAGCCAAATGCAGCAGGGCCAGCACCACCTCCCTGTTGCACACCCCAGCCACCTGTTCTGTGACTGTAGGTGTTGTGAGGCATAGCCTCAGCTGTGTGGCTCCCAGTCCCATGCCATGCTCTTGCGCTGGGCAGCAGTTCAGCTTTCTCCAGAGTGACTGGAAGAGGGCCAATGTTGTGCCCATCCACAAGAAGGGCAGAAGGGAGGACCCGGATAACTATAAGCCATCATCTTAACTTCCATCTTAGGGAAAATCCTACAAAAGTTCATCAAGGAGTCTTTCTGAGATAAGCAGCCTGGGCTTGCCCCTCTGTGCCATCGTAGCTCAGGTTCCCAAACCAGGAGTGCAGGTGCAGCAGAAGGGCATAGTGGCTCAGGCACCCCTCTCCCTGCACAGACAGCTCATCATGCATTGCCTAGGGCACACACAGTAGGGACCTGCTTGGGGAGTAGATGTGGTGTGCCAGCAGGCTGGCCCTGGGACGCTTCCCCAGAGAGGCCAACTCCTCCTGGAGAGGCCCCCAGTGGAGAGGGTGGGGGCATGGCCAGCTCCTTGTCCCAGTTGTCTGGGAGCCCGCATGTCCCAAGCCTGGGTGCTGTGAGCTGAGTGGCAGCACAGCAGAGTGGGTGGCCTGCAGGAGCAAAGGTGGGGAGTGAGGTCTGGAGCCATGGCAGAAGTTTGTGGCAGGGGACACTGGAAGTGAGATAACAGTGGACCCCAGGTTCTCTTATAGCTTTGCATCTTCTTCCACACCTGGGCTGCTGTTGTTCTTGTAAAGAAAGGAAGTGGAGATGTAGCAGCAGCAGCTGAGCTCTGGGTTGATGATGCCAAAGGTGGTAGAGGATGGCAATGTGATACTTCCCTAGATTATTTACAGAAAGGAGGGCAGGGTTCTTTTGGTGTAACTTTTATTGAACCAACTCTATACCTGGGAAAGAAGTTAGACAAGCTTTTGGGCACAAAGTGCCCTTTCTTGGGTCTCAAGGGGTGTGTCTACATGTTCATTAATGCACAGTAGTTACTGCACATTTAATTTAGTACTTGCTTAATGAAGTACTAACTAAATGTGCGATATCTAGAGTTACTGTGCAGTAGCACCTGCAAATGCCTTTTTAGTGATGCTACTGCGCAGTAGCTTAACAATATGGAGCAGTAATGTAATTAGCACTGTCCATGCTGTGACGTGCTACTGCACAGTGTTATTAGGCATCTTGTGTAGATGCACCCAAGGAGAAGCAGATAAAATTTCAGCTTAATAACAAATAGACCACTCTGGCGCATAGTGTCTGTGCGGGCCGGGAGTGGTCCGAGGCCCTTGGCGGGGGGTTCACGCGGCGGGCTGTGGCCAGCAGCCCGGACACGCCGGGTCGGGGAAGGCAGGCGGCACGCTAGAATTAGGCACGGAAGCTTAGTGGTTGATTTAAGATTATTTTACTTACACCGAAGATGGTCACGGTGCAGGCAGGAAAACTTGCTTGAGTTGCAGTTACAGACAGAAAAGAAGAGAGGCGGACTAGAGTTCCTTCCCGTGAACCTTCTAGCCCAATCCGGTTGAAGGCTCTAAACCGCGAGCCCGTCATGTCAACCGAAGAAAGTAACTCGAAGCAAAGAGCTCTGAATACACTCACACGAAGTTTGCTAGGCTCCGTGGAACTTGCACGCAGGGAAGGGTATGTCGAGGGATCAGGCAGCGATGGGGAGAGGCGAGAGGCTGATCAGACCCCTATAGCCTTCTATACGCGCTGGGTCCGATAGGCTCCGCAGTGCTTAGAGATCTTCACGAGACGTGAAGTTCTCCTCCTCCTCCTGATAGTCGTGGAGTCCTCCCTTGCGGGGTTCTCCTCGGAGTTCTCCAACTTGGGCGGAAGCCGCTCAAGCTTCTTATACGGCTAGCAGGCCAATTGCTAGCCGCCGCGTGGGAATAAGTTAGAACTGGCCAATAGTGGGACACAAATTTGTATATGAATGGCGGGAACTCCTTGCACCGTGCATTTCTCTTTTGCAACCTAGAAATGCACCCTGCAAAGAAAGCTACAAGTGGCGGGAAATAATTTAGCAGTGCCGAAGCACAAACAAACAAAGATCACACTCTTGGGTTGTGACAGTTTCTACCTGGTTTCACCCACACAACATCATTTCCATGAGGCATTCAGTACATTGAACCACATTCCGGGATAGATATGTGTATAGTCTGTAGATTATAATAGTTTCATTGTGGTGGCAATGCAGATGTGCTGACAGGTTTTGCATTTGTTGTTAAAAAAATCAATAGACTGTTGGTCAACAGACACCAAAGGGGCCACAACCCTGCCTCATCCAATGCGCCAAAGGCTTCATGGAAACTACATGAGAAACTAGATAGAAACTATGCACCAGAATAAGCAATCATAGGGAAAAGATAAAGAACAGAGACATACAAACATAGGTAGGAAGACATTTTTCACATAACAACCACCACCTTTCTTACTCTAAAAATTCTTGTTCTTAAAGGAAATCTACAAAATACTTCCAGAAGATGGGCCTGGGAACAGAAATTCATAACTCTGCTGGACATTAAAAAAAATATGGACTAAACACAGACAGGTGCTTTATGGTTCATTACAGACTACCAACTACTACTAATCTCTTTGAACTCCACAGGTATTAACCCATTTTCTTTTTGAGTGATCTTACTGTTCCATTATTTAGACAACCTGTTCTAATGCACTTCTTTTTGTCTTGTAACCACTCCTGATAACATCTCTCCCCTCTTAGTTTACAACCATCCTCTGCACCTTTAAGCAGATTGTTTTCATTTATAAAGTAACACAAATGCTTTCATTCTATCTGCTATTTAAGTCAAGCTTTGTTTGCTTCTCTCTGACACATGAGGAAGGGCAGCTTGTGTCTAGAAGCTTGTCTAACTTCTATCTCGACTATAGAGTTTTACAGGAAAAAGAAACCAAAACTTCCCCTTGCTGCTTGTACATTTTCTAGACCAGGGGTCGGCAATCCCCGGCATGCGTGCCGAGTATGGCACGTGAGGCCATTTTCCTCGTCATGTGTTGGTACTGGGGAGGCAGCAGCTGTTCGCAGCCTCCCAGCTGCAGCTGGCCCCAGCTCTGGGTAGCTTGGGTGGGCAAAATACAGCTTGCGGGCCATATCCGGTCCGCGAGGCCAGTCTATCTGGCCTGCAGGGACCCAAAAAAAATTTAGAAAATTAATATTTATCTGTCTTTGGTTCCTATAAAATTGACAGGCACCAGGGGCAGTAGGACCCAGGGGAAGCCTGGCAGGATCCCACAACAGCAGGGCTCACCTGGCCCTGCCCCCGCAGCCGGAAGCCCCAGCAGGGGCTTCTGGCCTGGGACCATGTGGCTGCACTGGCGCGGGGAAACTCAGGTAAGGGGGCATTTCATAGATATTTCATAGACATCAGGGCTGGAAGGGACCTCGGAAGATCATCGAGTGCAGCCCCCTGCCCAAAGGGCAGGAAGTCAGCTGGGGTCATAGGATCCCAGCAAGATAAGCATCCAGTTTCATCTTGAAGGTGTTCAATGAAGGCGCTTGAACCACCTCCGGTGGCAGGCTGTTCCAGACCTTGGGGGCTCGGACAGTAAAGAAGTTCTTCCTTATGTCCAGCCTGAAACGATCTTGAAGTAGTTTGTGACCATTCGACCTCGTCATCCGTTGGGGCGCTCTGGTGAACAAACGTTCCCCCAGATGCTGGTGGTCACCCCTGATAAACTTGTAGGTGGCCATCAGATCACCCCTGAGCCTGCGCTTTTTCAGGCTAAAGAGCCCCAGGGCTCTCAGCCTGTCATCGTAGGGTCTGCTTCCCTGACCTCTGATCATGCGCGTGGCTCTTCTCTGGACTCTCTCAAGCTTCTCCACATCCTTTTTGAATTGTGGAGCCCAAAACTGGACACAGTACTCCAGCTGCGGCCTCACTAAGGCCGAGTACAGGGGGAGAATGACGTCCCGGGATTTGCTTGAGAGACGTCCCGGGATTTGCTTGAGACGTCCCGGGATTTGCTTGAGATCATCGAGTCTGACCCCCTGCATAGGCAGG
>NW_005842171.1:526016-539417 GCF_000455745.1 Alligator sinensis
TAAAAAAGGACTTTTTATTGTCCTTGATGCTCAAAGCTAGCTGGAGTTCAGTTGCAGCCTTGGCTTTCCTGGTCTGCTCCCTACAGGACCGGACCAATGCAGAATAAGCCTCCTTGGAGGTGACAAAGGACAGGCAAAGGGCAGGGAAGGAGTCTGGGGAAAAGTGTCCCCTCCCCTACCCCGTGGCCAGCGCTCCCTGTTATAGCCATTTGTAGCCCACACAGGGTTGTCCTGAGCAGGCACAGGCAGCCGCACGCGGGCTATGAGCGGCTACAGCGCAGGGCACCAGGCACAGGGCGGGTGAGGGACCTCATTTCCCATGCTCAGCACCAGCTTGTAACCCGCCCCCGCTGCCCGCCTGGGCCCCGTGCTGGCTCCAGATTCGCCTGTCAGGGCTGTGCTGTGGCGGCAGCAGCTGCAGCCCCCTGCTTGCTGTGCCAGGCAGTGTTTACTACTGCTGCCCACCCAGAGCTTGTGCACTGGGCAGCCCAGAGGAGGCGGTGGCAAACACTGGCTGGCGCGGCAAGCGGGGAGTCCGCAGCTGCTGCTGCCATGCGCAGCCCTGATGGGCGAGCCCATAGCCGGCATGGAGCCCAGGTTGGCAGCAGGGGTGGGTTACAAGCTGGTGCTGAGCATGGGAAATGAGGTCCCTCACCCGCCCTGTGCCTGGTGCCCTGCGCTGTAGCCGCTCATAGCCCGCGTGCGGCTGCCTGTGCCTGCTCAGGACAGGAGCAGGGGGGGAGCAGGAGGTCAGGGCTGCATGCTGCCCCCAGCCAGTACCGCGGGGCTGGGGGGGCACTGGGAGTGAGCAGGTCCACAGGGCTCACACTGGTGTCCTGGGGCCAGCATCGGTGGGGCCCAGAGCAGGGTGGCAGGAGTACAGGGGTCCTGGCCGGCAGGGGCTATATGGAGCCAGGCCAGCTCTCCCTTCTCCCTGCTGGTGCAGCCCAACCCGGCTCCACAGACCCCTGCCAGCCTGCATCCCACTCTCGGCCCCACCGGCGCTGGCTCCAAGACACTGGGACATTGGTCCCAAGATGGTGACCAGGGGGTGGGGCTACCCATGTGGCCCTTGACAGCTTGCGAAAACTGGGTAAATGGCCCTCTGCCTGAAATAATTTCCCGCCTCTGGTGTAGCTGCCAGCTGGGAGACCGGGCTGCACCCGGGATGCTGTAAGCCCTGATGGGAGCAGCCCAGGCTCTGTGGCTAGCAGCAGCTACCCAGAGCCAGGACTGGCTGCAGCTGGTAGGCTACAAACAGCTGCTGCCTCCTTGGCCCTGGCCCCAATGGGCACGGTGCCAGCACCTGCTGCCTTCCTGGAGCCCAGGGCCGGGAGACAGCTGGGGCCAGGGCTGGGGCAGGAGGGCAGCAGCTGTTTGTAGCCTCCTGGCTATGGCCAGCCCCAGTTCTGGGTAGCTGCTGATAGCCATGGAGCCTAGGCTGCTCCCATGGCAGCCCTGCTGCAAGCAGCCCGGGCTCCCTGGCCGTCAGCAGCTACCCAGAACCTGGGCCAGCTGCAAAAATTTGCTGCCTCTCCACCCCTGGCCCCAGTCCCAGCTGCCTCCCAGACCTGGCCCTGGGCTCCAGGGAGGTAGCACATACTGGCAATACTCCCCGCTGTGTTGCCCTCACCGCTTCTGCAAAGCAGTGTTGGAACATGGGACAGCAGGGCACAGCGGGGTGTGCAGAAAGCTGCCTGCTCCGAGCTCCCTGCTGCCCTGCCACGCTTCCCCTGTGTGCACGGGAGCAGCATGGGCAGCAGTGCAGGGTTGTGCCCCTTGCTGCTGCCCCCACCTGTGCCCCTCTGCAGCATGGCACCCCATCTTACTTTCAGTTCCCTCTGGGTACCCCAGTGGCATTATGCTACATGGGGCGCCAGGTTCTAACGCTGCTTTGCAGAAGCAGCAAGGGCAGCACAGCAGGGAGCACTTCCGGTACATGCTGCCTCCCTAGAGCCCAGGGCTGGGGCTGGGAGGCAGCTGGGGCTGCGGCAAAGAGGCAGCAGATGTTTGCAGCTGGCCCAGGTTCTGGGTAGCTTCTGACAGCTACAGAGCCTGGGCTGGGGGGCAGGGGCTTTGAGGGGCAAGGGGCAGCAGGGCTGGGGGGCAAGGGGCACAAGCAGGGCATCCTGCCATGTACCCCCTGCCTTCATTTTGTTTTTCTGGCATGCCGGCACTCTGGCACCTTCCAAGGTAGGCATTGTGGTGTTTTTTGGCACTCCAGCCAAAAAAACGTTGCCTACCCCTGTCCTAGACCATCACAGTTCTAACTCCACTACAACATTTATGGATAAAAAGTTTCAGCCCTTCCAATACAGGGGTGTGCTGGCTGGATGAGTTATTTGGGCCTGATTCACAGGCTGGATCCAGAGCTTGGGGCCATGTCATCTGGCCTGCCCACCAGTTCAGAAATTTGGTAGCGAGGCAAGTGGCAGCAGCATTAATTCCTGTGACTTGTCCCACTGGCAAATTTATGAACCACAGGTAGTCCCGTGGGCTAGGTGACTTGGCTCCATGCTCTGGATCTGGCCTGCAGGGCTGACCATGTGTTGGAAATTTGGTGGCTGAGTGGTGGGGTGAGTCGTAGCTACTGTGGCCCAAGAGGCATGGAAATGAACACTACCAAATTTCTAGCCCTGTGAACAGCTGTGTGAACTAGATGGAATGGCTGGTGCCTCCTGGGTTTGGGGGAGGGGGGCGCACCTGGGGTACTCCCATGGCCGATTGCTGAGCTGCGGAGGTGGAGGTGGAGGGGGGAGGCGCGTGCTCTCTGGTGGACCCGGAAGTGGACCGGAAGTGCTTCTGGTCCACTTCTGGGTCTGCTGCTGAACGCATTGGGAGCCCCCCGTGTTTCTGTGGGACACTCCACATGCCCCAGCACTGCAGTATTCATGAGGCACCTGTTACCTAGAGGTATGTAGAAAAAACTTTTAAAGCTACATTTACGTCCAAATCGCCAAACCTTTCCGAATCTCTCCAAATTGATTCGGAGGGTTTTGATTTGATTTGGAGATATTAAAGGGCCCTCTGATTCGATTCGGATTTGGAGATTCAGCCACCAAATCGGGCCGAATCTCTGCCGAATCGAATCAGGGACCAAAGCTTTGCACAGCCCTAGTGGAGATGTGTTGGCAGGTTTTGCATTTCTTGTCCTGGTATGGTCTGGATTCAGTAGGTGTGATTTGGGTCATAAGGAGTTTGGTTCTGGTGATGAGGTTAGCAAGGTTCGGTGTTTGTTTAAAGGCTAGGATGGGTGGTTCTGGAAAGATCTCTTTAAGAATTGGGTCTTCTTCTAGTATGGGTTGTAATTGTTTGAGGATTTTCCATGTAGGTTCCAGGGAAGGGTGGTATGTCCTGTGAATGCGAGTGATCAAAGTTCTATCGCACAGGGTTTTATTCAGAGAAGACGCTATTCATAAGTTGTAAAGGTCTATGTGCTCTCAGATAGTACTCATACACACTTTGGTTATTGCTTGGGGCAAATGTGAAAATAACATAATTCAGCTATTTTCTATGGCAGTCCTCCAAGGTGGGAGCCCTCTGCAAGGAACACATCTTTTGAGTTCACATTTGAGAGAAATTTGCATGTCTGACACCAAGCATAAACAAAATACTTAACCTTGATAAAACTTGCCTCTCCACTTACAGTAAAACATTATGATCTTAATGCGTAAACATGCTAAAATTAATTTCAGTGCAGAAAACAAAAACAAAGCCTATGAATTGGGCTTCAGACCCAACACAAAAATCTAGCTGCTGGAACTAAGCATAAACAACACTGATACATTTTTTAACACAAAGTAACTGTAGAACAAATGTACAAATCAATGTCAAACTTTATTGTAAACCAATACACAATGTAAATACATCATTTCCCCTTGAAGTGTAATATAACACTACTGATTAAACAACATGGTCCAAAGACAGGGCAGCAGAATGAAGCCATTGTTTTGCTCACTCAGGCTCTACTCTGAACTTATGATAAAAGAAACCCAAAGTTCAATTTGAGACAGATACCCTAGCAAGACAAAAACCACTGACAAGAGTCCCTTTTTTAAAGATACTGCAGTTTTACTTTGTAAAACCAGAGAAGTAATTTTCAGTAATTGAACTAGAAACTAAATATTGTCTAAAAAAGTTTGCACGGCTGCGCTGTAGATTTATTGTGACCTTATGTGGCTGGATTTGCTCACTTTCATTCCATTTTCGGCTGAAAAAGCACAGCAAGTTGCAGACTTGATTTAGACAAACACAGTGGCAGGAATTCTTTATGATGCTCACCTTTAACTGAAATGGCTAAGGCTGAATGCTCTTCACCCTGCCAGGCACAGTTAGCAACTGAGCACATATCTGTTAGAAGATCTCTGGAACTTTGCATTGTTCTAGTTTACAACTCAACAAGCATGAGTTTTCCCTGAAGAAAAGCTATAACACATTTTAGTCTGCAACATTAATATACAGCATGTTACCTATTTAAAGTAAGACAAGGAGACCTGAATATATTAAATCCAGAACTTTAAGAGTATATATTACATGGACATGAGTGTTTAGTTTATTTGAACATGCCCCAGGCCAGATATCATGGCCACTTAGGTGATTTTAAAGGTGACAGACATGGTAACTTCATCTCCACAATTTCTGAATCTTTTCTGTAAATTAAAATTAAAATCTGTTTTATTTAGGTTATACTACATAGTTGAATTTCATTGAATGGAAATCCATTACTTTTATATGCACAGCCTAAAATCTTGGTTTGTCTAGAGAAGGAAATGTTTCTCTCAGACTGCACTGCCAACACTTCATCTAACATTTAGCATTAGATGTTACTCTTTCTTATATGTATAAGCTCTTTAAAGATGCGAGTATAAATGTGCAACTGTCACATTGATTTATTTATATTTAATTTTTTTGTCTCATTTAAGATCTTGTTATTTGCAAAGGGTAGGGCCCAACCAAGATGTACCTTGAGATAACTTAAGTGCCTGACACTTTGGAGTAACTGCACAAGTGCATACTTTTACTGCAGTAAAGGGAAGGTAACTTGACCCTCAATGAAAATGGAGTAAAAGTGCACATATTGGCAGTAACCACTCAGTGCATCTACACGTGCTATTAATTCAAAGCAGCACGTCTACACATGCTCCCTCTTGGGAGCTGCTCCTGCCCTGTTCTGCCCCTCTACAGCAGTCAGGGGGAGCTCCAAGCTCCTCCCTGGTGTAGCCCAGGAGCTCACAAGGGGCACAGGCCAGTTCCAGTGAGCATGGAGCCAGGAGAGCTCTGTTGAGCAGCAGCTGTCTCCTAGCCCCATGCACATTGGGAGGGGACCTGATATGTACAGGGCCAGGAGAAAGCTGTTCCTGCAGCAGGCACAGTTCTCCTGGCCCTGTGCCTATCTGGACACATAGCTGCCAGCAAGCCCCCTGCTAGGCAGGGCTTTCCTGCCTGGTGGGGGGTTGCGGGGAGCTGTCCTGGGTGTGGGGCAGCTGCAGGTGAGCCTTCTGCTGGATAGAGAGGGGAGGGGGAATCCAGCCCACTCCCTGGAGCAGCTGACTCTGTGTGGTTTGGAACTGCTCCGGGGAACAGGTGAGTGCTGGATTTGTAGTCCCTGCCAGCTCCCTGGAGCAGCTGGCATCGTGCCATGTGGAGGTATTCGGGGGGGGGGAAGGGGAGGCTGGGTTCCCAGCCCCTGTTCATCCTCCCGAGCTCTGTGCTAGGAGCCAGGACAGCAGTCCCTGTTCATCCTCCAGAGCTCTGTGCTAGGAGCCAGGACAGGAGGCAGAGAGCTCCCCAGTCCTGTAGCTGATTGGCTTTCAGCTCCTGGGGGGAGCGGGGGGAGCTGAGCAGTGCCAGGACTACAAACAGAGCTCCCCGTCCCCTGTGGCCCCTTGCTGGCTAGGCTGACTGGGAGTAAATTTGCTCTGGGTCAGCATCTACATGAGTTCTTCAATTTATTTTTAAAAAAACCCCACACAGCACACAACTAGTATTTAACAACTTATTGCAAACATTACATTTTAGTGCACAGTAACAGGTCAGCAACTCTAGTTAACTCTCAAATGTCAGGTTTGATAACATGTCCCTTTTCGTTAGCTGGAGAGATTGAGGTTTATCTATAAAGTCCCAGGATGTTCTGTTCACCTCAACCAGCCAAGCAGGAAACAAACAGGAATGTTAGAACAGCAAAAGCAAGCAAGGGAGTGAGTGCACAGTTTAATATTTCCTAAGGCCCACCGATACCACTTAGTCTTGATAATATGCCACATTAAGACCAGGCAAGTTTATAAAAATGTAAAAAATTATTAAAAAGTTCTAGCTGTTTTCCAGTGAAATTGTTTGGTTTAAGGCTTGGAACATATGTGATGTCCACATACTACCACAGATTTGCAATATATATATAATCCTTTATTTCTTTGATATATCACCTTGTGCTATGCAAAATTTGATTAAGCCAAGAAAGTTGTCAAAACCATAATCATCATTTAGGTTTTTTAGGAAATACTCATAGCAATACACCACTGAAAACATAGCTACTGATGCTGAACTCAAATAGACTTACTTTCAGTAACCAAAGAAAGCTGATACTGAAAGCTGCAGATATGTAGCTGATGCAGTAACAGGTGCTTTATACCTCTCAGTCTTATTCGAAAGAGAACAAGGAAGAAAGAGACAGGTTTTTTGAGGAAATGAAGAAGAGAGCTAGAAAAACATCACTTTAAAGCCTTCCAATAAATTATTATTAAATGTCAGCACTATACACACATATTTAAATGGCAGAAATCTTTTAAACCAAAGATACAAACATGGGATAGAATTATTATTTGCATCACTGTGCTAATATCTGCTATCAGATTAAGATTCCATGTGCTAGAAACCATACAAGTAAATAGAAAAAAGGAATGTTCTGCCTCCTTTTAAACTGCTGAGAGGTATGATCAGGAGACTTTTAGATTTTTAAGCAATAAATATCAGCAGTCATCCTTAGAAGTTCATTTCTTAGATAAAGGAACTATATAATAAGAAAGGTTTGTTTTTGCTGTATGCTAAAGTGCATGTTTGCCAAATATGCAGAGTACAATCTCCCATTATACAAAAATGTATTGTAAAACAATGTGGCTAAAACCACATTTAGGGTTACATTTCTACTGGATATTTGGTGATTTCAGTAGTGAAAAAGACAGCTTTTCTCTTTATGATCTCTTTGCGTTTTTGTAGTTGGGAAACACAGATAAACAAGAATGTCAGTCCAAATCTTGACCTTTTTTCTGCACAAAAAGGGAATTGTTTACATTTCTCTGACAAAGAGAATCTTTAAATAACAGTAAGAAAATATAACTTAAATATAAAACTGTCAAACTGGTTAGAGGAGACTTGAAAAAAAAATCTTTTCCCACCTATTACTTTTATAGGTACCTTGTACAAAGTAAACATATACTTAAAAAAATAACATTGTTACTGTGTGTAACCATAAAACTATTCTGCTCTAGTACTTAATATGTTGCAAAAGCCAGTTTTAGTAATAAAACTTACTGGTTTAACTTAGTCAATCCTCATGCCTTTTTCAGATCATCTTGCATCGACTCATTCAGTAACCATAAATTAACCATTGTAGTATTTGTTTTTTATGGTCTTCTGTGAAATCTCAGATACAAATCACCCTAGTCCTTGGTCCCTAATAATGCTGTTTTCACATGTGATGAAAAGACACGCTTGCATATTTGGTTAGCATTTCTGTAGTGCAACTGAACTGGAAAGTCTTCCATCTCCCTGCATCCTATTCAGAGGCCTGGTTTTGAGTCAGTTTGTAAGAAAAAAGGGATGCTGTTGCAAAGTGAAATGCAACTGACTGAAAAGTCTTTGCCACAAAACCTGCACATTTACAGGCCAGGGAATACATCATACAGGCAGCCCAAAACGATGCTTCTTCTTCTTAACAGGCTTTAAATCAGTCAGTCTCCGCAGATCCTCTTCAACTTCTGATTCCTCCATTTCATCATCTGCAGAAATGAGGATCTACAAACAAAAAACTTCTTCTGAATAATGTATATCAAACAATAGGCACACTCTATTTTCACTCTCCCTCTAACATAAAACAATTTATTGCCACTGAGACTCCCCCTCATTAATTTAGAGAAGAGACTATACTAAATAAAAGAAATTTGGATCAGTTGTTAGGGTTCATGCCACTTCTTGGCATAACTATCCAAAACTTCAAATATTACTTAGAAAGTAACTTGCAATTATTAAAAGATCCTTCATACTTTAATTTTCTTGCAATAAATAAATCAGATATGTCTAAACTGGAGACAAGCCTGTTGAAAGTCTCCAGGTTAGGGTCAGAGGGGACAGCAACAAGGGTAATGTCATGATGGGGGTCTGTTATAGACCACCAGACCAGGAGGAAGTGGTGGATGAGGCTTTCCTCAAACAGCTAGTGGAAGTTTCCCAATCACAGGCCTTGGTTCTCTTCAATCACCGTGACATCTGCTGGGGCAACAATACAGCAGTGCACAGGCAATCCAGGAAGTTTTTGGAGAGTGCTGGGGACAACTTCCTGGTAGACAGAAAACTGGCTGGATCATTGGGCTCAGAGGGTAGTAGTCAATGGCTCAATGTCTAGTTGGCAGCTGGCATCAAGTGGAGTGCCCCAGGGATCCGCCCTGGGGCTGGTTTTGTTCAAAATTTATCAATGACCTAAAAGATGGGATGGAGTGCACCCTCAGCAAGTTTATAGATGACACCAAGCTAGGGGGAGTAGTAGATAATGCTGGAGGGTAGGGTTAGGAATCACAGAGACCACAACAAATTGGTGAGTTGGATCAAAAGAAATCCCATGAGATTCAATAGGTGCAAGTGCAAAATCCTGCACTTAGGATGGAACAATTTACACCACAGGGAGTTATGCGCAGAAAATTCAAAATTATGTGCAGAAAAATTCAAAATTACATAGAATTAATTACTTTTATTTAAATTTTTTTTACAAATTAAGCTAAACATAACACCATTTGAACCTTCTTTAGAAATATACATAGGTACTTTCTATTTATACAGCTATATAACACATTTTATCACAGAATCTTTAGTGCTTTACCATTCTATGAACAAAAAATAAAAATGTAACCAAGCAGGTATGATTTTTAAAACTAAATAAAACAATTAGGACTTGTTATACTGAGATTAGATTTTCTAATTTTCAGCAAATTTACTCTTTTTTTTCTTTTTCATTAAATTAGACACTCGTTTCTTTTCAAAGTCCAAGTTCAAAAGAAAAATAAACAAAGGATTGCTAAAAGTCCTTTCAATAAATAAATCAGATATGTCTAAACTGGAGATAGGCCTGTTGAAAGTCTCCAGGTTAGGGTCAGAGGGGACAGCAACAAGGGTGATGTTGTGGTGGGGGTCTGTAACAAAATTATTGCTCAGTAATGTTGGGTTCTTTGCACAGTACAATACTTGTCAAAATACCAACAAAGTAAGTCAAATAAATAAATAAAATCATAATAATAATAATAAAATAAAGCATCAATAATTGTAAAACAAAAATGTATGTGTTAACTTAAAGTCTTTTTAAGTTCCAAGGTTGAAATAAAGGAAGACCAGCTCTTTCATTTTTTCTTCTGAGAATGAATGGCTGTGATTAAAGAGGACAAAGTTGTACAGTGAATTGCTGCGCTCTGCATCAACTGCGTTTGTTACAGCATTTATGTAACAACCAAATCATATACTAAAAATCAAACATCTACTATACATATTTTAAATGTATTTAAAAAATATATTTTTGTCCTGATTTACATGTTTGTGTACTGTATATAGAGGTGATTGCATAATAGCTCAAAATAAAGTCTTACTTTTGTATATTGTGTATGGGGGGTGTGGTTGGGGGAGGTGTGAAGGGAATGTATGTGCGGGGGGTTGTAAATGTGTGAGGGGTGTGACTGTGTGTGTGGGATTTGTGGGTATGGGAGTGTCTGGGGTTTGTGGGTGTATGTGTGGGTGGGTGTAGGGTTTGTTGGTGGGTATGGCCCTTGTGCCAAATGCCCTGCCTCCTCTATGGTGCACAGCCCCTGCTGCTAGCAGCAGAAGGAGGCAGGAGGCCCTCAGGGCACTCATAGCCATGGCAGGCAGACCCGCCCAGCAGTGTGTGGCTCTAGCTGAGTCCTGGAGGCTACATGTGGTGGCATGAAGCTGGCCCAGCCTCGCTTGCTGGTGCACGCCTTTCAACCAGACCAGGCTGGCTCTGTGCCAGCACATGAGGCTCACAGGACTGCAGGCAGGAGCCATGTGCCATCAGGTCAGGCCAGGCTGGCTCTGTGCCTCCACATGAGACTCCCCATGGCTCCTGGTCTGCAAGCCATCGGGCCGGGCAGACTTTGTGCTTCTACATGCAGCTCCCCACTGGAGTGCTGGAAGCCCCATGTGGCGGCATGGAGTCATCCCAGCCTGGCCCAATGGAGCATGACTCCACCTGCAATGCTGGGAGCCCCATGTGCTGGCATAGGGCCAGCCTGGTCTGCCTGAAGGCACATGCCAGTGGGCCAAGCTGGCTTTGGAGCCAAGACTCAGCCGGAGCTGCATGCCACTGGGGGCTCTGGCTGCCGAGGACCTGCTGCCTGCTGCTGCTAGTGGAGGCTATGCATTATGGGGGAGGTGTGGGGGACCCACACACATGAACAAACCCTGCACCCAATCACACACACTCCCACACCCACCCACAACATCTCTTGCAGGCAAGAGCTCCCTTCCCCATTCACCAGCTGTCCAGGTGTATGCCTCCACATTCAGTGCCTCCATATAGGTCTCGCAGCTGGAAGCACAGAGCCTGCCCGGGTTAAATTATCCAATATTATGCAATTATGTGTGGTCATACATTTTATGTGCAAAATTATGCAGGGGCATAATTGCTTAATTCGCTGGGGTGTAACAATCCCATGCACTGGTACAGGCTGGGCACTGACTGGCAAAGCAGCAGCCCTGCAGAAAAGGACCTGGGGGCTACAGTGGACAATTGCTGAATAGGAGCCCTGGTTCCCTTGTTGCCAAGAAGGCTAACAACATACTGGGCTGCATTGGTAGGAGTGTTGGAGGTATGCAGTCCCACTAGGGGAGATGCCTTACTTGACTTGGTGCTGGCCTCAGGGGAGGACTTGGTGGGGGAGCTACAGGTACAAGTTAACCTAGGGGATAGTGACCACCAGCTGATAGGATTCACTATCCAGTTTAAGGTGGGAAAGCCAAATAGTAGGGCAGTAGTGCTAGACTTCCAGACGGCCAACATCAACGAGCTCAGGAGATTAGTTAGGGTGGGACTGAGGGGTAATCACATCTGTGAGATGGGGGTCCAAGAAGGGTGGGAGTTCTTCAAGGGGCTGATCCTACAGCCACAGAGGAACACCATCCCAGTACATGCAAAGGGAGGCAAAAGAATTAAACAACCTTCTTGGCTGAGCAGGGAAATCCAGGAGAGCCTTCAGAGGAAAAAAGAGGCCTATAGGCTGTGGAAGCAGGGGGCAGCCACCAAGGAGGAGTGTACCTACTTGGCTTGTGCTTGCAGGGAAGCAGTGAGAAAGGCCAAAGCAGATACAGAACTCAAGTTGGCAACAAAGATTAAGGATAACAAAATATCCTTTAAGTATATAGGGAGCAGGAAGAAGGCACAGGGTAGCATAGAGCCACTACAGAACGGACTAGGGCAACTCATAACTGATAGGATGGAAAAAGCTGAGCTCTTAAATAATTACTTTGCTTCTGTTTTCCTGGACACGGATACAAATGCACCTCCCAATGAGTCTTTAGTCTGGAGTGAGAGTAATACCAATCCACCAACGGTTACCACGGACCCAGTGAAGGGGCCCTTGGAAGGGTTGGATGTATTTAAGTTGGTGGGCTCCGAAGACCTTCTCCCAAGGGTACTAAAGGAATTGGCTGATGACATAGCAGAATCACTGGCGCAGCTGTTTGCGCACTCGTGGCACTTGGGACAGGTCCCAGAGGACTGGAAAAGGGCCAATGTGGTCCCTAACTTCAAGAAGGGGAGGAAGGAGGACCCGGGTAATTATAGGCCAGTTAGCCTCACCTCTATTCTCAGCAAGACCTTAGAAAAAATCATTAAGTTTCACATTTGCAGGGGGCCAGCAGGTAACACAATGGTAAGGGGCAACAAGCATGGGTTTATAGATCCTGCCTGACTAACCTGGTCTCTTTTTATGATCAGGTCACAAAGTGCTTAGATACAGGGGAGGAAGTATTTGGGGGAGAAGGGTTTGGGGGAGACCTTGTTTCCCCCAGCGCCCCCCAGGATAACAAGGAATAACGGCCACAAGTTGTTGGAGAGTAGGTTTAGATTAGACATCCGTAAGAACTACTTCACAGTTAGGGCAGCTAGGATATGGAACCAACTTCCAAGGGAAGTGGTGCTGGCTCCTACCCTGGGGGTCTTTAAGAAGTGGCTTGATGCCTACCTGACTGGGGTCAATTGAGCCCAGTTTTCCTCCTGCCCAGGCAGGGGGTTGGACTTGAAGATCTACAAGGTCCCTTCCGGCCCTCCTCCTATGATTCTATGATTCTAAGTAGATATTATTAACCTGGATTTTAAAAAGCAAACTGAGTAGCTGTGATATGGATTTTTTCACAGTAAGGTGGGTGAAAAACTGGCTTATGGGATGCACCCAGAGACTGGTGGTGGATGGGTCGGTTTCTCCCTGGAGGCATGTGGGCAGTGGTGTCCCCTAAGGCTCTGTCCTTGGACCAGTACTGTTTAATATCTTCATCAGCAATTTGGATGAAGGTGTTGAAAGCACCTTGTGCAGATTTGCAGATGACACTAAACTATGGGGCATAGTAAACACACTGGAGGGCAGGGAGTGAATTTAGGCAGATTTGGACAGACTGGGGAAGTGGGCAGATCAGAATAGGATGCAATTCAACAAGGATAAATGCAAGGTGCTGCACCTGTGGAGAAAGAACCTCCAACACAACTATAGACTGGGGGTTACCATTCTGAGCACCACAACAGTGGAAAGAGATCTCGGAGTCCTGGTTGATGCAAAAATGAACATGAGTCACCAGTGTGCCGAGGTAATAAGGCCAACCACACACTTTCCTGCATCAGCAGGTGCATCACAAGTAGGTCTAGGGAAGTGATAATTCCCATCTATGTGGCATTGGTGAGGCCGCAGATAGAGAACTGTGTCCAGTTTTGGGCGCTGCACTTCAAGAGGGACGTGGATAACCTTGAGAGGGTTCAGAGGAGGGCTACTTGTATGGTTAGGGGCCTGCAGATAAGACCCTATGAAGACAGACTGAGGGACCTGAATCTCGTCAGTGTCCACAAGCGAAGGCTGAGGTGATCTTGTGGCTGCCTACAAACTCATTGGGGGGGGCAGCAGGGAATAAGGGGGACTCTGT
>NW_005842171.1:539626-587446 GCF_000455745.1 Alligator sinensis
TCTTTCCTGCCTGGAGCAGGGAGTTGGACACGATGATCTACCAGGTCCCTTACAACTCTAGAAATCTATCTATGAAATCTTGATAATATAGAAAGTTCTTTTATACAGTGGTTACTAAAATTCTCATTCAGGGAAGCTGCTTGTCTTTAAGCACAACAAAAGGGGTACTTAACATGTTTTGGTGAGTGGCAGTTCAAATCAAATTTCTTACTTGCCCTAGTTAAGCTCTTTTGATGAGGAGTAACTAAAGCTGACTGACAGGATGGTGTTAATCTATTGAGATACTGCAAATAACATTGTATTTGAATTTGAACAGCTGAATGGGGAAGCCAGAATCATGTTGGTTTGTGGTGTATTACCCTACAAACTAATGAATTAGAATTGATATCAAAATTGCTGCTGTCTCATTAACTTCATCTTCCTGATTCCAAAAATTTGTAGACCCTTTACTTCAATTTTGTCACATTTTACCATAATTGATTAAAGCATGAAATGTACATTTCAGGACTTCTGAAAATTCAGCAGACAATATAATTCTAAAGCTGTGAAAAACTGTAGTTTCCTGTTAAGTGAATTAACTGGCACCCCAAAATCTAAGGACACCTACACATGCAATGGACCTCTGCTCCGAGGCATG
This sequence comes from Alligator sinensis, assembly GCF_000455745.1. Taxonomy (NCBI): domain Eukaryota; kingdom Metazoa; phylum Chordata; order Crocodylia; family Alligatoridae; genus Alligator; species Alligator sinensis. The sequence continues at coordinate 540,264 of NW_005842171.1, forward strand.
CTAATTAGCGCACATCAGAGCAGACTTGATTAATTGAGTCTGGTAGAGTGTGCTAATTAGCATGCTCCAGCAGACTCCACATCACGTGAATTCAGCATCTCTGCATTTCAAAATGGCATAAGGAGGTGCTTTAAATAATGCTTGAACCATCCGCCCTTATTAAGTTGCCCCCCCCTGCTCCACCCTGGAGCACTTGTATAGATGCCCTAAAGTATCAGTTAAAACTACTGTGGTCTTGTGAAACATTTATAGGTAAAAAAAGGGATTAGCAAATACTATGCTATTCAATGGGTGTCTTGTACACTGGCTTAAGGCAAAGATGGAACAAAAATCACAACATGTGTGGCAATCTATATACCTCTGATTCTGACTCTTCATGTGATGCTGCTCTCCTGTAACGGACTTTACTTCCATTCCTCGAATCCTGTCCTGCTTCCTTTTCTTCAAGTTTAGCTTTTGTCTTTCCTTTCTTCATAAGAAAATTATCCACTACCCAAAACATCAATGCCTGTGATGGAGACAAGGAGAAATTCAGAATTCAGTTTTCCTCAGGTCAGTATATTTGTTAGTCACTTGTGCATGGGGACAGAATTAGAGAAAGTTACACTAAATGGAAGTCTGACATACTCTGGCACAGATCCAAAGTCACATTAGGCTAATGTATGCTCAATATCTCTTAGAATAAAGCTATTCTATTGCTTCCTCTTTCAGTGACAGGAAATAAAGAAGCAACTCTTCAGTGATTAACAATACATTTTTTTTAAACTGCCATACTGATAACCTTACTTGGTTTAGGGTAGGAGTGAAACCTATGGCCTGCAGAGCTGTGCCTTATAGCCTGTGGGGCTCATAGAGGGACCAGGAATTTGGGGGCATGGCAAGGAGGGGCAGGGCTTGCTGCTGAAATAGAGGACAGAGCTCTGAGGCATGTGTGCCAGCAGATGTGGTAGGGGGTGAACAATATGGTTCATCCCACCATGGCTGCTGCATCTGGATCCAGCCTGTGAGGAGCCCCATTGTTCAAATCCAGCCTGGGGTGCAGGGTGTGTTTGACATCCCAGGTTTAGGGTATTTCAGGGTGATGATATTTTTGTCACTAATAGTAAATGAATACTTTCTTCATATAAACTTAATTGGAACTTTATAATTTGTGTAATAATATCTGAATGCTATATTCAACACCAGGGGCAATGGTTGGACTCTATGGCCACGTCCAGACATGTGTGGACATTTGATTCCCCAGTGACAACTAGGGGCAGTGCACCGTGTGCCACTGCTAGTTGTCCCTGGGGAACGCCCATGCCATATGTGTGTGCTGGTGTGCAGCAAGTTATGCCAGTAGGGTAGGGGAGGCTGAGGCCAGCACTGGACTGGCCCCAACAGCCTTACCTGGGGTTCTGGGGGCCTCCTGGGGCTGCAGCAGCGGTGATCCTGCTGTGTGGAGCCTGGCCAGAGGCAGAGTGTGGCTCTGGCCTGCCAGACTCTGGCTTCCGTGCATGCTGCTGCCATGTGCACAAGTCTACTTTTTTCTCTGTGGGTTGATCTGACCCCTGCATATCCAGGAGTCAACCCCCCCCCATGCTGCTTCATTGCAGCACGGGGCATAATGGAACATGTGGTATGTGGCGTTGCATACATATGTTTGCTTTGCCACATGCCACACAGCTGCACTCATATGGACATGGCCTATGACTTCAAAGTAACACATCCATGATGTAATAAATTCTGGGCATCATTGCTGTGTTCTGTTATTTAGCTGACAGAGACATATAAATGCACACTTTTTTTTTAAGTCTTCAACACCTCTGTTGCTTATAATACAGCTATTACCATGGAATGCTGTGCTTTAATGATTAACATTAAATTGATGGGAACAGATGGAAAAAAATACAGGTTAACTGTCACAGAATCATGCAGTTGTACTAACATTAACAAAGAAGGGAACTATCAGCATGACGATAGCCAGCTCCAGCTGGGGGTTCTCTATAGGATTCAATAAAGCTACCTGTGGGGAAAAAAAGGATCAAATTCAGACTGTGGCAATATGTACACAGTTGGATTAGAAAGTGTAGTAATTTATGTCCTAGAGATAATATTAGGGTGATAAACTTATGAATTAGAAAGGGAAGCTTCACAGAAAAGAAATATGCTTTATTAAAGATGACTTATAAACCACTTTCAGTAAAATGAAGTTACTTGGCAGCAACTGAAGTTCTTTGAGATGTACTGTCCACATGAACATTCTCACATGTGGGAGATGCATTTCATGTCTTGTGTTTTGACTAGAGACTTTTTGGAGATTGTACTCTAGCACTGCCTTTTTTGCGCCCCCATACCAAGGGGATAAAGGGCACTGTGTGCTTTTCCTCCTGCTTGCTCTCAATCAGAGACTTATGTTATTTTTGACTGCATGGAAGGTGGGATTCAATTGTATATGTGAGCCCATATATCCTGAAGAATTTCAGTTACTGGAAAGTAACGCCACTGAATAAAGTCCACATACATATTCTCACTTGTGGGTGACTCCAGAACAGTGCTCCCACACACGGAGGTGGTTTCAGAGTCATCTAGACTGGGTAGTCATACAGCCCACAAAGGTGTGGCATCTGGCCCATTGGCCTCTTCCAGGCTGGACAGTCTCTCTCTAGATCTTGTTCATGGGACTTGTCATCATAAGTCAGCACCCAGGAAGTTAACACTGGCAGTGCCACTCCCTCCCTCCCACCTTACCCATCACTCAATATCTGTTTTGGGGTTGCTATTAGTGACTAAAATGAAGCAGCTGGTAATGAGAAAAGGGGACAGGCATGTGTAGTGGTAGCATTAGCCTCCTGGGTGCTAGCTGCATGATACAGCAGCTCTGGCAGCCCTGGCAAGAAAACCTATGGCCCATATCCAGAAGTGGGTCAGACTCTCATAACGACTCCTGAAAAGAGACAAAGATGGGGGTTGGGAGATGGGATGTGAGGGAAACTGGACAGAATCCCTTTGGCACCACAGCTCAGCAGCCTGATGTCATATTGCAGGGCTGTCCAAATTCTAAGTCTCAGCATGCCCTAAGCCAGCAACATGCCCTAGGGATTACACTAGCAGAGGCCACATGAACAATCATGCTTCCTGGTGAACATACTACACCAAGTGGACCTAGCAAAGGTAGCTTTGACAATTGGCAAGGACATCATGGACTTAGTGAATCCTTGTTTCCTTCTAGACCGCTGCTAAATGGATGGACCAGACAACACTCTGGATTTGTATTCCTTACCCAACACATCCTGTTTGCAGTTTGCAAATGAGAAAGCCAAGTTGTAAAAAGCACATCAAGACCAAACGGTTTGACCATTTTAGTAAAAGACTATTAATCAGCTAGCTTGCAGTTTCAAATAGCTAACTACAATGGCTCTTTTAATTCACAACAGCTTTCCAAAGCTGGTAGATCTGACACTGTCCCTTAGTACTGATAGAAGAACCCGACGTTCTTAATTTCAAAAGGGCAATTTCTGACCAGACAAGGTTCCTTGGGTGAATTTGATATCTTTTATTAGACCAACCCAAATGGTTGGAGAATAGTTATTAAGCAAGCTTTCGGGTTCAAAAACCCTTCGTCAGGCTCAGGAAGCTGCAGCAGTTGGTGTGTGCTCTTCCTGGATGGAATGAAAAGTAAACCAGCCAGGGGCTGGGCTGGGCGGGGGAGTCAGCTGCCAGGCAGATTATAATGTATCAAAAATCCAATGTCTATGTTTAGTCCCTGATCTCTAGTATCCAGCAGGTTGATGAAATGGAGCTCATAGGCTCGTCTCTGGGAAGTGTTGTGTAAATTACTTTCCCAGCAACACACTCCTAGCCACCATGGATGTTACCAGCCTATACACCAACATCCCACACCAGGATGGCATCCATGCCTGCCTTACATATCTACAGGAACAAGATTACAACCCAGAATACAGACCCAAAGATATCACTGAGCTTATACACTTCATCCTCACACACAACAATTTCACTTTTAATAATCAACACTTCCTCCAGATGATGGGAACAGCTATGGGCACTAAAATGGCCCCACAGTATGCCAACCTTTTTACCTTTTTTTTTTTTTTACACACCAAAAAAGCAGTGATATACAGCCAAGCCCTCAGATACCACCGCATCTGTACTGAAGAGACCACCCGGGATTGCCACCTCACCAATCTTAAAAAGGCTTTCACCCAGCAAGGACACTCCTCCAGAGAGGTAGATCGCACGTTTGAAAGAGCCACCTGGATACCATGTGAAGAACTGCTGCAGTACAGAAGAAAAACACCCACAAATCGCACACCGCTGGTTATGACCTATCACCCATCCCTTGAACCTGTACGGAAAATCCTCAAAAAATTGCAACCCATATTAGAAAAAGACCCTATTCTTAAAAAGATCTTCCCAGAGCCACCCATCCTAGCCTTCAGACAAGCACCGAACCTCGCCAACCTCATCACCAGAAGCAAACTTCCTCAAGCCCAGAACACACCAAAAGGATCCAGACCGTGCCATGACAAGAAATGCAAAACCTGCCCCCACATCTCCACCACCCCCACTATTACTACACCCCACAACAGAGCCATCAGCATCCCTGCATCTTACAGCTGCACCTCCAGGAATGTAGTATACCTCATCCAATGCACCAAATGCCCTGATGGAAGATATGTAGGAGAGACCAGACAACAACTGCGCACCAGAATGAACGCACACCGGAAATCCATCAAAGACAGAAACACCCAATTACCGGTGGGGGCACATTTCTCACAGGAGGGCCACTCTCTCTCCAATCTCTGTCCTGATCCTCAAGGGAAATTTACACAAAACATCCCAGAGACGAGCCTATGAGCTCCATTTCATCAACCTGCTGGGTACTAGAGATCAGGGACTAAACATAGACATTGGATTTTTGATACATTATAATCTGCCTGGCAACTGACTCCCCCGCCCAGCCCAGCCCCTGGCTGGTTTACTTTTCAGTCCATCCAGGAAGAGCACACACCAACTGCTGCAGCTTCCTGAGCCTGACGAAGGGTTTTTGAACCCGAAAGCTTGCTTAATAACTATTCTCCAACCATTTGGGTTGGTCTAATAAAAGATATCAAATTCACCCAAGGAACCTTGTCTGCCTATATCCTTAGACCAACACAGCTACAACCTAAACCCCTGCAATTTGTGACCAAGCATTACAGACCACTCTAGACACAGCCAACTCCACCGTCAGGTTCACTATATCAGGAGTAGTTATGTACCGATCAACATGGCTGCAGGGGTGAGGCTTCCCCAAGGAGTCAAGCTACCCTAGACTTCCCATTTGAGGGCACAGTGTTTTAGCTGCAGAACTGATGGCACCCTGCATATGCTCAAAGATTCAAGAGCTACTCTCTGATCCTTTGAGGTATTTCTTCTTCTCATACAACTGAAAGTTCAAATACACAGCATATCGAAGAGGTCCTTTCTCCCTAGTATCTGCCTCTGCTTCACTGATGCAGCCTCCACCTAGAACCAGGAAGCCTCCCAGAAAACAGCACTTTATAGACTGTGGCACTCCTAAATTGGATTTGATGGAGGTGCTCAAGAGATACAGACTTGCCAGCCATCTACTCTTCTGAGATTGCTCAACTCAGTTCTTCAGCTCCTGGTACAATGTGACAGGGCTGTCCAATTGGTGGCCTACAGGCTGCATGCAGCCAAAAGGCAGTTAATGTGGGGCCCTGGGCTTCTACCCAGTCACTTTTTCAGCAGCAATAGAAGCTGAAGTCTCTAGTTTCCTTCCTCCAGGGCTGTGGCTAGGGGAGAGGGAGGGGGTTTCTCATGCGGTACAGCAATTGGAGGACACCCATGTGTGTGAGTGCACAGTGGCTGGGGGGATTGTTCTTGCACACCTGTGCTGTGCAGTGGTTGGGGGGGGTACACAAGCATTCATGTGGCAGATCTCTTCTCTAAAGCAATCTTGCTATTCTTTTTGAGCTTGTAAAAGCCCCATTAATGCCCTTTGACAACTGGGACATAAACTGCACCAAATTTGAACAGGGGAGAGGACAGATCTGTGGTGAGGATGGAAGAATCTACTGCAATGGTCTGGGAAGAAGCAAGTGTCCCTTTGCAGAGGTCAAGAGAACCTCTGAGCAATGAGGAATGTTGTTGGGATACCATAGCCAAATTGGCCATGCTGGCATTGTCAGGCAGCTGTTGGGTCAATGTACTGGCATCCAATTTGCCATGCTGTGTGACACAAGAGGAACATGGCCTGAACCCAAGGGAGCAACCAGGTCTGGATAAGGCTATCTTCCAAACAGTACCATCTCTACCCATACCATAAAGCCTGGGATGGTTTGACCTAGGTAAATGAGAGAACTCTGTACCTGCAGCAAAGCTGAGATGGCATTGTTGCATGGCACTGATGGAACTGAGCTGGGGGGGGGAGCAGGTGTTGGCCAGTACCAAGCCAAAATTCACTCTCAGCACTCTTCCTCATATAGCAAAAGTGTTTTCCTAAGATAAGCTGTTCCAAAGTGAGAACCTTGAATCATGCAAAGTACTCCAAAAAACTGCTCCATCTCTAGCCAGGGTTTTGTGAAGAGATGAAAGTAGGAAGTGTGCACTGCCTTTTGTTTTTTCAGTGCAGAAATATGATAAGACAAATGGCTAGCGTACTCTACAGATACTGCTAAGGCAAACAGTGTCCAGTCAAAGAACAAGTGAGAATGTCTATGTGGACAATTATTCAAAGGACAAATAAGTGGGACTGACTAGACAAACTTTGTCATGTCAAGAACTTATCTTTACAGAAGTAATCTGAAGAAAAGTGATTAGTCAGAACGAGCAGATAATTCCTGAAAAGTTAACAACTTTATACTCTCAATGGAAATGTCTGAAGCCCCATCACTTGGAGACTTAAACTGGTCAAACCACTATAAAATATATTGCTACAAAAATCCTGCTTTAGTCTCCAGAGATTGTCTCTAGAACATTTATTAGTAGATACTCATCTCTAATTAATAATGCAATCAAATTCAATATTCAGTAGTTTATTTTGTACTATCTTGAGACAAAACATGTAGCACTTGTTTCACATACATACTGAAGTCTACCATCCTATGACTTCATCTATAATTATCCTTTTAAAAGTGAAAAAAGTAGAATTCCCGCTTCACACAAAATACTGTCATGAAACCATACACGTTTCCCAAATGCTGCAACTGCACGCTTCCTGCAACTGATCAGGACTCTAAAATAGATTTGGTAAAAAAGCATGGTGTATGTTCAAATATAATTTTTCTCTTTGTCACAAAGCTTTTGAGTAGACCCATCTTGGAAATCATTTCAAACACGTACTTAAGGTTTCAAACCAAATATCAGGACATAGGATACTGAGTTTTAAACGCTAAAAAACACTTTAAAAGAATTGTCAGCATGTTTGAATGACTGACCAATCCCATTATTAATGCAAGATTCATGGGGTCCCCAGAGGAATTTTAAAATTCTAATTACATTCCAGTTAAAAGCCACACTACAGCAGTGAGTTACAATACATTGCCCTGATAGTTGTGCTGCTATAGGTAATCATAGTCAGGTATATAGCATAAATTATTAAAGTTTTTTTTTGTTTTTTTTTTAAATACAGCTCCCAGTCTAGAAGCTATTTCCCAGGTCCTTGGTACATCTTACTCTTAAGACATGATTAACTGGTAGTAGTGGGACAGGTTGTCCAGAGGCACGGGGGAGAGGGGAAGGCGTAGCTTCCTGCAGCTACACCCCCGCCCGCCCCCTGGGGGAGGCATGGGGGCCACATGCCCCCCGCAGGGCAGAGGTGGGCTGCCTGCTGCAGGCTCGGGACTCTGTGCCCTGCTGCCTTTGCCCCAGGAGCTCAGCCAAGTGATGCCATTGTCACCCACTGGGCGGGCAGGAGACCCAGGGCACGCTGGCCATGTGGCACATCCCCTACCCACCCAGCGGCAGGAAGCACACTGGTGTCACACAGCTGAACTCCCGGGGTGAAGGCAGCAGGGTGCAGAGCCTTGAGCCTGTAGTTGGCAGCCCACCTCTCCCCCGTGGGGGGCATGTGCTCCCATGCCTGCCTCAGGGGTGTGTACAGCTGTGGGGAGTCATGCTTCTTGCTGTGGGGATATATGATACTTATTGCTTACTGGCTATTTTTCTAAATTCTGTAAACCAGCAATGGATTTACTAGTCCAATGCAAATTCCCAGGGCTTCACTGAGCCTTTGTACACACTACATTTTTTGCCCTTTCTTGTGCTGCAACAGTGTGACTGTTTGCACAAGCAGGTTTTCGGATGCTCTAAAAGTCTTTCTAGTGCATTGAAGTAAAACCTCAGACGTAGTTTAGTTTGGCTCGCTGAGAATTAAAGTGTCACATCCATGGATTCATTGCATGCAAACACAAAGGCACTCAAAGATGTGTAATGAGCCTCTCTGTTCACCAGATGGCATCGCAACTTTTTTGTAGTTCACCCCTTTGAATTGCTTTCACTTTTTTTTTTTCCTTGTGCTGTTTGCCAGTTCCATGCTCCCACAAGTGGATGGCAGGGCACAGGTGAGGGGCCCCAGGCCGGGGGGGGGGGGGGGGGGGGGGGGAGGGCGGGGGAGAACCTGCAGCATACTTATAGGCTCAGCAGGGGGGGGGGGGAGAAGAGGGCAGTGCTGGACTGTCCTGATCTCCTGTGGTGCTGGTTGGGGAAACGGGCTTAATTTGTTTGAAACCAAAACGTGTGCAAATACTAGTGACACGCTTCAAAGCTTAATTTGTTTGAAAACCTAGTGCATGCAAACGCTGATGTGATGCTACAAAATAAACAAATTTAAGTTTTATAAATTTATTTAATTTAATGAGCAAACCCTGTGGTGTGTACAGGTGCCCACTGAGTCTATCACTTAGAACTTGCTAGGGAGATTTTGTCAAATCCTATAGCACTTATTATTTCCTATATAACTCAGATAGGCACATGAATTTGCACTGTACCTGATGCAGTATCTACTAAAACAAATCAGACTGGGATTATTGTCACCAGTGGATGCCAGAAAGTCTGAATGGGGGTGTACTAAAGATAACAAGATGCATGACTGCTAGAGGTAACAGAGTTAACTGGCATAAAATTTATATAAATGTCTGCAGTGTAAGTCTTATACAAAACCAGTATTTTAAATATTAGCAGCCTATTGCTTTCTGGTATCCAACTGAAATTCATGAAACTGTAAAATGGCATAAAGAGTCAAACCTCTTTCCACTGAGGTATTAGGAGGACTATAATGATGATGGTTTTCTCAAACATCATGATCACTATGTATAGGGCACACTGTCCCACCCAAGCAGTGCACTGAAGTGGGTCACCTATAAAGAAAAGCAAGTATTTATTACATATATGGCCCACCATTACTTCATTTAAAACTACAGATTTAAGAAAAGCAAAAGCAGAAATAGATAAAAGCAGAATTTAGCAAATCAAAGTACATGAAATACTTGATAAAATGACTGCAATTTAAAATGTCTTCATAGGAGCAGTAACCATATAGTACTCCTTTACTTGATGTCCTTTTCCTGTGCTCCTACCCTCAATTATTGTGAGTTGTTATGCTTAACTATAGAGCTTTTAACAGGTTTAATTTAGGAACTGACCATCATTGTACCTTTTTGTTTAAGTTTGGGAGTACCTTGGTTAAACAGGTTGCTCTGTATTACTGACATTGGCAAAGAATTGTTGCATTTATTTAGATCATATTTACTGTTCCATAAAAGCTAATATTGCTATCAATTTTCTTCCTTATCTTCTGTGGCAAAATATTATATTTTAAAATAGAAACTTAAGAAAAAACGTGCCTGTTGCACTATTTGATCTAGCATATGCAATATTTTAATACAAATCAGACTATTTCTGTATTTTTACTTATATCATCCTGATAAAAATATCTCATACCAAAAAATCAGTCATTTTTAACTGATACCTGAAACAAAGACTACAGTAGATTACAAGTACATGACTAGATACCAATTTTTTTTTGTTTTTTTGGAAAGTCCTGAAAGCTAAGCAGGATCTATTTTATCTGCAGTTATCAAAATGATAGCATGCATTTATCATAAAAAATAGTTTTGCTGGGCTCCAGCTAGGCTCCAGTAAAATGCATGGTAATCAAATGAAATTAATTATTTACTGTTCTGGAATTAGACCTCTCTTACACAAATATACCAATAAAAGAAGTATGCAAATTACTGTGGCGAGCAACTGAAAATACCTGGTTGTATGCCTACAGAAGCTGAGATAAGTGGAGTGTCTGGTAAACCACTGATGTGAACTTTAAGCATCATTTAAGCAATATCACCAGGATTTGACAGTTCAGGGATGCAGTAGTAACTGAAGTTTTGCCTACCTATTTCATCTTTTGCATTCAAATAATGTTGATAAAATCTTCAAATATAGCTTAACTTTGCCCCCTGGAAGTACTCCTTTTGGGAGGGGAGGGCTGCCATCTTGGAACCAGAAAAAATGCAAATCATATACTAAAAGTCAAACACCTACTATAAACATATTTTAATTTTATTACAAAACTTTTTTGTCATGATTTGTGTTTGGATACTGTATATGATTGCATAATAACACAAAAATAAAGTCTTATTCTTGTATATTGTGTGAGGGGTATGGGGCGCGGTTGGGGGTAGGTGTATGTGTAGGGTGGGATGGGGGGCTTGTGAAGGGGTGTATATGTTGAGGGTTGGAAGAGCAGCGTGTATGTATGTGGCATTTGTGGGGTGTGAGGGAGGGTGGGGGTGTATGGGGACCCCCCACACACTCCCCTCCATTGTGCACAGCCCCTGTTGCCAGTAGCAGCAGCAGCAGTAGCAGCAGGCAGGTGCTCGTGGTCTGTGCTGGTGCTGCTGCCCAGCAGTGTGCTGCTCTGGCCAGCACAGCACCTGGTGGCAGCCAGGCCAGCCTGCCTCTATTGTGTGGGGCTCCATGCTGCTCACGTGCAGCTCCCGCACTCGTGTGCCACTGGGGGAAGCCCCATGCAATGGAGCTGGCTGCCTCTGTTGTTCCCTGCTGTGCAGGTCCAGTGACACCACTGAAAGTGGAGGGGAGCCCCGCCCTCTGCTTCCCAGCAGAGTCCAAAGAACTGCATGGCAGGGGGCGGGAAAGCAGCTGACTCCATCATGTGGGGCTTCCTCTGGTGGCATGCGAGTGCTAGGAGGTACATGCGTGTAGCACGGAGCCCCATGCGATAGAGGTGAACTGGCCTGGTTGCACTCCTTGCCACCACATGCAGTGCTGGTTGGAGCCACATGCTGCTGGGTGGCAGCACCAGCACAGGCCATGAGCACAAGCCCCCTGCTATTGCTGCTGGCAGTGGTGGTTCTGTGCCATTAGGGGGTGTGTGTGGGTGGTCCCCACATCCCTGCCCCCGACTTTCCCTCACACCCACTCCCTGCCTAGCCCAGTTCTGCAGACCTGATGCCACCCTGGGTGCCAGGTCTGCACTGCCGCCAGCCCCAGCCCCATGCTCCCAGCCAGCTGTAGCTCCCCCTTCCCCCCACTCCCACCTAGTTCCTGCAGCAAGCAGGACACCAGGGAAGCCAAGCAGGTCACCCGGTGGCTTCAGGAGTGGTAGCAGCAGTCCCACCTGAAAGCCATGTGCTGGCTGGGCTGGGCCCTTCTGCCCACAAGGGTGGGAGGTGAGGTACGTGGGCTAGGTAAGGTACAATTAATTGGTGGGCATCTGCAGGCTGGATGATAGTGCCTGGCGGACTGGATCTGGCCTGGGGGCCATATTTTGCCCACACCTGGTTTAGCTCCATCCTCTTTAGAACCACCCTTCAGATAGCTGAAAGCTGCTATTAAATCACCTCTCAGTCTTTTCTGCTCCAGGCTAAATAAGCCCAGTTCCCTCAGCTTCTCCTCGTAAGTCATGTGACCCAGTTCCCTAACCATTTTCATTGCCCTCTGCTGGACTCTTTCCACTTTGTCCACATCCTTTCTGGACTGGGGAGCCCAAAACTGGGCACAGTACTCCAGGTGTGGCCTCACCAGTGCTGAACAGGGGGGAAGAATCACTTCCCTTTTATCTACCGGCAGTGTTCCTACTAATGCAGTCCAGTATGCCATTACCCTTCTTCACAACAAGGGCACACTGTTAGCTCATATTCAGCTTATTGTCCACTATAACCCACAGGTCATTTTCTGCAGAGCTGCTGCTTAGCCAGTTGGTCCCCAGCCTGTACTGGTGCATGGGATTCTTCTGTTTTAAGTGCAGGACTTTGCACCCGTCCTTATTGAACCTCATGCGATTTCTTTTGGTCCAATCCTCCAATTTGTTCAGGTCTCTCTGAATCCTAACCCTACCCTCCAGCGTATCTACTACTCTCTGGGCCATCTGCAAACTTGCTGAGGGTGCATTCCATCTTATTTTCCCGGTCACTGATGAAGATATTGAACAAAACCAGCCCCAGGACCAGCCTCCAGGGCACTCCATTGGTACAGGCTGTCAACTAGTCAGCAAGCCATTTACTACTACCCTCTGAGCCTGATGATCCAGCCAGCTTTCTATCCACTTTACAGTCCATTCATCCAGCCCATACTTCCTCAGCTTGCTTGTAGGAATGTTGTGGGAGACCATATTGAAAGCTTTGCTAAAAATCAAGGTATATCATATCCACTGGTCTTCCCACATCCACAGAGCCAGTCATCTCATCAAAGAAGGCAATCAGGTTGGTCAAGCATAACTTGCCCCTGGTGAATCCATGCTTACTGTTTCTAATCACTGTTCACCAGGGCACCCTTGGGGAAAACCAGGAGCAAGGGCCACAAACTCCTGGAAGACCTTTTTCAGGCTTAACACTAGGAAAAACTTCTTCACAGTTAGGGTGTCCAGACTGTGGAACAGGCTCCCTCCAGAGGTGGGGCTATGGCCTCCCCTGGAAATCTTCAAGAGGAAACTGGACAGTCACCTTGCTGGGGTCACCTGACCCCAGTTGTCTTTCCTGCCTAGTGCAGGGGGGCTGGACCTGATGATCTTGCAAAGTCCCTTTCCAGCCCTTACAATTTATGAATCTATGAATAATCACCTTCTCCTCCAAGTGCTTAGAAATGGATTATTTGAGGATCTGCTCCATGATTTTTCCAGCAACTGAGGCAAGGCTGACTGGTCTATCGTTCCTTGGATCCTCCTTTCCTTTCTTAAAGATGGGCACGACGCGTCCTTTTCCAATCATCCGGAACCTCTCCTGATAGTCATGAGTTTTCTAAGATGATGGCCAGTGGCTCTGCAATCACATCAGTCAACTCCCTCAGCATCCTTCAGTGCATCGTGGTACATATCCAGCTGTTCTAAATAGTCCCCAATCTGTTCTTTTGCCACTGCTGGTTACTCATCTCCTCCCCAAACTGTGTTGCCAGGTGCAGTAGTCTGGGAGCTGACCTTGCCTGTGAACACTGTGGTGAGCACTTCAGCCTTTTCTGCATCCTCTGTCACACGGTAAAGTCTGAGTGAGGACAGGAAAGTGAAATGGTACAATGAATTTGTTTGTTTACAAATGGAACAATAAATCTGAACCTGTCTGCTGCGCTGTTTGGGACACCTGAACTCTGAACCCTTTCTCTTTAAAAGAAGAAAACACCCACTCCTTCCCAGGAGTTAACCAAGAAGAAAAAGTTCTCATAGGTGGGGGTGCTATGGATTGCTGAGGTAGCCAGAGACTGAGAAGAGCTAGGGTCTCGAAGCTAGAAGCTTGCCCCTTGTGGGCATGTACAGACAAGCCCGCACATGCCTCTTGCAGTGCCTCAAAGTAGTTTGAGATGCTGCAAGAAGCATGCTGGGAACAAAAAAAAATGTTCCTCGCATTGAGTATTTGCAGCGCAGGCTCAAAATTTGGTACCTGAAAATCCAGGTACCAACATAAAGCACAGCTGAAAAAAGTGAGGTAGGGCACTGTCCCTTACTGTGTCCTGGGGATGTCAGTCCTCCAGAGAGAGAGACTGATTTCTGGTCAGAGTGTCTCTACGGTGCTCCTGCTGCCCCGGCGCTGTCACGGGTAAGTTAGGGACATGGGAGTGGGGGGGTTTATGGGTGTGAGTGGTTGAGTTTGAAGTGGCAGGAGGATGTCAGGGAGTATGTGGAGTTGTGGGAGGGGGGTGTGCAGTCTGTGGGTGGGTTTGTGGAAGGGCTCAAGTGGGGGCCATTGCACACCTGCCCCCCATGATGCTGGTGGCAGCAGCCAGTGCAGCTGTGGTCCCCCTGTAGGCACAGCCGGTGGTGCTGCCGTGCTGTGTAACCTAGACTCTGTACATGGTGAACAGGCCCGGCAAAGCCCACACAGGATCGTAGCTCGCAGCTAGCTTGACTCTGCACAGGAGTTGTGTGTTCCAGAGCCACAGCTCCCACTCCTGTGCAAAGGCATGCTAGTGCACTGCGCCAGGCCGGGTTGGATGTAGCTGCGTGCTTTGTGAAGGGGCTTGAGCGGGGACCGCCACTTGCCTGCCCCCCATCCGCCCCCATGGCACTGGCAGCAGCAGTCAGCTTGCCTGTGGCCTGGCTGCAGGCACAGCCAACAGCGACACAGCACTGGGAAAGCCATGTGCTAGCAGGCTGGGCCGGGTCTGTTCAGCATGTACAGAGCCTGGGTTATGCAGCACCACACTGTCTCTGCAGCCAGGCCACAGCAGCACTGGCTGGTGCTGGCAGCACCCCACAGGGGGTGCAGGTGTGGGGGCAAGCATATGGCAGTCCCCGCTCAAGCCCCTCCACAAAGCATGCGGCCGGACCCGGCCCAGCCCGGCACGCTAGCACACCTTTGCATAGGGGTGGGAGGTGCAGCTGTGGGACACATTGCTCCTGTGCAATGGTGAGTCAGCTGCACAGTCAGGGTCAGGTCAGGCCAGCGGGGCATTTTCCATGAGGCTCAGGCGGCAATGCAAGGCCACGGCGTCATGCCTACAATGGACCATGGCGCATTGCTGCCTGAGCCTCATGGAAAATGTGTCCTGCCAGCGCGACCCAGCCTGGGCTGTGCAGCTAGTGTGCCTTTGCACAGGAGCCGCATGTCCTAGAGCTGCACCTCCCACTCCTGTGGAACCCCAGTAAGAGGGCCACCACCAGGGAGATAATCCTCTCCAGGGCTTGGAAATGGGACAGCAGGGCCCAACTAGCAATATAGGGAGAGATGGAGCTGAGCACCACCCTGATCCCCAGCTCTTCTAGGAGCTCGAGGGGGATGTACTCACCCTTCACCACGAGCCCCCTCCCAACTGCCTTCTGTTCAGCGGCCTCCAAGGCAAGGAAAAAGACCCCCTTGCCATGGAAGTGGGAGGCCGTCATGATTTTGGGGCTGCCCACTACCTGAGCCAGGGCCTGCACCCAGGTCTCAAAGTGCCAGTTCTCCCACTTGGGTAGTTGGCACTTCATCCTGTGCCTGTAGGCAAGTGCCGGAAAGGGGGCCCTGCCACCCAAGCTGGAAGGTCTGGTGGTGGAGGGTCCAGGCCCTGAGGCTGCTTGTGCATAACTGTGGTTCCTTTGCTGGGGGGTCACTTTGGTGGGGCCAGAGCAACGGCCAGAGACAGGCTCAGTGGATGTGCTGGCTGGTGCAGTGCACCTGGTCCCCTCAGGTGACACTGGTTTAGGCTTGGGGGCACGGCCCTTGGCTTTCCCACCCCCAGCTGTGGAGGAGACTAAAGAGGAGCCCTTCCCACTGCCCTTCCCCATGGTCCCTGATGGTGGGGGAGGGGGCTTGGAAATGCCTCTGGGGGCAGCCTGGCCAGGGGGTACCCCCTGGCCCTGCTGGACTCTTGGATATCCCCACAGTAGAGGTTGCAGGCTTCAATACCCCTGGAGGAGGTCGGTTGGACTCTGCCTCCAGGGTGGGGGCTGCAGGGGCATGCGCCCTCTCGAGGGCTTGGCTGGGATTTGCCCCCATAATGGGGGCTGCAGTAAGTTCTGCTGGGGCATCTGCCCCTCCAGAAGGTTCTTTCCCTGACATGAGTTTACATAAGGGAGAGGAAACTAATAAGGAAAAAGAAAAAATACAGCAGGGCTAGTGAAACTAATAGGGGCAGATTGGGGCTGTGGGAGAAGGTGAGGGGAAGGGAAAGGAGGCTGAAGCTCACTGAGCTACAGCCCCACAGGAAATTAGGTTGGCTAAGCCTAGGGAAGGTGTGGGAGGGGGGACAAATACACAAGGGCTGGGGAGATTCGAGCTGGCTTACTCAGCCACACAACAAACACTAGGGCAGGGGGAGTGGACCATAGGACTTAACACACAAGGCCAAAAAACACACAGGGAAGGCTGCTGAGGCAGCTGTAAAAGATGGCTGGAGTGGTGGAGGGGCTTTGTTTGTTGGAGCTCAGTCCAGGAGCCCCTCAGGCCTCCAGTCAGGCACTCAGCAGCAGGACAGTAGGCAGTGTGGGCAAGGGCCCTGATGCAGGTGCTTAGCATGCAGGCTCTTGTGGTGCGTCTTCCTCCCCACTCCTTTTTTATCCTTACAGCATAGGTATTCTCCAGGGAGCAAAGGAGGCACAAATGGAGTCTGGGTCAGCTGTTGTGACCTGCGTGGGATGTGCCACGTTCATGTTCCTCCCAGACAGTCAGGAACAGTTCATCTGCACCAAGTAAAAGCTGGTGTCTGCCCTGATTCACAGACTGAAGCATAGGTATGTTGTCCAGAAAAGAAGGACCAAGGAAGCTGTCAGACGCCTAAATAGGGATTATATGGATAAAGAAGAGGGGGAGATGAGGGACGAGATAACAAAAGAGGCAGTCAGAGAGGTTTTGTTGGGTCTGAATGAATTCAAGTCAGCAAGGCTGGATAAGCTTCATCCCAGGGTCCTGACAAAAATGGCAGAGATCTTGGAGCCCTTGGCAATGATCTTCATCAAGTCATGGGAGATAGGCCAGGAACCAGAGGACTAGAAAAGGGCCAATGTAGTTCCCCTCTTTAAAAAAAGAAAAAGGAAGATTTGGGGAACTACAGCAAACCTCACCTCACTACCTGGGAAGTTACTGTAGCATATCCTAAGGAAGGCCATTTGCAAGCATCTGGAGGAGGAAATGCTGGGTGCTTGCAATCAGCCTGCATTTATGAAAAACAAATTGTATCAAACAAACCTGATCTCCTTCTTTGACAAAGGGTAATTATTAAGTCGTCCATGTCAGAATGGCAAGAGGTTTCAAGTGGAGTCCCATAGGGGGCTATCCTGGGCCAAGTGCTGGTCAACGTGTTTATTAATGATTTGGATTGCTGGCATAGAAAGCTTCTTGAGCAAGTTTGCAGACACCACAAAACTGGGAAGGACTGTGAACATACTGGAGGATGTGAGCACAATTCAGAAAGATCCTGACAGTCTAAAAAGTTGGGCTATAGTTAACAGGATGAAGTACAATGCGGAGAAATGCAAGGTGCTACACTCTGGGATGAATAATCAAAAACACAAATAAAGTGGTGCAAGACATGGGAGGTGATAGTCTCTCTCTACTTGGCACTGGTTAGGTCTCATCTGGAATTTTGTGTGCAGTTCTGGGTTCCACATTTTAAAGAGGACATTGAGAAGTTAAGAGGGTTCAGAGGTTGGGAAGAAAGATGACCAAGGCTTGGAAGGCAAGTCATATGAGGAAAGGGTGAAAGGGCTAGGCATGTTCAGCTTGTGGAAAAGGTGCTAAAGAGGGGATATGATAGCAGTCTTCAAATACCTGAAGGGCTGCCATAAAGAAGAGGGGGGAAAAAAACTTCTCTCTTGCTGCAGAAAGGAGGACATGGACCAATGGCTTGTAGTTGCAAAGTAAATTTAGATTGCATGTCTGGAAAAAACTTCTTCACTTTGAGAATAGTGAGGCAGTGGAACAGACAGCCTAGGGAAGTTGTGGATGCTCCATCACTAGAAGTGTTCAAGAGGTAGCTGCTGGTCAGGGATGATCTAAGCCATGAACAACGTGCGCCCCTGGAGGATGGGGAGGCAGGGTTACTGCCCGCAGACCCTGCCGGCAGCGTCAGCGGCAAAGGGGGTGGGGGTGGCAAGTGGCGACCACCTGTAGGCGCCACTGGCAGTGCTTGTGTCAGGAGGTGTGTCACGGAATGGGAGTCCCCAGGGATGGCCCTGATACCCCTAGGGCTCCTTGCCCGTGCCAATCCTGCCCAATGGGCACCTTCTTTCTTTCCTGCCACGTCTTGCTGTAGCTATAATAGATGGGGAGGCTGCCCTCGAGTTTGTATTTTTTTGCACACGGTCCTCATAGACCCCACTGAACCCTGTGCGTTCTAGGACCCCTTTTGGGTCCCACTCCAAAATGGATGCCTCTCGGGATGCCCCCAGCCTTATGGGCTAGATGCATGGCTCCAAACTGTTCCTTTACCACACCCCAAGCCTCGCAGATGGTATTTACACAGAATCTCTCCAAGGCCTTAGTTTAACTTAGCCTCTGGTCATCACTGGGCTCTCCGCAGCCCTGTCTCTCTCTCGGGTCCGCTCACCCCCTTTGTCACTGTGCTCCTGGAGCTGGGGTCCCCACACTGCAGTGGGCCCCCAATGAGGCCTCCTCCTTCCCCAATAGCCTCAGCCCAACCCACCAGTTTACAAACAGAAATCAAAATACGAGCCCCTGGGCTATAACATAATGCAAGCAGCTCAGGGTGTACTCTGTCCCTTTAAAAGAATCACCCTTCTTCCCAGTACTACATGCCTTGTAGACCAGGGTATCTGTTGAGCTCCTGAGGTCCCTTAATCTTACCAGAAGCCAAATGGGCAGTCAAGCCTCTTCACTTAGCTTCCTCTAGGAGAGCTCCTTCCCCCTTGGCTGCTGACAGAGAACTGATTCTCTGGTCCCAGCCCTGGGGCTTATATATATGCCCCAGGCCTTGCCTCCTCTGGTCAGCTGACCACCTGCAGGTGCGGGCTAATTTCCTCATTCCCGCTGCCATGTGAGGGGTTCCTGAGTGACTGCTAGGGCTCTCTCCCTAGGCAGTTTCAGCCCATAAAGGAGCAGGCACCTTAGTGCCCTGTGACAGGGTGCATCCCCAATCTCAGGGGGTGCATGTGCACCCGCGTGCACCCCCTACGAATTGCCAATGATCTAGGCATAGCTATGTTTATTTTCTACCGTGGCGATTTCCCATGCTTCTGGGCTTTGCTGCTTGCTCCTGCCACCCTGCCCCTCCCTTTTTTCCGCTATATGTATATATGTGTCAGGGTGTTTTTAAGCCTCCCCAGAAGCATTGGGTGTTGGCTACAGCTAAGGCTGGGGACTTTAACTGGGATGTGCTGATTCTCCTGCTAAGAGCAAAGCCAGAGGTTCTCTGCTACAGGGTCTTGCCCTTCTGCTCAGGATCAGACCAATCTCCATGTTTGGGGTCAGGGAAGAATTTTACTCCATGGTCAGATTGGTATGGACTGCGTGGGTTTTGCCTTCTTCTGTAGGAGGGGGCATGATGCTCTATCTGGGACCTCTTGAGTGTATATTGACAACATTTTAAAGAAGGACATTGGCTGCCATGGTTCCCCAGTTTTACCTGTGGTAGATTAGGGTGTTAGGCCTATGTTGTGTCAGGTTGAGGGTAGTTTTTAGATTATGGATGTATGGAATGTTTTGGATAGAGATTATCCTGCCCCAGGCAGGGGGATGGACGAGATGATCTCTGGAGGTCCCTTTTAGCCCTACCTCTCTACGATATCTATGGTCTGCTGCTCTGCTTTCTGTTCCCTGCTCTATCTGCTGCTGTGCTTCTTGATCTGCCACTTTCCACACACAAAAGCTGCCTGTGCCACTTGGGGCATGTCACACATTGGCCACTGCTGCCTTATCCCATGGTGACTCAGCCTTGTTTAATTCAAGAGCAAATTTCCAGGATTTGGCTGAATGAACTTCAAAGCATCTGACGAAGCAGGCTCCAATCTACAAAAGCTCATGCCTCTCTGAATGAGTTGGCCTATAGATGCCATCCTTCCCCGTCTTCTGCCTAACTTTAGACTAACACAGCTAACTACATCGCTTACATATGGAAAAAGAACTACTGACATGCAATCAGGACACATCTCCTGGCCTGCAACTTTTACCTCATAGTTTGTTTATACACAGAGGTACTGATGAAAAGTAATAAGCCATATTGGGACTTTCTCCCAATCTTTTTTAAACTGCTAAGCAAAGGGAAAAATGGAAAACTATAGAATTAAAAGTAAAATGCAAGATACTGATGTTACAAGTACAAAATGCAGCTAGCACAGATAGGAAGTTAACTTTTTTGTAACTTGGCTAGGAATTATGGGCTGCATTTACAACATTACAGATGACTTGAGTTTTGAATAGCCTGACAAACATAAAAAATGACCTTCCTGCTCCCTTCCAAAAATGCTGACCCAAATTATGCAATTAAGGGCAAAAGCAGAAGCTAACACCACTCCTACTTATCTAGAAGTTACTCTGAAAATTTTCAGAGTATGTGAAACATCTGCAAGGATAAGGAAAGTGTACTCAAACTAACAATTTAATATCAAAGTGGTGTAAAATACACTGAGTATAAGGCTCTGGAATTCTTAGTATTTTTGTTCTCTATGAAAATATATCTCTTTTATCTTAAATCTATCACACAGATCCCCTAGCCTTTAAATGTTATATATGTTTTATCCTAAAATATAAGTAACCATTGAATGGAAATTCAGCTGCCTACAGAAATGCAAAGTATCACTACAATAGACAAGGAAAGATACTTGGGAAGTGGGGGTGGGGAAGATCACATCTAAAAAAATAACTTGGACGACATATAGAGAAACATGGATAACGGACAATATTCACAGAGTACAGTTTATCAGTAACCAGGAAGCTACTATATTTTTATAAAAAGATGGTACCTAAAGTACTTTGCTCTTAATAACTGAGATCTGACTTTGTATATCTACTTTACAAGTTACATTAACTGTATTGGCAAAGAAACTGATTTAGTGTACTGAATCAAAATAGAAAGGAAGCAATTTTTTAACCCACTCCAAAGGTTTTGCTTAAAGATACAAGAACTCACTGAATCTTTTCAAGGTGATTCTGATAAAGTATAAATCTGTTTTACATTGATCATACAATATTTTGGCATGCTACAAGACTCTCATCCCTCCACAACTGCATTCCCTCAGAATTCTGAATATTCTTCTACCTTTCAAGCCAGGTAGGATACAGAGAAAGCACTTGCTTTGACTAATGGAGGAAAATCAGGTGTCCATATTGATTCTTTTTAGATATATTGGCAGACTTTGCGAATCACAACTGAGGTACTAACATGGTCACAGACCCTGGTAGAAACAGTTACTCTTACAATGGTTCTGTTAATGAGAGTACCCAGGTGGCAGTAAAAGATTAAATAGTCTTGTATAGGTGAGCATTTAATGAGAGCATAACACAGGTTCTAACCTCTTGAAGATGTATTTGTGAAGCTGTTTATGGAGGGAGGGAATAAGGTTTCTCCGTGATAATAGGAAAAGGGTCCAAAAAGAACCTGCAAAAAGTTCTGAAAATATGAATTTCAGCTGTTTTTCTCATCATTGGGAATTCAAATGAATAAAATGATTTTGCATTTTATATTTATTTTATATTCAATCCAAATACCTCATTTTAGAACTAGAATGTTCCTGACTCTTCAGGGCAGCCATGCATTTACTTATAAATGGCATGAACTCTTAATCAGCTCTATAAAAAGAAACTACTTTTGAATATAAATTTTGATATCATTTTCTTCCTTGAGGAAGCAAGGAAGCACACATTTCATTTTTTTTAAACAAGACAAGAAACAAGGGTATCCTCCATATCAAGACAGACTTTGAAACTGAGGAATTTATGTTGCATCAAGTAATGAATCACTATAGATCAAGGTTAAAAAAGGAGATGTGCTCGTAGAAAAGAACATGAGACATGGTTATAATACTTCTAGAAATACAAACAGGAGAGTTCTATTTTAATTAAACTGAGTTAAATAGAGTTCTATTCTAATTAGTCAGTTTAGGCAGAGTTGAAAGCCCTATTTTTATTTACATTTGCAATCAAGATGAAATATAAACTTTTCAGCAGGCAGATTGGATTTTGGGTTACTTTTTTAATCTGAAAATTGGGGATTTTTTTTTTTTTTAAATCAGAGAAAACCAGGATCCCTGGTTATAAAAAAGATAATGAAGAGGGCACTAATAATACAATGAGTTTATACTTTTGGGAGATATTTCATTGATTTGTCATCTTAATGTGAAAGAAAAAAACAAACACTTCGTGAGATTCTTTAATATTTTCTAACATGTCACAAAAAACCATCCCATGGTTGACCAAATTAGAAACTTCAAGCTCTTGTTCGTTAACCCAGTCATAATAACTGTCCAACCCTAACTTACTTAACAGTGTATTATAGTGCAGATAGAAGTAACTTTTGAAATATTTCCATGGGAAACAAGCTTAGAAATATTTATAAAAAGACACAGTTTCAACCAGGGAATATATTCAGCCTATGGAGTTCCCTGGGTGGAACATTTCAAAATGCTGTAGCCTCCTCTAGTGCCAGCCAGAGGACACTGGAGGAGTCTGCAGTGACCTGCAGCTGGAACTCTGCTCCCCCACCACCACTGGGATCCTTATTCTCCAAAATCCCACAATCTCTCTTTCATTTTAGTAGAGGTAGAGGGGATTGGGGATAGATGGACCAGCTCTGGTGGTAGCAGGGGCCCAGGTAAGCAAGGAGCTGGTGGGGGTGGGACTACTAAGGGGGAATGCAGGAGGTCCACACAGGGACCTGGCAATGCCTGAGGACCCAGAGATGCACCTGGCAGGTTTAACCACCCTGTCCTCATATACAAGTAACAAAGTGAAATGCTTCAAAATCGTACCTCATTTTAAGATATACTATCTGGGACAGCTTCAGCCACTTCTGAAATGTTTTAAAGGGCTTGTGCATTTGTAGAGCTGGCCCTCTGAAACATTTCTAACACCTCTTAAACATTTCGCTTGTTACTTCTGTTTGCACCCTCAGATTATCCCATTCCACCATTTACCTGACAGAAATACTTGTTCACAGTTGTTTTGCAATGATGCCTACTATTGCTTCATTCGCATATTTTGTTCTGAGCTAAGTTCAGAGTCTGCAGATTAATTAAAATGCAAAAACTTGTAGAAAACTATTAGAAAACTTAAGATCAAACTGGCAATGGAAACAAGGATTAAATTAAAATTAAAATATGTACACAACTGGATAGGAAATGCTCAATGACTAAAGCAAATGAAAAGCTCCTATTTTTCTTAATGCAAAGTATAAATTACTATTATCAAGAAAAAATACAGATTTCCATCCCATTTTCTACAGAGAAATGTATATGTAGGAACATATGTAAGTGGTATTAATTATGCTGATTTGAGGTCGTTTGACCTCAGTGCTCTTTCCTGTCATGGCAGGGGGTCGGACTTGATGATCTGTCAAGGTCCCTTCCGACCCTACAAACTATGAAACTATGAAACTATGAGGATGTTAAATGTCTTAAAAATAACTGAGAGATGATAAAAGTGAAATTATACAGTAACACATAAACTTGAAATATCAGCAGTTTCCAAAAAAGCAAGTTTTACATATTTCTTCAGACAATTTTTGTGGCTTTACCAACACACAAAATATATTTCTTTTCTTCTTGAAACAGGGGAAGTGAATATAAAGTACTAAGCATGCAGAAAGTAGACAGAAGATTTCCTTTATCTTTGAGCTATGGTGAACTTGTCTACTGATAAGAATACTACATTTTGGTCTGAAAATTAAAATGCTTTGTTTTTTTTTCCCCCCAGAGGATAGAACTAACAGTACCTACACGTGGTCTTCTTTGACCTGGCAACCCTGGACCCAGTCAATGAAGCAAAATATCTAGGGGTGGTCAGACAGCAGTTCACAATTAGAAGTCCAACATAAACAAATCAACTTTATATAAAAACATATAAAGTGTGGTTATTACAGAAGAACTGTTCCACTATACTGTGCCTCTGACAGCATTTTTACCACAACATCTGATCTTAAAGGCTTAACAATTAAAATAATTTGTTCAGGAATTAGCCACAAAGTTCACAAGGTACCAATATAATAGGATTATCTATTGACCAATCACCTAAAAAAATTAAAAGGCAACATGTTATAGTATATTTAAAGAAGATGATATTCTGTGTTAAGCAAAAAACATCTAAGTTAAAAATATGTAATTTTTTACATTATTATTTGCAAAGCATAACTGCGCTCATGCAAGACACAAAACATTATTCTTGCCTCAAGGAACTAACCATCTAAAAGTTTATATATATTCCAGGCATTAATCTTTGTTCCAAACTGTAAGATTGAGGGATCTGGATTAGCCAGATGAGCATTAATAGAATGGTGCAACTTGGAAAGACTGGACAGGACACCTGGAGATTTCCTCAAGTATCTTCAACTAGACAAAATTTGGAAAGCCTCTCTCTTTTCCTTTATATGATGGCACAGTGAGAATTGAGGTAAAGCTTTCAGATTTAGTTTCACCACCATGTCATTCCTTGACCAGCAGCAGAAAATTTGAAATAAACATTCTGTGGCAACACAATGGAATGAGCCTTTCTGTATATACACAGACCAACTTATAATTCTTAAACAATACAGAATTTTTCCTTTAATTGACTATGGTAAGAGTGGATTTATCTTAAACATCACTAGAGGACTCGCAATCCTTTATCAACAGAAGCTGGAGGTTCAGTTAAGTTAAAGAGTTGTGCCTAATTGACCTGACCACAGCCTTCAGAAGGGGATAATGCCAGATGAAAGCTGGGCATGTCTACATGTGCATTAAAGTGCTTTAGTTAATACACATTACATCTAGTACCTTCATTGTGAGAAAATGTGCATTTAGTCTGTATTAATGTGCATTAACCAAAGAGCATGAGGCACTTTTACACATGCTCCCGCGGTGGGGGTGGCACTTTAATTAGAGCGGCTCTGAGAGCCACTCTAATTAAAGCACCTCCATGTCTTGTGTATCAGCATCCCTGCACTTAAAAATGGCTGTAGGGGTGCTTGAGCTAAAGCTCATTCAATGAGCTTTAGATCAAGTGCTTCTGCCACCATGTTTAAGTGCAAGGTCACTGATACACAAGACACAGGAGGCTGCTGGAATGTGGCAATTGCCACAATCCAGCAGACTTGATGAATTGAACCTGCTCCATTAACTAAATAGCATTTTTTTAGTGACACTTTAATGCGCATTAAAGCACACATATAGACGAGCCCACTATGTTGAAGTGTTTGTATGGAAATTAGCTAAGATTTTAATGTCTAATAAACTTCACTTATTTTTCCAAAAAGGATATCTTTCAAACATGCAACCTAGGTTAATTAAGTCTTTAGAGGGTTTTTTTTTCTTTTTAATATATTAAATGGCTTGAGATTCAAGAACTCAACAGAAATCAAATGTTAGAACTGAGTATTATAAACGTTGTGTGTAATGATTTTAAGAAGGTCAAGTAAAGTGTCATTGTCTTGTTCTACTATGTAAGTGATTTCATTGCAAGGTTAGAAATATTTACCATATTCACCAAAACGAAGGGACTCCCACTGTTGCCATTCTACTATGCTGCTGACTGCACGCACACCAGCATAGATTAACAGCATTCCTAAAGTGGCATCAAGCAAGAAATTTATAAGGTACCTGGAAGGAAGAAAAAGTGTGTAAGGAAGAACAGTGAGCATGGTCAGCCTTGTCTCCTGATGCTAGGGATATGCTATCACTGCAATGGACAAAAGGTATATTTGCATGCTTCTCTGAAAAGTCAGGATATCAGTGAGATTTAAAAAAAATGAATAGGCATTTGTCCTGTAACTATATACTAGACTTACATTTTAAATAGTTTTAGAGCTGTCCTATTCTTTTGTTCTTCAAGTTAAGTTCCAAATTAAAATTCCATGTACAATTTGCAATTTGCACGTTATGGGTTATCCGGCCTAAATTCTACATTGTGGGGGGAGGGTCAAATATACCTGCAGAGCTGCTCAACCTGGCCTGTGGAACTATTCATGGGATAGGTTTGATCCCCTTATTCTACATGAATGCAGGAATGTTATTCCTAAACATCCTGGACCAATGCTTATCCAGCTTCCTCTTGAAAACCTCCAAGGAAGGAGATTCCACAACTTTCCTGGGCAGTCTATTGCACTGGCTCATTGTTCCAACAGTGAAGAAGTTTTACCTGAGATGAAACTTAAATCTACTTCAGGGAAAATTAAATTAGTTCAGTGTTAAGATGAAGGACTGCTCTAATTCAGCTAAGGCAGTTTTCGATATTCAGAATGTTTGTGTACAATGCCACAAGTATCTTTAGACAGAATAATTAAAATACTTTGATGATGCAATCTTCTATGTCAATAGTTACACAGAGTTGATGCATTCCTATTTTAAGAGACTCCTGGTATATGTTATGTTATACACTAGGACTGTGCAATTTAAGTGGCTGGGGACTGTACCAGGGCAAGCCATGGGTCCCTTGGGCTGCACAGAGGTCCCCACCTCTACTGCACTGTGCACCTGTGCCCTGACCCCCACTGCTGCACTTTGGCACTCACTCTCACCCTCAGCTTCCCCATAGCACCATGTTACCATGTTGTACTCCTCTTCTATCCATGCCCCCACCAGGGACAGGCTGCAAAGCTGGAGGAAGAAGGGTAAGTCCAGACTCCAGCTGCTGTTCAGATGAAGTGAAGTGACATAGCAGGAGCCTAGTGGCCACAACTTAACCGCTTGCAGGCCTCAAGCAGCCCAAAGGCCATCAGTTGGACAATTCAATTATCCACAGGGATTCATATAGGATTTAAGTTCATATTTATATTCTACCTCCTTTCAAATACACTGCTACCTAGGATTCTTTCTTCCAGGATGGATGATGTGCCCCTGTAATAAGGGTAACGAAGCTTTAATTTTCTTACATATCTGTAGTGGTAAAATTTGGCCCCTGCTGGTACCCTCTAATGATTAGAAGAAAAAAAAAAGCTGTGTTGATGAATAAACAAATATTAGAAAGCAGGCACAGGATATAAAAAGGTAAAATGGTAGTTTCAAGAACTGAGGGGTTAGATTTGGAAACTAGCAAACTAGCCTTAGCTTAGGGAGAGGCTAATAGAGTATAAAACCTCCAGAGATTCTGTTGACGTGCTTTACTGTCACAAGCTCATACACACAACTTCCTGGTAGGAATTGGTACTTCTACAAATTTAAGTGTTAATCATAAAATGCACTGAATGAATATTGTAATCACAGAAATCATAGAGAAGTAGGGCTGGAACGGAAAGTGTTTCATAGAATAATCAGAGTGATACTATTATTGCTGCTGTAAAACTGGAAAATACAGTGCTGTTGCTTATTCATTTCTAATCAAGTCTTTAAAATTACAATTTAACTATTATGAGAGTTTTAAAAGATACCAAAAAGAATCTTCAGAATCCTTACCTTGCAGCTTTCTGAATTATAGAAATGAACTCTCTCTCTCGCCTTCTCCAGGTATTTTTTATTTTGTTCTACAAAAATAAAGTGCTATGACAAAGCCATGTGTTCAGAGCCCCCTGACTTTACTGGGCCAAAGGTCTGCTCTCCAGGCAGGGGACAACAGAGGGCTTCTTCACAGCTGAAATAGGCTTACTGACAGGCCTGTGAGTCTATTTTCTGGCCAACCCAAGAGCTAGCTGCAGTAGGTGTATAGCTGTCTGAGAGTCCTTTAAAGTTCCCAGTGTGCTGGCATTTGAGCACCAGAAATCCTTCAAAGTTCCTGAGTTGCAGGCAGCAAGGGCAATGGGGCTCCCTGTGAGACTGGTGGAGATAGAGGCTGATTAGGATCAGTCCCTGCCTTCAGCGCATGCACAGGGGCATGGGTGAGGTGGCTCCACACAAGCAGCAGCAGGAGCTCATTGGAAGTACAGACTCCCATCAGCTCCTGCCAGTGCTTGCAAGGATCCCCCTCACCCTGCAAGGGTGCTATGTGATCTTCCAGCCATGGGGGCACACCATGCACTCCTGGGGCTGCTGGGACCCAGTGCCTGCAGCTGCTAGGTGCTACTGGGACTGAGTCCCTTCAGCTGTGAAACTCCCACCCCAGCTATGCACGGCAGAGACCCTGCTACGCATGCAAATTAAAGTTGGATGGCAACCAGTTATAAAATTAGTATACATTTTCAAGGTCTAACTTCATAGTTGGTTGGACCTTTTTATGTTGTGACAGGTATTTCGCATCTGTAGCTGCTCAGTTAACTATGCAATTAACCAGTTAATTGTGTAATACCTGTAACGGGTAGAGAAACCCTATGAGCTACTCCACATACTGGTGATAAATGCTGTATAACACTATGGAGTCATATTTAATATTTGTAAACTAAAAGTACTATAAAAATCTGCTGGACTATGCACTGTTACAAAATAGAATAGTTCCAGTGTTTGATTAATAATAAGAAAAATAAGTGTACACAATATGGCTGGATTGATTTAAATCTGGAAACAGAAACTTTGATTTAAATAAAGATTTTTTAATATTGCTGTTCATTTGTATTTTCTAATATTTTTTGTAAAGGAAGAGAGAGTTTTCTTGGTCCTTTTTTCCTAACTTGTTAATTTATGCAAGTATGTACCTTAATATTCATTAATTCAGATAATAATTTTATTTTATTTAATATATTAAGATTTTTTTTATTTTTGTCAAGTTGTATTTAGATGGATTTTGGAATTTAAATAAAAGGCAAAGGAATGAGTGTATCATGAGAATGCATCTAAAACTGAATATTCAACAGCATTTAAAAATATTTTTCTGAAAATTAAATAAAACTGCCCTAAATGAATCTGGATACACTTGAAATACAATTTAATCAAAATATGTTTTGAATGTATTACTTAATTACTAAAACTGAAAAAAGCATTATCTGTATCTGTTAAATTAGGCTGTTTGTTTCTGGTCACCATCTCCCCCAAGATTTTAGGACTAGTAAAGCACATGCTATCCTGTTTGAATTTTGTTCACTTATAGTTTTTAAAAGGAATTTTTATAAATTGAGAAAATCAGTTTTTATCCAGCACATCTGACAAATCTACAGGCAAACCCATAAGTCATAAATTTAAGAATTTTTAAATCTTACACTATATGATGAATGCTTTATCCAGGCTACCATAGAAACATTTTAGGCTTACACCATTTGTGTATAACTACACGTTCATTTACCCTGTCAAGAGGCAGGAGGGGAAAAAAGTGTCCAATTGGTATTTACTTATAGTTTGTGGAAGCTACAAGAAAACTAAGGAGGAATGAGTTAGTAATTAGTTGGTCTAATAAAAGATATCGCATTGCAAAAGGAGTTATGTAACTTGACAATTTACTGAATAGCTGTTGCAGCCGTAGTTGGGGTGGTTTACAAAGGGCAACTCTTTAGGCCCAAAATATTAGGTCACTAAAATGGTTTCATATAATCTACTGTCAGAAGTTTAGCGTGTGGGGTCCTTTGGCTAGGAGCCCCTTTAAAAACAAAACGAAACAACCCTCCCAAACCAAACACAAACAAAACAACCTCCCCAAATTATATTACCCGTTTGCTTCTGTAGCAGCTGTTGAAAGGTGGAGTTGAAAAGTGGAGTTGAAAACTGTCTCAAAACCTTCAGATTTAGTACACTGTTATGAAATACTTATCCATTTAGTCACATTGCTCAGAGCACAGTATTCATGTTTAGATGCTGAGGAAAATTTCTCAGCATTAATAAAGAGTGAAAGTAATGCTGCGCAAACAAATACATTTTGGGAGACGGCACACAGATAGGAGAGTCATTGCAAAATATCTCTGGATACCACTTTCACACATCATGAATGCCAGATTGGAAGAAAGGATGATTTTGGGGTACTTAATGAAGCCCGTATCAGATCTTTGCTTTCTAAGATCCCCTACTGCCTCCTTGTCCCCATTTCCATAAGTCTTGTGCTAGTTTTACCTTCTCTTATGGTTCTCCCTAATATTTTGCTGATGATACAAGGTGCTCTTTTCTTCCTTCAGTACAAGGTGTGTCATATCAC
Organism: Alligator sinensis; assembly: GCF_000455745.1. Taxonomy (NCBI): domain Eukaryota; kingdom Metazoa; phylum Chordata; order Crocodylia; family Alligatoridae; genus Alligator; species Alligator sinensis. Next base: position 570,317 of record NW_005842171.1, read on the forward strand.
AACACTTAATAGGTCCTACTGACCGGGAAGGGACCAAAATTCTGAAGCTTGACTATATGTTCTTAAGGTGAGAAGTTTTCAAAGGATTATTTGTTTAGCCTCAAAATGATTTTTCTTCCATTCCACCAACCATCAACAGAACTTTAGACTAAATACAGCTGCTTTTTCTTAGAGGGTAGCAGACTCAAATGGCACTTACAGTGAACAAGGGTCCTCTTCGGTAAGGTCCGATAAATACACATTTGCAAAGTGGATGAACAACATCCCTATGGCTTGCTTGGAAGTATCTAAAAACCTGTACAAAATAAAGACTGGATTTCAAGAGGTACTCACATTAAGAGGTAAAACACAGTAAAGTCTTGCTAGTTCATATTAATTAGTTGGAAAGCCATGCTAATTATTAAATTGTTCAAATTGGCAAGTCAATACACAGAAAAATAAAGCTGGCAAAGTTCAGCTTTATATGTGGTTTATTAGTCTGCCTGTAAATATTCTATCATATACTGGTAAACAAAGTCTTAGTAACTTAAGACCATACTACCACATCTTCTATTACAATTTAAGCAATGAGGAGGTACTCAGTATATCATTTGGATTACTGAAATTTAGTGGAGTGACACTAAATCTAGCCTGATCTTCAGTGGGCTTTTGTATACAACATAACGCAAGATCTTGCTAGAGACTGCAATCCTTTTTTGGTTCATGCATAAAATTATATCACTGGCTATTGTATCTGTGCCTTAACAACTTGGTAATGCAAACCAATGTTGATATTTTAGTCTGAAAGTATAAATAGCTATACTGGCTTTCAATTAACAGTACGTTAACATAAGTTTACAATTACACAACACAAATTATTCTTTTCATGAGTAAAAAAAGTGGAAAAAGAAAATCATTTTCTAGTAAGATAAACACTTGTAAAAAATGCTTATTTTTTTAACTATGTGCAGGATCAGTTTCAGCAGCAGTTACAGCCCTATCAACAATGTCCTCTTGATCAAAATGAAGTCACTGGACATTGTAGAGTTCTGCAAGAACCATAGAGAGACCTAGAGAAATTGGAGGATTGGACCAAAAGAAATCTCATGAGGTTCAATAAGAACAAGTGCAAAGTCCTGCATTTAGGACAGAACAATCCCAAGCACCAGTACAGGCTGGGGACTGACCTGCTAAGCAGCAGCTCTGCAGAAAAGGCCCTGGCGGTTACAGTGGACAATAAGCTGAATTTGAGCCAGTGTACCCGTGTTGCAAAGAAGGCTAATGGCATACTGGACTACGTTAGTAGGAGCACTGGCACCAGACTGAAGGAAGTGATTCTTCCTCTCTATTCAGCACTAGTGAGGCTACATTTGGAGTACTGTGTTCAGTTTTGGGCCCCCCACTAAAGAAAGGATGTGGACAAATTGGAGAGAGTTGGGAGAAGGCAGTGAAAATGGTTAGAGGCTGGGGCACATGACTTCTGAGAAGAGAAGACTGAGGGGGGATTTAATAGCAGGCTTTAACTACCTTCAGTGTGGTTTCAAAGAGGATGGAGCCAGACTGCTCTCAGTGGTAGCAGATGGCAGAAAAAGGAGTAATGGTCTTAAGTTGCCGCAAGGGAAGTTTAGATATTAGGAAAACTTTCTCGCTAGGAGGGTAGTAAAGCACTGGAATAGGTTACCCAGAGAGGTTGTGTAATCTCCATGCTTAAAGGTTTTTAAGACCCACCTAGGGATGATATATTTGGAGATAGCTCTGCTTTGAGCAGGGGGCTGGACAAGATGACCTCCTGAAGTCCCTTCCAACTCAATTTGCTTCTATAATTCCTTGATACCTGAATTGATACTCATTTATTTGATGTCTTTTTTTAAAAGTTGGATTAACGTTTCCATAGCCGCCCCCCCCGCCTAAATTAACACCAGAAAAATATGAAATACTGTGTGGAAACCTAAGATATTTACACAAACCTGTGCATCAGTTGAAAGCTAAAATCTACCAGCTTTCAAAAAAATGTCTGCTATATAAACTCAAGTTTCTAGACACGTTGGACCAAATTCTATCAATTAAATACACAACTCTAAATGCAAAATATATTTTTAAAAATGTTTACAGTTTTCTAAGTTGCATGAAATAAGAAAAAATAAGCAGGGGAAATATATCGCAAGGCATGACTAATTTACCATTCCTCATTTCAGAATATTTGACTCCAGAAAAGTGCTTTCAGATATTTTACACTGTATGCAAGTGATCATTGTTTCACTTACCATAACATCTAGAAAATAAAAAGCTTTCTAAGAATCATTAATATTAAACACTTACCATATCCTCCAAGGACGTCTTTCATGCTTTGGTTCTCTGAATCTTTTTACTGAAAGAAAATTAGAAAAAAAATGGCTATTCCCAAAGTAAGAAAAACATAAAACCTATATCAGCCTTTACTACTCTAATGCTATAAATTAGATCCTTTTTTCAGGGATATGTTTCAACACATCGTAATCCTGTAGGGACATCGCCTGAATAACAATTCCAGTTTTTTTCAGTTCCAAAGTTCTCCGTACTTTGATAGTCAAGTATTACAGATTACCAGGAATCCAGGTTTTCCATTTGCTGTGGAAAAACACAGATTTTCTCATTTAAAGGAGAAAAATGCAGATTTTCCCCTTTAAAGGAGAAAAACAGGAAACCTTGGGTTTCCCCTTGCAGGCTGGAAGTCTTCCAGCTTGCAAGGAGCTGCTTGGAGCTGGGAGGAGGGCAATTGGAGGCAGGGGGCGCCATGTGCATGCAGGAGGTGCCACATGGGCATCATACAGCCAGGTAGGGTGGTGGGTGCAGCCCTAGCAGCTAGATACAGGTAGGTCTATGTGGGGGGGCAGGGGGGGGGATTGGAGGGCCAGGACTTGGGGGCCATCTGGGGGGCTGCTACAACTGCAGCCACTACACCCTGGCCTGGGCAGGATAGGGCCTGGACCCCTCACCCTCCTTCTGCTGCCCGCATGGCCTGGGTCACAGTCATGCTCAGCTTAATGCCACTGCTGTGGAGTGGAGTGCAGTGCTTAGTCCTTCCCCCTGGGCTGCAGCCCCAGCCCCAGCCGATGACACAGTGTGGCCTGTGGTGCCCCAGCCACTGCCTGTGCTTCCACGTGAGGTGTGCTATATGCACCTCATGGTGGAGACCATCCCCATTGTGTCCCTTCTGACCACTATCCTGTGAGTTTGCATGGGTGTGGGGGCAGCTGGGGACCTGCCACTAGTAGGGCTGGGGGGAGCAGGGGGCTGTGGGTCAGGAGTGAGGGGCACTGGCAGGGCTGGGCTGGGGTGGGGGCTGTGGCTTGGGAATAGGGAGCAATGGTATGGGCAGGGGCAGGACACCAGCATATCAGGGATGCTCAGCACCGCAAGGCAGCAGGGGTGACAGCTACAGCTGGACCCTCATCCTGGTGAGCAAAGGGGGCAGGGGGAGTGCTGCTTTTTGTATGATAAAAAAAAAAGTCAAATGCCAAAACATATAGATATTAGAATTTATTTTATTCTAATGATTGAGGCACTGGTACGCTTCTATTTTTTTTTTAATTGTAAATATGTCAATACAGTGTGTTCAACTGATATCTATATATACAGTAGCATTTCATTTTAATCGTGGAAAAAAGTGGATTTGGGGTTTTTAAATCGAAGAATCTGGGAGTTTTAAACAGAAAAACTAGGATCCCTGCAGATTGCTGTGGCATATAATATGCAATACTTTTTGTCATCACCCTGGCAACATCAGCTTTTCTGATTGTCCATCCAGTAGACAATAATCCTTCACCTAAAATAGCTTAGCAGGCTCAGTCAGGATAATGCAAAAAATAATATAAACATATTCTTCTATCATTACTTCCAAATAAACGAGGAAATATTTATTCATTCTAAAGTTCAAATTGTGCAGAACTCACCATTTTTAGCATCCTACAAGGCCAGAAATTAGAAAGGTACATGTGTAAAACTAGTCTACCTTATTGGTCAAAGACATTACTTAATGAAATGTATATTTTATGGGTGTCATAACCTGATCTTTTTTCTTTTTATGAAAAACCTAAATTACAAGTAGTAAAACAGGCTTTTACATCAAAGAAGCTCTCTACAAAAAGGACACGCTTGTCCCATTTTTTGTTATAAAAACATTAAGAGCAACTCCAGTTTATAAGTGTAAGAGATGAGATGTTAAGGTATACTGTTAACACCTGACTACAATTTTTAATATAGTCCATATGTGGCTTTCTTTTAGGACAGTGATTGTTATGTGAAACAAAATAGTACACATGCTTGAGATTGATACATGCAGCCCATTCAGAAGCACAGATAAAATGATGGATGGAAAAACTAGTCAAATATTACTCTTTAGCAAATATAAATGAAGAAATCTATTTTTGGACTGGGGCAGGAAAGCGAGAGAGGAGGGAACGCAGAGGTAGCTGAAAGATAACAGATCATTAACTAATTTTAGAGATGGTCATTTTCAGAGCTAAAAAAGGGAGAAATTTCAGCAGCCGTTTTATTTTGGAGGTGTTTCGGGCCATTTAGGCACTCGAAATACCAAATCTGAATCAAAACGGAAGGCTCAGAAACATCTCCAAAATGAAACATGGCATCTGAAACGTTTCAGAAATGATTTGGAGATGTTTTGGAACATTAGGGAGTTCTGGAGCTGGGCTTGCAGGGGAACAGCTGTCTGCTGCTGCCCTGCCATGTGACTTGACTCTGCAGAGAGCATAGATCTGTGCTGGGGGTCTCATCGCCACTGCTGCCCACCCCCTGCTGCCCTGATGATGTGGGGCTACATGGGGCATGCAGCAGTGGCGAGGAGACCCTGGCATGGATCTCTGCTCTCTGCAGAGTCAAGTTGCATGGCAGGGCAGTGCTAGTCCCTGCCATGCGACCTGGTTGTGAAGGGAGCAGAGATCCGGTGCAGCCCAGGATGGACAGCGGTTGGGAGGAGATCCCTGGCATGGATCTCTGCTCCCTGTGGAGCTAGGTCATGCAGCAGGGCAGTGCTGGTCCCTGCCGCGTGACTGCACTCCACAGGGAGCACAGATCCGGGGCTGCAAGGGGTGGGCATGGGGAGGAGATCCCTGGCGTGGACCTCTGCTCCCTGCAGAGCCAGGTCATGCGGCACGGCAGTGCTGGTCCCCCGCCTCGCGACCTGGATCCGCAGGGATCAAAGATCCATGCAGGGGTCTCCTCGCCTGCATGGAGGGTAGTGGCCCTCCCCCTCCCCTGGATGAGCCACCCCACAGCCTCATCCTGCTGCCCGCTGGGGCCTTGCAGCCTCCAACCCCAAGCCCTGCTGGGCTTCAAAACAGACTCGGAGATGTGGCCGAAATGAAACAGGACAGTGATCCAAAGCACCGGAACGAATCACTGTCCACAGAACGGCCGAATCTGAAACCGAATTGAAACACAGCCATTTCGCACAGCCCTAGAAAATAGCACGCATGTTAGGGATAAACAAAGAAAAAATAAAACAAATGATTCTTCCATAATGCAACATCTTTTATTTCAAGCTCCCAAAATGGAGAATAATGAAACTGCAAATAGCATTCTGTGAAGATGCTGTAAGGCTGTAGATATAGTTTGAACTTTTGGTGACTCTGCAGCCTGCCGGTAAAGGAAAGTAGAGGAACGTGCATAAAAGATCAAGTGCCGTGCACAAAAGATCCATTATTGCTTAAGTGTCGTGTGAAGATTACCTGTGGGCTGTGTGAAAATTGAGTACTATGTGCAGTCTAGGTATAAAAGGATCCTTCCCCTCAGAAGGTGTGTGTCTGCGGGTGCCTGAGTGCGTGAGGCTTGTGAGGGTCTAAACTTGTCTGAAGGCTTGCGCACCTGAAAGAGAGGCTGTAAGGAAGAGTACAAGCCTGAAGGATAGTTCATGGCTGAAGTTACCCAACACTGATAGACGTGAGGGTAATACTACTGTATCTCAAGACTACATCATTGACCCTGTGACAGGAGAATACTTGATGGTAGTCCTGGTTCATTCTGTCCTGTCCCCAGTTGTACTACTTCGTAATTTCCTTAGGTAAATATCACCCATCCTTCCCTTTGTTGTTATATGTTTGTAAGTCTAGTATGGTCTCCTATATAGATACATATATAGTGTAAATAATAGGCCCTAGGGTATAGGTAGTATCATAAGCTGTTTTTTTCAATATAGTGTAATAGAAATAGATTTTGTATTTTCTGGTTGTTATTTGTAGTATTTAATAAACTGACATAGTTTGATCAAGTTTTAAAATCCATGTTTGAGCATATTATTAGAATACATTGGGGCCCTTCTAGGGCAGTCTATCTAGTTGATAGACACTGGAGCGTGGACTGTGCTCATGAGTCGTCGTCCCCCCCACTGAACTATTAGTTGGCTAGTGACTTTGTTCATCTAAGTCAAGTTCCCAGCCACTAATACCGGAGGCAATTTCTCCTTATAGATCTGGGGTGCCTAATTTGAGGCCCATTGAGCCATGGAATCCGGCCTAGGGGGCTCCCCACAGATCAGCAAATTTAGTGGTGGGGGAAGAGTGACCATGAATGCTGTCACCCTCCTCCCACTGCCAAATTCCCCAGCCCAATGCCGTGGGTTGGAGCTAGGCCATGCCCATTCCCCCTGCACAGTCATACTGTGGCCAGGCCATGCCTCCTTCTCCCTGTGCGGCTGAATTGGGGCCAAGCTACACCTCTCCCCGCCATGGGGCCAGGTCGGAGCCTTTTTCCCCCTGCACGGCTGGATCTGGGCCAGGTTGCCCCATGGCCCCCTCTGCACAGCCAGATGGAGTCCTGCTGTGCCCACCATAGATGCCAGATCAGGGCCACTGGCCATATCTGGCCCATGGACAGACCAAGCACTACCCATCCCATCTGGCAGGAAAAAAGGTTGAGCACCATTGCTCTAGATTATTCTGGAAATGAAACAGGTATCATATATAGAAATTAAGTTCTTTATAAGAAGATACACTGCTCTGTGTGTATGCATACTGTTTCCTGCCCAGGGATTTGCCATTTAACTGAATAAAAAGCACAATAAAAGGTCAAATTGTATTTTAGTGGGCAATTATTGGTTAGGATTGCTACAGCAGTCCAGCTGGCACAAGGCATAGTGTCCCCAGATACCAATTGGCTGGGCCCCAGAAGCTCCTGTCTATTTGTCTCATTCCATTACTGTGGCCCTAAGGTCCACCTGGCTAACTTGTAGCCTCTACTGTGCAGGGTCTAATGGATGAATGAAACAACACAATTCTGGGGACAACAGAGGCAAAACACAGGATGGTAGTGTCATGTGGGTCAAGGGGTCAAAACGTGAAAATGAATGCTCCTGACGGGAACACCGAACAGAGCCCCCCAGGCCATGCCCACTGGTCCTCAAAGGCATTCAAGGAGTCGGTGGACACCGCCCAGTAGTGCTCTGCTCAGAGGAGCATGCAGACCAGTGAGAGAAAAGCAGCCCCGCAGTCCCTGGGCACCTTCCCGGCCAGAGCCTCCTTCCTGGTCACATACAGGTCCCACTTGGCCAGGGCCAGGAAGAGGTTGACCAGGAGGTCTGAGGGCTTGGTGGGGCTGCGGATGGGCAGTGTTCCCTTTAAGCTGCATGGCATGCACAGCCGCGCAGGTGCACTCATGCCTCACTGCCAGCACGCCTGCGCATGCCACGCAGCTTAGAGGAAATGCTGCGGATGGGGTGTCCTTAAATAAAACAGTGGGGGCGGGGAAAGTTAATCCAGAACCTCAGGAGGGGGTTCCAGAGGTGGAGGTGGCGGGGCTGCAGCCTGGCACACTCGAGCATCATGTGTGCCAGGACCTCCCTCTGCCCACTGAAGGGGCAGGAGACCAGGGTGTCAGTAAAGCTTGCTACATACACGCCCGTGGCAATGGCTCCATGGAGAAGCCACCAGCTGAGGTTCCCAGTGGCTCGTAGGATGAGGGTGGAGTACAGGCTCAGCCACTGGGGTTCCCGAGCTACACCCTCGCTGAGCAGATCCCACCACCTGGTGTCTGGGTGGGACATGAGGGCAGCATGGTGGATCATGCAGCATACGAGTGTGTAGAGGTGGCGACGATGGATGGTGGAAAAGTGGACTGGCTTGGTGTCCTCCAGCTGGCTGAGGTGGTGGAGCAGGGAGCACCGTGAGGCCAGGCGAGGTGCTGGCCATACAACAAACCCTGGTGGGCTGGAGGACATGGGGGAAGCAGGGGAGCAGGGACTGCCATCACACAGGATCTGGTTGACAAAGGCAAGTGCGTTGGGAGGTAAGACAGATTTCACCTCCTGGACTAGGTGGCAAGTTGCATGCATCGTGGGTAAATCCATGCAACAGGCCAGTGCAGTGAAGTCCACCCACACCCACCTACCATAGTCCAGGAAGTCTCCGATAGAGGTGACACCACCTAGGGCCAGCCTCTGTCACAACCAGGGCGCCTCTGCTGTTGGCACCTCCAGCTGGGGGTTCCAGAAGAGGGGCTCAATGAGCAAATCAGCACCCAGGGTGAGTCTCGCAGGGGACCTGGAGGCAGAGACCAGCCTCCAGGCCCAGAGGAGGTCCTGGTAGAACTCTGGCAGCCCTTGCAGGGAGAAGCCCTGCAGGCCGAGGAGCTGCCAGTCATACTGGAGCCCCCCCCGATGTGGCAGAGGAAGGCATGCCCCAGGTGGCCCCATGCCGTGTGGCTACCAACACTGTATAGCAGTTGCTCCTGGGCCTGAAGGCAGAACATCAGGACCTAACTGCGCAGGTAAACCAGGCTGCACTCCTGCAAGGGGAGGGTCAGAACCTCTGCAGCAACCCAGGGCTGTCCCAGCCAGAAAAGTTCCAGCGCCTGTCTCCAGAGTCCAGCTAGAACCTCAGAGGGCACTAGCAGGGTGTGTAAGTAGTGCTAGAGCATGGACAGGACCAGCTGGTTCAACACCGGTGCCCTCCCATGCAGGGAGAGACACCGTAGCAGTCCCATCCATGGTTGCAGCTGCTCCGTCACCCTTGCCTCCAGCTGGTGCCAGTTCTCCAGCAGGGAGGGATTGGGGGGACAGGTAGGCCCCCAGGTAGAGCAACAAGCCCATGCTCCAGTGGATGCCTCGGAGCGTGCGGGGGGGGAGAGTCCAACTGCCACCCACTGTCAGGCCAAAGCCCTTGACCCAGTTGACCTGGGCAGAGGAGGCCACCAAGTAAAACACCTGACAGGCCTCCACCTGCACCAGGTCCTGGACCGTGAGGGGCATGTCGTCGACATACACCAACAGGACCAGTCACACCACTGGCTCCCAGAGCTCCAACCCTGCAACCCGCCTCCAAAGGAGGATAAGGAAGGGCTCCAGGGCAAATTCATACAGCTGGCCTGACAGGGGTCAGCCTTGATATACCCCTTGCCTGACCAGGATAGGCTCTGGCTGGGTCCAGTTGATCTTAACCAAACACTCCCTGAGGATGCCCATGGCAGCCTGATTCTGCTCCCTGCCTAACCAGCCTTGCACATTCAGGGTGATGTTAAAGTCCTTGCTAAGGACCAGACATTTGCGAGGGTTGAGGGTGCCAATGTAAGTGGCAGAAGCCCACCAATTCCGGGTCCTTTGCAGGGGCATACACGTTCAGAAGGTTCAGGACCAGCCCCTGCACTTGGACCCAGAGATGCAGCAGGTGGCCCGGCACCACCTCAATGTCCTGGAGACCCTCTGGCTGTAGGCCTGGGGAGAACAGTATGGCCACCCCACAAGAGGTGGCCAAGAAGTGACTAAAAAAAGACCCTGTCTTTCCACTCCAGCCACCAGCTAGGCTCATTGACTGAAGTCATCAGGGTGTCTTGCAAGAAGGATTAATAGAGCTAACCACACACTATCACGCATTAATAGACGCATCACAAACAGGTCTAGGGAGGTGATACTTCCCCTCTATGCAGCACTGGTCAGGCCACAGCCAGAGTACTGCGTTTAGTTTTGGGCGCTGCACTTCAAGAGGGATGTGGATAACCTTGACAGGGTCCAGAGAAGGGCCACACGTATGATTAGGGGCCTGCAGGATAGGTACTATGAGGAGAGGTTGAGGGACCTGGATCTCTTCAGCCTCCATAAGAGAAGGCTGAGAGGGGATTTGGTGGCCATCTATAAGTTTGTTGGGGGGCGGGGGGGCAGCAAGGAATAGGAAATACTCCATTTACCAAGGCACCCCTTGGAGTAACTAGAAACAATGGCCACAAACTGACAGAGAACAGATTTAGACTAGACATCAGGATGAACTTCTTTATGGTGAGGGTTAGCAGAATCTGGAATGAGCTTCCAAGTGAGCTGGTGCTCTCCCATACCTTAGAGGTCTTTAAGAAGAGACTGGACAAACACCTGGCTGGGGTCATCTGACCCCAGCGCTCTTTCCTGTCCTGCCCAGGGCAGGGGGTCAGACTTGGTCTGCTCAGGTCCCTTCCAACCCTGAAAATCTATGATATACCACAAGGTACCCCACTCCTGAAGGAAGGAGAGCACCTGGCATCTCCGGAGGCCCTCCCTGTAGCCGTGGACATTGAGGGTTGCAATCTTAAATGACCTCATGGCTGGGGGGGGGCGGGGGCAGGGAGGATAGACGGTTCGGCAGGGGCCTTGTGCACCTCAATGCCCAGCATGGGGCCTGCCAGCTCACACAGTGCCTTCCCATAGGCATAGGGGGCATCTACAAAACTGTGGGCCCGCCTATAGATCCAGGCATTGCAGTGTTTGGGTCCCTTGCCTTCCCCTACCAGCACCTTCTCAGTATCAAGGACGCTGTCAAAATCTCCCGTGGTCCAAGGTGAGCTGCATCTTGCTGGCAGACAGCTGGGTGTACTTGAGATCAAGGAATGCAAGTAGCTCGTCCCCGGGGACTGCCAGGACTGAGGGGTCCACCAGGCTCCATGGAGCCCGCCGGTTCTCAGGTGTCCTTCTGGTCCTGGGGCTCAGTGGGCTCCTTGGTCTGAACCCTCCGGTCCTCTAAGGCCCTGGACTCAGGGTGGGACTGGGAGAGCTCTGCAGCCCTTTTGGAATAGGGGTGGGGGTAAGTGTGAGGGTGGGCCTCCCTCACAAGATGGCACGGCAGAGCTGGAACCCCAGGGGCTCTGCACAGGGTCCCCAAAAAGATGAGCCTGTTGGTCACGGGACCCCACCTCAACCCCCTTGGGTGTGGGACCACAGGGCGGGCTGGTAGCAAGGCTATTCTGGGAGGGAGGGGAAGGAGACCTGCCAGGCCCCGGGGTGGCGTTCGTGCCTGCCTCAGGGTCCTGGGAGAGAGTACCTCCCCACTCAGGACTCACTGGGGTGAGCCCAAGGGCCCCAGTCTCCCCCAGGTCATCAGAGGAGAGGGCTCCACTACTGGACCTACCATTGGCTTCGTCTCAACCTTGGCGCCCATCGTCTCGGGGGGGCAGGCCCAGGATAGTGGAATACGGGCCTCTTCCATGGGCCCTGCTCCCTCTCTCGCCACAGCTGCTGCCTCCCTCCCTGGGACCCTGACAAACTTGGTTGAGGGGTAGGGTTCCCTCAGCTCATGGATGGGTTGGGTGATGTAGCTGGGGTGCCAGGGTGGCCCAAGGGGGGAGGGGTACTGATGGCAGGGGGACCCCTCTCACCAGTGGGACTCATGGATATTTTTCCCATCTGGCCCAAAGGGCATTTGTGACAAGTGCCCCCGAGGCACAGCACTGGAAGCAACACAGGTCCCCCAGGGTATCCTCTCACCAAGGCCCCCTGAAAGGGAATCATGAGGCACCCCTTGGCCTCCAGGCATGCTCCCGCCACCACCTGGATCATGACCTACCAGTGGAAAGAGTTCATGTGGCAAAGGCTGGGGTCTTGGCACCCCAGAGGGAGGGCTACCACCAGGGAGATAACCCTCTCCAGGGTGTGGAGCTGGGGGGGCAGGGCCCAGTCAGGGATATAAAGGTGGGATGGAGCTAAGGACCACCTGGGTCCCTAGCTCTTCTAGGAGCTTGAGAGGGATGCATTTGCCCTCTACCAAAAGCCCCCTCTCCACCGCCTTTTGTGCGGCAGCCTCCAAGGCAAGCGAAAAAAACCCCCTTGCCATGAAAGCAGGAGGCCACCACGATTTTTGGGGGGCCCCACCACCTGAGCCAGGGCCTGCACCCAGGTCTCAAAGTGCAGGTTCTCCTGCTTGGGTAGTTGGTACTTCACCCCATGCCTGCGGGCGAGTGCCAGGAAGGCGCCCTGCTGCCCAAGCTGGAAGGGGCAGCATTGGAGGGTCCAGGCCCTGCAGTTGTGGGTCGTCCTGGAGACACCTGGGCATAGCTGTGGCTCCCTCACTGGGGGGCTGTGTTGGTGGGGCCAAGGCCAAGCTGAGTGGGCATGCTGGCTAGAGTAGCACACCTGGTCCCCACAGGTGCTGGCGGTCTGGGCCCTTGCCCTTCCTATCCCCAGCTGTGGAGGAGCCCTTCCCATTACTCGTGCCCTGGATCCCTGATGGGGGGCAGGCTTGGGAGCCCCTCTGAAGGGGGCCTGGTTGGAGGAAACTCCCTGGCTCCACATTAGAGTCCTACTTGCCCCTGTAGTGGGGGTCACAGGCTTGTCTTCCCCTGGAGGGGGTTGGTTGGACTCCGCCCCTAGAGTGGGGGCTGTAGTGGCATGTGCCCCGTTGGGGGCCTGGCCGGAATCTATCCCCAGTGGGGGCTGCAGGAAGTTCTGTGGGGGCATCTGCCCTGATCCCTCAGCCCCAGACGTAATCTATGAGCCTAAGCTCCAGCGGCAACTAAAATGTACAAAGAAATGCAAAAACTGAAAGGGCAGAGGGAGGCAACACTCTCCCCTCCTGACTCACATGTCCTTGTGTCTATACCAATGGCTATTCCCTCAGCATCCTTTCCAGGTACCAATGCCAGGCACCGCACTGTCAAAGGGCAGACTTCTCTTCGGGACTCCATCCTGTGTCCCTTACTGGAGTCTGTCAGCCATGCTGGCTGGGAACTTAGGGCCGCCTCTCAGCTGGTGCTTCCCTGCTCCTTCCTGGCAGCCAGCTTTTAAAGTTCCTGGCCGATGCTGCCAGATGACGTCACCACTGTGCGCTGGCCCCAGCCACATAGATAAATGACTGATGAAGCACGCGGGTGGTTCCTCTTTCAACTGCCTGCCACTGATCTGCAGCCAGTAAGTATTTCCCCCATCACAGGGCTTTCCGGGTTGTTTCCCGGGGGGTGCAGGGTTCTCCCACAGCAGTTCTGGCCTTGGCAAAGGGGTCTCCACCCCTTTTCTCTATCACACTGGGACAATCCTTATATTTTAGGTCCTGAAACGGATTGTGTGTCTTTGTTGATTTCAACCCCAGTAAAAGTGATCCCAATGGATGCAGTTTTCTAGTCAGAAAAAATGGTAGAAAGGCTATCTTTAGGGCACCTTTTCCAGCCTCTTTCCCATGTGGAGTGAGTAGAGCAGAGCAGATCAGGAAGAGGGCTATTCAGTTGCAGTTAGTTGCAAAATCACACTCCTGCCTCATCCAAGTGCTAGACTACCTTCTTGTAACTGCCCCCTTCATGTCAGTTCATGACTAGGAGCCTCCAGATCTCACAATCCTGCTCCCATCAGCATTAATTAGTTGCCAAATGACTTGAAAATGTGCTTGTTTTCAGGCAAGACACCTGTGCGTGATTCTCTTTATTGTGGCAAAACCGCTGTATATTAGCTTCCACACAGTTTAGAGGGAAAGGTGAGGCTGCTAAAAGCCATGATCTTGGCTGTGATTTTATATACAGGATTGATGTTCCACCTGACATGGAGCACAGCCTGTGCAATACAGAGAAGCATGTGTTCACAACGGGAGAGACTGGTAGAATGGTCTGTCAAACAGTTCTTAAAGACAGGTCTATGTGGGGTGCAAATGTATCTATGAAGGGACTGGAAAGGGAGAGGAGAGGAAAAAGCAGACAAAGTCTGGGAGATAGAGAAATGAGTCCTGATGTTTGTGGAGAGAACCCAAGGAAAGAAAGATGCAAAAAAAAGTTGCATGGGAAACTGGATTGTATAAATGAAGGGGATAAGGAAAGGTTTATGTACCAATAAGGTGTAAAATGCGGAATACTTAATAGAAACGAGACAGTAAGTCAGAGAAGAGTCTGTGTTTCCAGGAACAGGATACATAACTATGTTTTTTAAAGGGGAAAGGGAGGGGAAGGAAGAAAGAGCTGCATGAAACTTGGGCATTTTTGTAAATAAAAAAAATAAAAACACAGTCTGTATTATAGACACATAGATGCCAAAGTGCTGCTTAAAAGTGCGTTTACGAGGTACCTGTACTAAAACTTACAGCAGTTTCAAAAAAAGATAATGTATCAATTCTGGATAAACTAAGGCTATGGGTACTAAATGCAAATTAGAGCCATGTTTAATTTCAGGGTCACTGTTTTCAAATTTGTTTCTCACTTCCATGTGCTCAGGGAGAGCAGGGTTTGACACTGAGGAGAAGGAAAAGGTACATGGCTGACAGAAAAGGAACAGCAAACAAGTTGTTGTTTTTTTTGTTTTGTTTTTAATTATAGCTCCTTGAAAGGTATAATTTCCTAGCAAGAAAAAGTATTATCCTGTAAGGAGTTCATAGAAATAACTGTTCCCCACACTCACCAACTTAGCTTTCTTATCAACTCATGCAGCTTTGGGGTCCAAAATAAAAAAGAAAACCCTAGAACATGGCTGCCTAGCAGCTGATCCCTAGTTTAAATTAACACATAACACAGGGAAAATTGTAACAAGGAATATCTATTTTGGAAAGAAACTAGAGTAAAACATTTAGCTGGGTGGTAGAACCGATTGCCCAGATCCTGCGTGATACCACTGAAAGAACTATTAATTCCTTTAATGAAAAAGGCTGCTGCCCACTTCCAGTTATACAGGGACACATCATTAAAGACTGAACATGTCTTTATGACACTAGAACAACTTTAAAACTGTAACCTGGACTTGGGGATCTGACTTCTAGCATTAGAGCTTACCCAAAAACTTAGTGCATTCAGGACGTTTCTGATTCTTTTGTAAAAACATGTGAACTTTCACTTACAGATAGCTTCAAGAAATGACAGCCAGCTAAGTATCTTCTATAGTAACTGTCAGGCAAAAATCACTCACACTGCCTGATAGTAGAGATGAGCTCAGATTTTCGAAAAACTTTTTCCAAAATATTGTCTCAGTCCACCTACAGGGCCGGCCAATTTGTCTGCCAGGTTGCTACCAAAAATGTTGACCTATTTTAGCTAAAAAGCTCTTATGAAGAGGATAATGATGCTTTAAGATTCCCACATTAAACTGACAGATGTACTACATTATGAATTGCATTGTAGACATTTCTAGTTCTGAAGAATTTCAAATCTCCCTCTCCCATTTATTGTGTAACCTAATATTCAGAATAATATTAACAGCTTTAATATCAGACGATGAGTACCCAGTACATGTTTTTTGCCTGACAGTTACTATAGACAATATCCAGCGGACAGTTATTCCTTGGGCCCAAGGACTCAAGGAAAGTAATTTTTCTACTCATCACAATGAATAGAGTACTACGTCAAGTTTTGGGCCCTGCACTTGAAGTTGTGGTCATATTGGAAAGAGTCCAGTGGAAAGTGATAAAAAGTCATTAGATCTGGGAAGCATAAGCTCTGCTGAAAAACTGAACCCTCCACCCCCCTGGTCATTTAGCTCAGAGAAGAGAAGACTAAGGGGGGATTTGATAATAGCCTTCAAATACTTGAAAGGTGACTATACAGGCAATGAAGATAACATTGTTTCTGTGGCTGCAGGGGACAGGACTAGGAGCAATGGCCTCAAGCTGCAACAGAGGAAATTTAGGTTGGAGATTAGGAGGAACTTTCTGACTGTGGGGGTAGTTAAGCATTGAAACAGGATACCTAGAGAAGCTGTGGAATCTCCATGCCTGGACATTTTCAAAATCAGGTTAGACAATCACCTGACTGGGATGGCTTATAGTCAGGGATGATCCTGCCTCAAACAGGATTAGAGGTCCCTTCCATCCTACTTTTCTATGATCCTATAAAGAAAGGATAAGAATGAAAGATCTGGATGTATACCAAACATAGAATTCAGTGGGGGGGGGGGGGTCTTTTGGGGGGATATTTGCCGTATAGAGCAATTGCTGCATCAATTTTAATCATTCTGCATAAAAAAACTACACTATTACCGTATCATTGATATAAACATTCCAAGACAAATTCTGAATTTATGCTCATTTTATCAAAAAAAGGAACATCATGCTCAATTACATCTTGCAATGATTAGCAGTGAGTGAGGAACGAGTGAGACTGAAAATGTACAATGTGCATGAAATACAACCTTGTTGCACCGCTTCTGCCTGATTCTTCTGTATGGGTGTGATTTTTCATCTTGGCAGAAAGATCCATGAAGAAAAGGTCTCAATAACTTTTAGTTCAAATCATACCATTTCTTTAACCATTTAATTAATATTTCCGCAAAATGAGAAATACAACCTATAGATACATAACCCAACCTCTTGCGAATTCAATACAAACTGGTAAGCAAAAATATGAGAAGCAAGCGTTTTTGGAGCGATAAATTTTCCTGGACCAACAGCAGAGTTGAGATAGACTTAGACAAGCTCCTGAATGCAATGCACTCTTTTTCAGGTCTAAGGAAACTGCAATCATAGCTAGGACTGCAGGGCTGTGAAACTGGAGAAGAGTGACATTTCTAGGAGTAGCTAGTAGTCAACTGAAGATGGCTTGATTGGTGGAGGATCAAGATATTTAGAAAGGGAAGAAGGTTGTTAACAGAGAACCCTGGGCTGTTACTAGGATAGAGCAGAAAGACAGGAAAAACTGACAAAGGCCCTTTAAAACTAGGACTTCTGTGTTCCAAAGGGGCAAGGAAGGACCCTAAAAGAGAGAACCTGACTCTTAGGAGGTCCATGGGGCTGCAAGGGAAAGACAGAAAAGTACCTGCAGAATGAAGCAGCCCTGGGATGGGTCAGCTAGAGCAGCAGGGATCTTAGGTTCTAGGGTAAACACCCTGCTTAGCAGTAAGCACCACAAGAACCACACTCCATGCAAAGGTAAGATGCGGGCAGTGAGCAGACATAGAGACTGTTTACCTTGCATCTTGTAGAGACTCTAAATGAGATAATAAGAAACCCTTCATCCAGGGTTCAG
>NW_005842171.1:587477-589100 GCF_000455745.1 Alligator sinensis
GCTGACTTGCAGGGGAGGTCAGGGGACTGGCTAGTATATAGGCTTGACTCCAGGGCAGAGGGACACTGGCCCCGACTATGGAAGAGAACAGAGCTCTTCTGTTCTAGAGATGAGGAACTCACCCCTGCCCCCCAAGAGAAGAGGGGTTTATGCCAATGCACCCAAAGGATTGAAGATTTGGTTGACAACTGGCTGTGTCAAACCAGGGAGAGGATTGAGATTTTTGTATAAGGATTATTTATGGTAACCCAATGGGGTTCTGTTTTCTGTTGCTAATTTGTTTCCAACCACCAGAGGATCAGGAGCAGTTGTGAGCGGGAGTCCTGTACCCTGTGATTTTTCTCTTTTTTCCTGCAAGATACAGGCACCTGTGTAGAAAGGGAGCAAAACCACAGGGCTGAGGCCCAGATATAGAAAGAAGGAAACTACAGAGCCAAGGCCGAAGGAGACCTGGCTGGAACCAGGGCCAGGGCCCCAAGGGCTAAAGCAGGGTTGATCAGGAGACTCAGTAAACAGAGCCTAGGTAACATCTATGAGGTATGGCGATAGTTATGGGGGCAGCTGGAGGCCATGATTATTGCCCTTAAGGTGATTAGGGCAAGGGTGTGCAAAATAAAGCCCAGAGGCCGGATATGGCCCACCAACTGATTGTATCTGGATGGACCCAAGCCATGCCTGGGGCAGCCTGTGCCGTGGCCCGTATTGGCTCCAGCCCAGACCCACTCCATGCCAGCCAGTGGCCCCAGCCTGCCCTTACCAGTGCTGACAGCTTCTTGGCAGTGCTGCTCCTGTCACTGCTGCAGCCACCTAGGTACTGCATGGCTCCCTCCCACCTTCAACAGCTCCTCCCACTGCCTCCTACTGCACTATTCTGGGCAGCAGTTAGCATGCAGAAGTGGAGGTGACCATGCTGTAGATGCAGCTGCATCAAGGGTGGTGGGAAAGCTGCAGCTTTGTAGTTCCTGCTCCAGCATATGGGGCTCCAGCTCCAGGCCGCCTTCCACCCACTTGGCTGCCCGGCATGATGAGCAGCCACCTGCAGGCAGCCAAGTGGGTGGAAAGCAGCCCTGCCTGGAAACTGTGTGGGGGCCAGGGTCAGGGCTGAAGTTGCGCAGTCAGCACGTGTAGGGTGGGTGTAGCAGGAGTGCGGCATGGGCTGCCCAAGGTGGGAGCAGATGGGGCTCAGCACCATGCAAAGTGCCAAGGGGCAGCTGTGGGCTGGATGGGGGGCAGCGGCAGATGGCACCTGCACTACACCTCCCAGGTGAGCCCTGATACACATGTCCTCTATCACCTCCCCCCTCCCACCCCAGCCAGCTCCCAGGCCCCAGTGTGCAGGCAGGCCCCTCCCAGAGCAAGACTTAATTTTGAGCTATTATACAGTCGCCTCTGTATGCACTACTCAAAAAAACATTAATCAGGACAAAATATTTTTTTAAATAAAATTAAAATATGTAATAGTAGACATTTGATTAATGATTTGCTTGTCTATAATTTATTTAAAGTATACCTTCTTAAAGATTGTGCGCGCATGTGTGGCCCTTAACAGCTCACCATAACTCATTAAGTGCCCTTCCTCCTGGACTAGGGCCTGTACAGCCACGATTACACAGAATAAGGAAG
>NW_005842171.1:589110-592208 GCF_000455745.1 Alligator sinensis
CCTCAGAGCCTGCAACTAGTCTGGAGATGATACCACTGGACTTCCCTTTTACAAACCAGGCAACATCCCCAGATACTTTGTTATACCAAGGCAAGGTAGATGAGTGCAGAAGGGGAGAAGACCAAAAAGGGGACCAGAGTGCAGAACTAGGCTGCAGACAAAGTCTTTGAGGCCACCCTCTGGGTGGGCCCTGTCACAATGACATAGTGAATTTAACAAGTTTAGAAAAATCACAGTCTTGATGCAGAAGATATCTGGACAGTCATTAAAGCGCTATCAAAATCCATATAAAACAGTTTCAGATACCTGGCAAACCAAAACAGCTATCACAACTGAAGCCAGACTGAACATGCCAAGTTCATAGATTGTAAGGGGCTGGAAGGAACCTTGCAAGATCATCGAAGATTTCCAGGGTAGGTGATTTCACCACCTCTGGAGGAAGTTTATTCCACAGTCTGGACACCCTAACTGTAAAGAAGTTTCTCCTAGTGTTAAGCCTGACACGGTCTTCCAGGAGTTTGTGGCCATTACACCTCATTTTCCCCAAGGGTGCCCTGGTGAACAGTTGTTTGCCGAGCCCTTGATGTATTCCCTTGATGTAGCGGTAAGCTGCAACGAGTCCCCTCTCAGCCTTCTCTTTTTTAGGCTGAAGAGGCCCAACTCCCACAGCCTTTCCTCATATGGCTTGCCTTGCAACTCTCTGATCATACAGGTGGCTCTTCTCTGGACTCTCAAGCTTGCCCATGTCCTTGTTGAAGTGCAGCACCCAGAACTGGATGCAGTACTCCAGCTGTGGTCTCACCAATGCTGAGTAAAGCAGAAGAATCACGTCTTTGGTTTTGCTTGAGATGCATCGATTGATGCATGCCAGAGTATTGTTTGCCTTGCTAGCTACAGCCTCACACTGATGGCTTATGTTCATACTATGGTCTATTATTACCCTAGGTCCCTTTCAGTCATGGTTTACTCAGTTTGGTGCCACTGAGCCTGTAAGTATGATGGAGATTGTTTGTCCCCATATGGAGCACTTTACACTTCTCCACGTTGAACTTCTGGTTTTGATTCGCCCAGCTTGCCAGCCTGTCTAGGTCCACCTGTATCTGCAGCCTACCTTCAAGCATGAGCACGCTCCCCCATAACTCAGTTATAGTTATAGTATTGTTTCAGTTTTAGTATTGTTAAGCAGGTGGATTTCTATCTACTTCGACCATGCAACTTAGTTATCAAATTGTAACCATTTATCCAACTATAACCAACTCTTTTCCAGTAACAGCCCCCAAGACCCATTCTGCATTTATCTATCTGGCATCTCTCATCTTTATTCTATATGTGAACTCTTGAGTAGTGTCTGACCTACCTTTCTATACAGCTCCTAGGACAATGGGGTTCCAGTGATGGCTCTTACATGCCACCACAACACAAATAAAACAAACTGATTCTGAGGTCACTCTGAAAGACCTGTTCATGGTCTAAAATTGAGGGAACAGTTCCTGCAGGAATCTGAACAGCAGAAATCCAAAATTTTATACAAGTTTGGAAACAAGGCATGTTTTCATGGCATGCTACATAAAAGATTTACCCGCTTATTCTGTAGGGAAGACAATGAGCGTACACCTTCCTTCTCACCCTTTCTTCCCCTCCCTCCTCCCAACTTTGCTGTTTGTCAGTTTGTTTTTTTATTTCTGTCTCCCCCCACAAATTATCCTCTCTTTTTACATAGTCAACTTTATATCAGTACGGCCTAATTCATATTTTATTCAGTCTCACAGCTGGATTTGCTAAAATATTACCTACAGAGAAAAACAGTCAGTGTGAAACAAGTTTAAAAAAACTTTAATGATTAAGCCTTAAACCAATAATAGACTTTTTTGTGGTTTTCTGAGGTAGGGAGTCTAATTGTAGTAGATCAGTTAAGATAGAGATCTAAAGGGAAAGATATTTTTTAGTTCACCCCAGAATAAATTGCTTGTTCACCCAGAGATACTCAAATACTAAGTTTTCAATACCTGAATATCCTCCCTCTTCCATTATCAAGAGCTTCAGAAACCTTTTTCATTTCTATTAACAAAATCACATCTTGCTTCTTGACCTTTCCTAACATCCCAAATCAAATTTAGTAACCTTTCCATTAGGAAAAACAAATGCAAGAGTTTATGCATCCCATCAAAAGTATGATGAATGGATAAATCCTACATGTATTATATATTTGATACAAGTCACAGACAACCCTATAAAATAGGTTGGGACAAGCAGGATTATTATTATTATTTAGATTTATATGCTGCTCCACCCAGGACTCAGACTGGGAGGTCAGTCATTAACTGCTATTATTGAAAGACAATAAGATTCACTTTCTGTAATTGTAAATAGTTCAGATAATAATATTAAGCCTTATAACTATCGAAATCTTCACATTCCTTGTAAATGGGAAGAACATATTATAATTACTGACCAAAGACAATTAGCATATACTTATCATTTATAGGAAAAGTCTTGCAAGCAATACCTTGAAGGATTTTTTTTTGTTTATAGATGAAACACAGGTTGTACCATATGGAAATACTTAAATACTACTCTGCAGCATCAGGAATGCAACAATAATTATGCCAAGACAGAAAAAACAAAACTCCACATTTTGAAATCGCTGTCTTAGGTTGGATGAGGAATAACTAAAAAGGAATAACTAACCTGCAGTGTAATAGATGCTATATTACAGATGTAATAAAAAATGATAAATGTATGTTTTCAAACCAATACATTTTTGGGGATACTTAATTTCTCTCTCACAATTTAGGGTTTGTTTCTATAATAAATAAATACACATTTGCCATTAAGTGGCAAAATCTGTTAAATAAAAGAACATTCCAAGGCAAAGGAACTTATTTCACTCAACCTTTCACTTACCAGCAATTCTTACTTCCCAATTTTCTCTATATAAAGCCTTAGTCTGTCTGTCCATAACACTTTATTCACACTCTGATTGGCTGTCTCAGTAGCCAAGCAGAGTGCTCCAAGAGCGTTGCAGATGGCAGGAGGTGGCATGGAGGAACACCACAAAGATGGCATGGACAGAGGGGATGGAGGGAGGGGAGGGGAGG
>NW_005842171.1:592218-592985 GCF_000455745.1 Alligator sinensis
AGTCTACCAAGAGTAGCTCTGTAAAGGAGCCAGCATTTGTTCATGTGGGGTAACTTGCACATGTCTGTGTGCTGTTACTTTCAGATCCTTTTCTAGGACATCAGAATCCTCAGGAGGACATCAGAAGACAATCAGAACACTTGTATGTTTTTACCCATACCTACTCCAAAATACAGACTGAATACTCATTATTCAGTTTGAATACTCATCTACAGGGATCTAGGTTTTCCGTTTCCCACGGAAAAATGGAGTAAACCACAGATTTTATCTTTTACAGGCAAATGTGGATTTCTCATTTTACCAAAGAAACCCACAGATTTTGTAGTTTTGCAACAAGCTCTCTGCAGGCTGGCAGAGAGAGGGAGGGGGGCAGTCAGGCAGGGGGTATCATATGCACGTATATGCACATGGCTGCCAGACAGTCTGGAGTGCAGCTCCCATGGGTAAATTAGGGGGTGAAGGGGAAGATTGAGGCCCCCATAAGAAGGGAGCAAGGGAGTTGAGCAGGGCTGGGGACAATACCCAGCTGGGCAGTGCTTGGGGCTTGAGGCCCGGGGTTGCAACGTGTGATGGCAGGGCCCTGGCAGGGAGCAGGACAGGGCTGCAGGTGGTTTGTCTGGGGGGCAGAGGCCAGCTCCCCACCCACTGCTGCGCGCACTCCCAGGGGGCAGAAGGGACCTGTGCCCCCAGATCTGTCTGTGGGGCAGAGGCGAGGCAGGCTGCCCAATACAGGCTTGCAGGGGAGGGGGGCAGCTCCCCACCACTAT
>NW_005842171.1:593047-594968 GCF_000455745.1 Alligator sinensis
GGAACTCTTGCCCCTCAGAACTGTGTGGGACAGGGGCTGCATGCTGCCCACTTCAAGCTCATGCTCCCCACCCTGTTGCCCTCCCCTGGGGCATGTGCAGCCTGGTGTGTGTGAGCCAGTGCTGCAGGAAACAGTGGAGTCATGCAAGAAGCTGCCTGCCATTGCGAGCTCCACACTGCCTGCATCTCCTACGTGCAACCCCACGCTACCATTCCAGCTGCAACTGTGCAGGCAGATACACCTCACCAGGGCAGTGCGGAGCTCGCAGCAGCAGGCAGCTGCTTGCATGGCTCCACTGTTCTTTGTAGGGACAGGTTGCACATGCCAGGCTGCAGAGCAGCAAGGTGGGAGCCCGCAGCAGGCAGTGCACAGCCCCGTCCCATGCGAAGATGTGGGGGGCTCCGCTCTACTGCAGCAGCCTCTGCATCCTGCTAGGGTCAGGGGGCTGTGGACCTGGGTCCCTGACCCTGTAAGCCCTGACAGTTGGGAGCCTCCTCCAGCAGGGCTTTGGAGCAGGAGCTGTGGGAAGGGGGTAAAGGGCAGAAACAGGGCAAACCAGGATCCCTGCTCATCTACCATATCTTAGGCAAAGACAGAGGCAAGAGTCCCCTGTGGACAAG
This sequence comes from Alligator sinensis, assembly GCF_000455745.1. Taxonomy (NCBI): domain Eukaryota; kingdom Metazoa; phylum Chordata; order Crocodylia; family Alligatoridae; genus Alligator; species Alligator sinensis. The sequence continues at coordinate 593,668 of NW_005842171.1, forward strand.
TCTGTATTCTGCCCTGATCCCATGAGCCACCAGAAACGTCAGCTGGTGGCTCCTCCATGGAGTTATCACAGGTGTGTATCTGGCACTCTTTACAGACACCTCTCACACCTCCCCTTTTGCCAACAGAGGGAGACCCTGGCACACGCTTACTTTAAGTGTGCCAGGTTGCAGCCCCTCTTCCGCACCCTCCAGAACCTCTTGCTGAGTTTATAGCTGCACTTCTCCCTGCACCTTTCATGTGATCCCTGTCCATAGCCCCACCAAGCCCTGGAACCCCATGGTCAACCTCCTCCTGGCTCTGGCCAGGCTGGCCAACAGCAAGACCAGGAAGGAGGCTCTGGCTGGGAGGTACCCAGGTGAGTGTGGGGCTGTCTTCCTGTCACTCCTCTGCTCAGGTCTCTGGGCAAAGTTTCACTTGTTGGTGGGCATAGTCTTCCTCAATTCATTTAGGGGACAGTACATGTAGGCTGGTGCATTCTGCTTCATGTCCCCTTATGGATCCCTTGTTTTGAACCTGTAACCCTCACTCCTTGTTCCTGTTTCCTTTTTAATTTGCCCCAAGAAACTAGGTGTTACATTCTTAGTGGCCTCCCTTTTTAAGGTGGGCTCATAGTTGCTCATGGTGGGCCCGGACCCACATTGCCTGAGCACAACAAAGCAGCCTGACTCATTCCTGTGGTCTGCTCACTCTTACCTGCTCCTAGAGTGTAAGATGAAGTGGGAAATGCCACCACAACTGTTCAGGCTGGGACAAGTAACTACTGGGCTGTTCATTAAACAGTAAGTGGTTAGTGAATTCTGGGAGTCACTGCTGCTGCGACTTCTGGAACCCAGCTCCACACAGCAGGGATGATGGGTTTCAGGAAAACCCTACTGGGTTCCAGGGGTGGTGTTTCTACCTGACATAGGGAGAAGCACAAGGAACGAGAGGCAGGAAACCGGCAAAGGCAGCGCACAGCAGCTGGGGGGTGCCGGAGGGCAGCACACCGGCCTCCTCAGCTTGGGCAGTGGGCGGGCTTGAAGCTCCTCTCAAAGCCGAGCTCCGCAGGTGCGGCCCGATCACAGACGCCGCCTGTCTCCACCGAGCACCTCAAAACACAAGTCAGCCCTGCCCAGCGAGCCTGGCTACACGGCTCTTTGTACAGCGCGGAGGCGAACAGGCGAGTCCCGCCAGACCTCAGAGCCGAAGCCTCGCCCGCGGGCGGCAGAGCAAGGAAAGAGCTGCTTCCCCGAGCCGGGGCAGGGGGCGAAGACGCAGCGGGAAAACGGTATCACCGGGAGCCCAGGAGGGCGGGGCTGGG
>NW_005842171.1:595004-595506 GCF_000455745.1 Alligator sinensis
CCATTCTCGCACCCGCGGTCTCCCCCGCTCGGCCCGTCCCCCGGGGACGACGCTGCAGCGCCGGGTCGCACCGTCAGGCTCAGGGTGTCGTTGGAGGCCAGTACGGCGAGCGGCGCCCCCATGGCCGAGCAGCCCCGGCCCGGCCTCACACGCCCATGACGGCGCCAAACCCCACTCCCCAACCCCCGCGCTTCCTGTGCAAGGGCACGCCCACACACATCACAGCTGACGCTACCACGACGTGCCCCGCATTGGTGGAGCCACCCCGGGAGGAGGGGCCGGAGGGGCACGGGATGGAAGATCGGCGTGTGAGCAGAGGCGCTCGGCGCCGCGGAGTGGGCGGGGCCCGCAGCTTTAAAGGGGCCACGCAGCGCCTAGCGAGCTGTACGGCTGTGGTGACGGGTCTGTGGCTCCTTGCCGGGACCACCATCGCGTCACAAGCCGGGAGCCGCCTCCAGCCTAGTCCGCGCGCAGCCGGAGCCGGAGGCGCGGGCTCGTGCAG
>NW_005842171.1:595696-629065 GCF_000455745.1 Alligator sinensis
CGTAGCCTTGAGAGTCCTGGCGCGAGCGGGCTGGTGTAGGGCAGCATGAACGGCTGGTGCCTCCTGAGACGGGGCGGGCACCACCTGCAGTCGGCGGCGAGCGGGAACCCAGCGGGGGCCAGTCTCAGGGGGGGCACATCCCCCGCTTCGCGTAGCTGTGCAGGGCAGTGGAAACTTTTGCTTCCTCGTGCGGCATGTTCCGCCGGGGAACGCTAGCTCTTTTGCCCCTAACAGCTGGGAAAATCTGGAGTGTGCCTTATATGTGAAGAAAAGGGGCTCCCCTCAGTCAGGACCCCTTGGTGGCGGGGGAGGGATGGAGCAGGGGCAACATTAATTGCCACAACTCCAGGAACCACTCTCCCCACAGCATGCTGGATGGCTGCCTGTAGCTGGGTCTCACCCTCAGGCTGGCTCTGGAGCCACCTGCTGGGTTGGATCTGGCCACAGCAGCTAGAAGCTGGAGGCTGTGGCAGTGTTGGGACTATATATAGCATGGTGAGCAGACTCCAGGGCTACACAAGACCAGACTCTGGTCAACTCTATGCAGTAGCTGTGGAGCCACTGCAGCTGGACTCTGCCCAGCCTGGTCTTGTGGCCTCGGTGCCTCCACAGCTGGATCAGGCTCAACTCTACCATGCAACCCCCACCACCTCAGTTCTGGCATGGAGCCCCTGGCTCCCAAGCTCTGGTCCTGCTGGGTGGTCCCAACTTCCAGCCTGGGCAGTGGTCCCAGTCCCAGACCACTGCTACTTGCCCATACCTGGACTTCATGGTAAGACTTTCTTCTGGGGGCCTTGAGAAAATAGGTTGCATACTATATTCTAGGGAGTAGTGTATGGGGGGAAAAAGAACGTGGCATACAAGCCTTGCAGTCAACCTGTACAAGCAAAGAGACTACCTTTGTTAACCAAAATATGAGGCCACCATCTGTTTATTCCCAGACTCTCCTCATTTGAGGGTTCAAACAAGCAAGTCAATTAGTGGGGGTGAGGTGTGTGGAGGGTTAATAAATTTACTAGGAGTTCAATAAAAGGGGAGAGTGCTTGGAGATATTACCAAGACTTAAAAGCCTTCCTACTATTAGTGATCTCATGAATCATTTGGTCATCTTCCACACTTATTCTTTTTTCTTTTTTAAGTTCTCTTTACCTTTGGGCAATTTAAAGTGGATCTAGTGGATTGTAAATTACTCTTAGCTATTTGTGCATGCACATGTGGAAAAACACTGGACATTCATATGTCTTTGAAATCTAACGTGTTGTACTGTGACAACTGTTTTATTTAAGATTTTGCCAAAGGATCAATCCCCTTGTGCACACCTTGAAATAAAATGATTACATCTCCTAAAAACTTGATTTTTTTTTTTTTTTTTTTTTTTTATGCTTGATTTCAATTTCAGCAGTAGCATTCTATAAATCAGTCTGTAGTCTTTGTACTTGTCCTTGTTGAACCTCATGGGTTTCTTTTGGCCTAATCCAATTTGTCTAGATCAGTGGTTCTCAAACTTTTTTTTTTTTTTTTTCATGGACCAGCTGAAAGTTGCTGAGGGTCTCAGCAGACCACTTAAACTTTTTGTTTGTTTGTTTTGTTCTACAAATCATAGCATACAACTCGTTTTTTAATAGCAGTAGTTTTACCTTACAAGTACAGATAGTCTCGATTGTTCTGCAACCATTCAGGACCGCCTGAATGGAACTCGTGATCCAGTGGTGGTCCACAGACCAGTTTTGGAACTTCAGGTCAAGATCACTGAATCCTAGCTCTACCCTCCAGTGTATCTACTAGCTTGCAGTAGTGTATCCCCCCAGCTTGGTGTCATTTGCAAACTTGCTGAGGATGCATTCTTGCCATCTTCCAGGTCATTGATGAAGACATTGAACAAAACTGGCTCCAGGACCAACCCCTGGGGTGCTCTGCTTGGTACCAGTTGCCAACTAGACATCAAACCATTGATTACTACTCTGAGCCTGATGCTCCAGCCATTTTCTATCCACCTTATGGTCCATTCATCCAGCCCATATTTCTTTAACTTGCCTGCGAGAGATACTATGTGGTGCAGCACTAACTGTACTGTGTTGTCTGGCTCCTGTGGTTGGACAGTGGCAGAGGAGGACTTCCCACAGGAGGGGGAGAGGGGCAAGAAAGGAATAGGAGAGCACCAGAAGAATCTCCCTGGCTGCAGCAAAGACTGCTGGTAAGGAAGTCCTTTGTTGCCTGTGCTGGGCCACAGGAGCTGGGTAGCTCAGCGCTGCACCAAGCAGTGTATTTAGGGGGAAGGGAGCATCACTCTGCTTGCTCCATTTATCCCCATATATACTTCTTGGAGCAGCACTGGGCTGTGCTTCCCCTGCCCATGAAAAGATTCCTGGTGGCGGGGGGGGAATCCTGGAGGCCCTTACTAGTCAGTGCCCTGCCATAATTATGCTACTAAGTAAATAGTATATTTACTATTACTATTTACTGAGTAAATGCATATCAGCATTTTTAATAAGAAAATGTAGCTCATGGCCAATCAATTTAACTAACTAATGCTATTAAGCTATGGGTCTCAATCATTTTGAGAAGTTGTTTTCAAATTTAGATTCCCATTTTCAGAGTGGGATCCAGTGAGGCTATTGGAGTAATACTGCATCGCAAATAAATTGTTTTTGTGGTGCTGAACTTCTGCACCTGGAAGGGAAAGAATCCCACTTAACCAAGAATTGTGATGGGAGGCACAGTGAAATATGTGCTGTAATCCGCTTAGGAGCACTGTTTTAGCAGGTTAGACCAATTCAGAGATAACAATTACTCATTCTCTTCTGCTTTGCAATACATTAAAAAAAATTACCCAAAGAAGAAGCAGTTGTTTTAACTTGCCACATCATTTCTACCTACTTTACAAAAGCTATAAATCAGCAAGTGAACTTTCTTCCTAGCAGTCTTAGCAAAGGGTTTAAATAGATGAATGTACCAGGAAGACCACATTCTTCTTGTCCCTGGACATGCTTCTTCCCAGTTCATGTTGTTGCACTTTGTCAGAACTTTGGGAAGTGTATAGTACTACATGCTCCCATTTTGCAAGATAAAACACTTCAGTCTCCAAGGTTGTCAACACATCATTTTCAGTAGAAACTAGGAGTGCACTGATAGAGATTTGTGGGGGCTTTTTTTTTTGAGTCACGTCTGCCAATACCATATCTGATTCTGATATGGAGTCCTGCAGCCTGGAGAGTGGCATCCAGATGATAAGTCTGTTGTAGGGGAAGGGGTGTTGGGGGGGGTGCAAATTGAGGCCCCTGCAGTGGGGGAGAGAGTGGGGCTGGGGCAGGTGCTGCCCAGCTGGGCAGAGTGGGGCACGGGATGGAGCTATGGCTTGGTCAGGGGTTGTGGGGAGGGGGAAGATGGGATGGCTTCCACTGCTGTGTGCACCCTGGGGGGGCATGGGGGCACGTACCCTTGGATCTGCACTTAGGGCCAGGGCAGGCTGTCACTGCGGGCTGGGGTGAGGCAGGCACTGGATTCTTCCCAGCAGGGGGCTGGGCCAGGCTGTGCTCAGGACAGACAGTGGCAGTGCTGGAAAGGAGGGTTGTGGGGGCTACTGCAAATTTTGGGAACTTTGGGGTGTCTGCAGCTTCCCCAACCCCTATTCCCAGGAGCACCGCCACCCACCCCGAGCGCAGCCTGGCCTAGCACCCCTGCCAGGAAGAGCCCGATTCAGCCCCTGGTCCGAGCCCACAGCAACACCCCACCCCACACACAAATCCAGGGGCACATGCTCCCCATGCTGTTCTGGGGTGCGCACAGCCGTAGGAGCCACCCCCATGCCCCGTGGATGAAGTGTGGCTCTGTCCCGTGCCCCAGCCCCACTCCCTCCCTTATCATGGGAACTTCGATCTGCCCCCCACTTCCCTTCCCCCTTGCCCCACAACAGACTTAAGTTATCAGCCAGACCTGGCCAGAGAGCTCTCCATGCTGCCAGGCTGTGCTCCTAGCAGTGTGCATGTTGTCTGATGTGTCTCCTTTGGCCACATCAGACAACAAAAGCCAGTTGCTGATACTCTCAATTTTCCTTATATTGGTGCCAATCTGATATGGGACTGATGTATTGGTGCACCTCTAGTAGAAACAAGTCAAACATCAAAATATTAAAGTAATCTGTCTTTTATCCAAACTCTGCACTGAAGTTTGATCCAGGGCTGCCTGGAATTCCAACAAGGCAAAAAGCTTTTAGTTTGTTTCTCTTTCCTGACAGCCAAGTAAGACAATCCAGCTCTCTTGATTTTAATTAGAAAACTGAGAGCTCTTTACGTTTGATCAGGGCATGAATAATTTTTTTTGTTTATTATTGGGTATCATACACAAACATACTGTTAGTTTTGGGCTGACACTAAAAAAATGTTAATATCATGCCCAAACTGAATGGTGGAACATTTGAAATCATGGGAATAAGGACACGAGATGAATTCCATGTACAACATGGCCAGACTCTCTCTCTCTCTCTCTCTCTCTCTCTCTCTCATATCACAGGCTATAATGATTTACTCATCAGTTTCCCATTTATGAAAAAGGGAGAGAGAAAGTTGTGCGACTTAAAACCAAATTAGAAAATACTACAGAAGTGCAGAGAGATACAAAACAGAGCCTTAAAGCAGTAAGAAACAAGGTTTAGCATGAGCCATGAGTTAAAACAGATCTAGCAGAAGAAAGTGAGCTTTTAGGAAAACTATTTCAAAAGCAGTAAACTTGCAAATTGTGACACGCAGTATACTGTGTCCTAAGAACAACTCTTCCTAGTGATGACTCATTGCTGAAATGTGTGAACAATCTCCTCCATCCCCAAACCTCATATTCAGCTGACAAAAATGTGAAATCTGCTTTGCTGAGCCTGAAAATACACATTTAAAGGAAGTGCTGATGTTTTATACTAGTTGCTTGCCAAAGAGCAAACTTCCCTTTACAAGCTCTCTGCATTGAACTACTTGAAACGAAATGGAATTATGTGGAAATTTTAAAATTTGTTATAATTTCCCATGTATAGAATAAAATTATTGGCGGGATCATCTTAAGTTTGTTCACCCCCAGCAGGACAAACAGTGGCAGCAGGACAGGTGGTGGGAGTGGCAGACCTGATCCTTGCCCCCTGTTGCCTGACCCCACCACCGCTTGCCCCCCCTGCTTCCTGACCCTCAGTACCTGCTAGGTGGCCATCACAGAGGACATTCCGGTTTTCTGCTACTCTGTCCTATGTCTGCTATTAATATGAAACCTGACACCTTTATGTCCTCTATTTTTCTCTTCAAAAGAAAAATAGAGGACATAAAGGCGTCTGGTTTCGTATCAATAGAGGACAGAGGACAACTGGACTGCCCTCTATGATGGCTACCCTACTGCCTGCAGAGTCTGTGCCTGCACCACCATGCGCCTTGCTCCCTGCCACCCCCAGTGGTGCCTGCTCCTCCTGGCCCCTGCCCCCCCCCAATTACTCCCTCACCACCTGCCCCCATTCTTGGCCCCCTCTGCTGCCTATCCCATGCTTTTCATTCATAGCTCAAATGCTGATTAATACAAAGAATACCATATTTACTTAAATCCAAGAAAAGCGTCTTTTCCCCATTCAGCACAGGGGGGAAAGCCCAACATTTTGGATTTGAGTACAAGTGGGGAGGCAGCAGTTCAGACTCCAACTCTGGACTCAGGGTCAGAGTCAAAGCTGTAGCCACTGTCCCTCTGCCACTTGTCCTTCTGCCCTTGCCATTTACCTTTCCATTGCAGCTCTGGCTCCAGCCTCAGGCACAGAGCATGGAGCACATGCTGGCTTCAGCCTCCACCTAGCCATATGGCAGTGGTTGCAACAGTGGCAGCTCAAGCCCCAGCCCTGGAGCTAGGGGTGCAGCTTCTGACAGTGCTGCTGTTGTTACAGGCTGGGCAGGAGCCAGAGCCAACATGTGCTCCATGTTATGTGCCTGTGGCTGGAGCCACAATGGGAAGGTAAGCTGTGATGGAGGGCTGGTGGCAGGGCACAGAGGCTGTGAGGGTCAGTGGGTGCAGCTTCAACTCTGATCATGATTCGAGTCAGAGCTCCTGCCTCCCCCACTTGTACTCAAATCCAAGGTGAAGGGTTTCCCCCCATGTTGAATGAGGGAAAAAAAAACCTTGTCTTGGATTTATATGGTGTTCTTTGTGTCTACAAGCATTTGAGCTGTGAATGAAGAGTGATTTCTTTCCCAAATCAAGCTAGGAAAGGAACTGCTCTCAAACTCTGTCAAATTTCTGTGTCAAATTTCAGCATGGCTGATAGTCCAATGAATAAAAAGCCTGAGTAAGCAGCAGCAGCAGCATGTTGTATGTTTGTGATTGCAAAAAATATATTAGAAAGCAAATGGAGTTGCAATTATTAAATCAAAGACATCATCTGAGAGCTATGAAGCTCAATGCATCTGAAAAAACAAGAGTGTCTTAAGACCTCACATCACAGAATCATAGAAAAATAAGGCTGACAGGGCCTTCTGAAGATCATCTAGTCCAATCCCCTACCTGGAGCAGGATTATCCCTATCTAAACCATTCCATACAAATCCTTGTCTAACCTGTTAATAAAATTGCAGTTAACTGTGTCACACAGCCACAAAGCACAACAGATTAACCTGCTGCAGGTGTAGCGGGGACAATGGAAGTCAGGGTCCTGCTGCTGCAAGGGTTGTTCAAATATGCTTGAAAGATCCAAGGAAGCGTTCCACACCCCCTGTGACAGAGGAAGCAAAATTTGAGTCTGTACCAATCTGTCCTGAACCTAAATGTGGTAATTAGTCTGATTCTGAGTGGACAGGCAAGACCTAAACCAGGAACCTCCAGGTTTTAGTCACAGCAGGAGCTTTGGTACACCCCAGCCAAAATCCCCAGCCTTGGTTGCAGCCAACACTCAATGCTTCTAAAAAAGGCAACCTCCCTGTCCCATAACATGTATACCAACAGGAAGGGAAAAAATCCTTCCCGGCTCAATACCACAACCAGGAAAGCCCAGAAGTATGGGAAATATCCTTCGCAGAATACTGCTAGATCATCCCTGGCCAATACTTATCCAACCTCTTTTTGAACACCTCCAGAGATGGAGAGTCTACAAATTCGCTAGATAGTATATTCCACTGTCTCTCTGTTCTAACAGTGAAGAAGTTTTTCTTGATATCCATTCTAAACCTACGTTGCTGCAACTTCAAGCCATTCATTGATCTGTCCTACTCTCCGCAGCAAGAGAGAAAAGGTGTTTTTTCTCCTCTTTACAACTGCCTTTCAGATATTTGAAGACTGTCATCATATCATATCATATCATATCGTATCGTATCATTTCATATCATGGCTTAAACGATGTTTGCCAGGGGATGGATACCAAAGCTCTGAGGTAAGTGGGGAGGCAGGAGACCTGGAAGAAGCTCAAGGAGGAGAGGGCAACAGGGAAGACCTCCTCATTCCTACTGAGAAAGTAGGGCAATTGGCTAGTTACCTCAGGTGTCTGTACACAAATGCACAGAGCCTGGGAAATGAGCAGGAAGTATTGGAAGTCCTTGCACAGCCAAGAAACTACGATGAAATTGGAATAGCAGAGACTTGGTGAGATAGCTTACATGACTGGAGCACTATCATGGATGGGTACAAACAAGTCAGGAAGGACAGTCAGGGGAAAAGAGGAGGAGGAGTTGAACTGTATGTAAAAGAGCTATATGATTGCTCAGAGCTCCAGTATGAAACAAGATAGGCCTGTTGGAAGTCTTTGGGTTAAAGTTAGAACAGAGAGCAAGGGTGACGTTGTGGTGGGAGTCTGCTATAGACCACCAGACCAGGAGGATGAGGCATTCTTCAAATAGCTAGTGGATGTTTCCACATTACAGGCCCTGGTTCTCATGGGGGACTTCAATTACCCTGATACCTTACTGAGGGCACAGGAACAAAACATCCCAACGTGCAGGAAGAATAGCAAGTGTGGCAAGTGATCAGCTTGGCTTAGCAGAGAACTCTTTCAGTGAGCTTAAACACAAAAAAGGAAGCTTACAAGAAGTGGATGCTTGGACAAACAACTAGGGAGGAGTATAAGAGTATTGCTTGGGCATGCAGGGATGAAATCAAGAAGGCCAAAGTGCAATGGGAGTTGCAGCTAGCAGGGGACATGAAGGGTAACAAGGGTTTCTACAAATATGTTAGCAACAAGAGGAAGGTCAGGGAAAGCGTGGGTCTCTTACTGAATGGGGGAGGCAATGTAATGACAGATGATGAAGAAAAGGCTGAAGTACTCGATGCCTTTTTTATCTCGATCATCACAGGCAAGGTCAGATTCTAGACTACTGCACTGGACAACATAGTTTGGGAAGAGGTGAGCAGCCCTCAGTGGTGAAAGAACAGGTTAGGGACTATTTAGAAAAGCTGGACTTGTACAAGTCCATGGGGCCAGATGCAATGCATTTGTGGGTGCTGAGGGAGTTAGCTGGTGTAGTTGCAGAGCCTCTGGCTATTATCTCTGAAAACTCATGGTGATCGGGGGATGTCCCAGATGACTGGAAAAGGGCAAATGTAGTGTCCATCTTGAAGAAAAGGAAGGTTGAGCATCCAGGGAACTAGACCAGTCAGCCTCACATCAGTCATCAGAAAAATCATGGAGCAGGTCCCCAAAGACTCCAATTCTAAGCTCTTGGGGAATCAGGAACAGTCAGCATGGATTCACCAAGGGTAAGTCATGCCTGACCAACCTGATTGCCTTCTATGATGAAATGACTGGCTCTGTGGATTCCAGTAAAGCAGTGGACATGATATACCTTGACTTTAGCATGGCATTTGATACCGTCTCCCACAGCATTCTGTAAGGGGGTAAAAAAGCTGGCTGGATTGTTGGGCTAAAATGGGTAATAATCAATGGCTCAATGTCTAGTTGGCAGCCGGTATTAAGTGGAATGCCACAGGGGTTGGTCCTGGGACCGGTTTTGTTCAATATCTTCATTAACAGTCTGGAAGATGGGATGGATTGCATCCCCAGCAAGTTTGTTCAGATGATACCAAACCCTATGCTGGAGGGTAGGGCTAGGATTCAGAGTGACCTAGCCAAATTGGAGGATTGGGCCCAAAGAAATCTCGTGAGGTTCAACAAGAATAAGCAAAGTCCTGCACTTAGGATGGAAGAATCCCATGTACTGCTACAGGCTGGGGCAGTGGCGACATGTAGGAGGTACATGGGGGCGCATGTGTGCCCCCTGAGAGTGTCGCCGCACCCCCTGCAAGGCCGCCCATTTAGCCAGTGGGCAGGGGGGCAGGTAGGAGAAGCAATGCCCCACCTGTGAATGTTGGCTGGGGAGTGGGGCCGCCAGCAAAAGTGGCCGTGCCACTTCTGGAAGCGAGTGAGTGAGATTGGCCATGGGGGACCCCCCTCCCCCCCTCCCATCAGTGGCATTTGGCCAGCACGTGCCCCCCTGACTCGAGGCACCAGTCACCCATGGGCTGAGGACCAACTGGCTAAGCAGCAGCTCTGCAGAAAAGGACCTGGGTGTTACAATGGAAAATAAGCTGGATATGAGTCAGCAGTGTGACCTTGTTGCCAGTGAGTGAGATTGGCCATGGGGGACCCCCCTCCCCCCCTCCCATCAGTGGCATTTGGCCAGCACGTGCCCCCCTGACTCGAGGCACCAGTCACCCATGGGCTGAGGACCAACTGGCTAAGCAGCAGCTCTGCAGAAAAGGACCTGGGTGTTACAATGGAAAATAAGCTGGATATGAGTCAGCAGTGTGACCTTGTTGCCAAGAAGGTTAACAGCATATTGGGCTGCATTATTAGGATTGTTGCTCCCAGATGGAAGGAAGTAATTCTTTGCCTCTATTCTGCACTGATGAGGTTACCTCTGGAACACTGTCCAGTTTTGGCCTCTGTTACTTATAGATAAGATGTGGATAAGTTGGACAGAGTCCAGTGAAGGACAACCAGAATAGTTAGGGGGCTGTGACACATGACTTCTGAGGAGAGACTGAGGGTACCGGGCTTATTTAGTCTGGAGAAGAGAAGACTGATGGGGGATTTGATAGCAGCCTTTAACTACCAGAATGGTGGCTACAGAGAGAATGGAGATAGACTGTTCTCAGTGGTGGCAAATGACAGAACAAGGAGCATTGTTCCCAAGTTGCAACAAGGGAGGTTTAGGTTGGATATTAGAAAAAAAACTTTCTTTCTAGGAGGGTGGTGAAACATTGGAACAGGTTATCTAGAGGAGGGTGGAATCTCCACGCTTGGAGGTTTTCAAGGCTCAGCTAGACAAAGCCTTGGCTGGAATGATCTAGTTGCAGATGGTCCTGCTTTGAGCAGGGGGTTGAATTAGATGACCTCCTGAGATCCCTTCCAACCCTAATTTTCTATGATTCTATGAAAAAAGACTTTTTTTATATCAACTGCCCTACAGGACTCAGTTCCACATGCTGTTGAGATGAAGCTTAGCAGAATTTTTAAAAAAAGTTTCAGCTATATATAAGTAATAATGCATTCTGCTCTCAGAGCACAACAGTGGCAGCATAAGAAAGGTTTATTTTATTAGTACTAAATAGCTCTCTCTTGTTCAAGTGGGGATAGTGATGAAGGAGAATTATGATTGAGTTCTACTCAGCTTAATCACAGATTGTCTACACAGGAAAAGCAAAAAGCTGCAACTTTTAGCTTTTATATCCCATGAAACACATCCATGCTTCCATCAGACAAAGCACAGATAAAAATGTTCCAAAACTTGATAAAACTAAGGCTAAGGCAAACTTCTATACAGAGGGGTGACAAGTGTTAGTTGCTTCAAGTTTATAAATTACTTTGCAGTTGTGTGTGAGGGTCTCAAAGCAGAATTTGGAAAAGGACAAATTACATTTTATTTTGATTTCACAAGAGTGCATCCTAATTATTATAATTCCCAATTGTTAAAACAAAATAGCCATAAAAAGTTTAAGCCTTTTTAATCTAATCTTTTTACAATGACTTAAAGCTGTCATAATGTACCATAAACTTATGTACATTCTTTTTACAGAGGATATAGCCATCCACAATATTTAAAATTGTTTTGATTAAGTAAATGGTGAAACTTGATAAGCATATTTTCTTGTGCATCTCTCTCCATGTAGCATTTCCCTTTTAATGCTCGCTCTCTCTCTCTCTACATATATCTACATCTATATATGTATTATATATAAATAAATAACCAAAGAAAGAAAAGACAGCAAGCAGAAGACACACAACACAGTATGCATTTGATTTGTTTTCTTGTTGTTAAGAACAAGCAACTAATTAAAAAGGCAAAATACAGGAAAAGTGCATCAGTTCCGATGAGTTAGTACAAGAAGGAAGCCTACACATGGTGCTTGTTTTAGCCAGGTTCAGATCTTCCAGCAGGCCACTGATTGTCTATATAGGTGTTAACAGAAGTAAAAACAAATGAAAGAGCAGGGAAGAAGAAAATGACACCCCAGAAAAATATTGAAAGTACTTTTCCATTCTGCTTCTTGGAAACTGTTGCTAAGTGACTTCTGAAAGTCACATGGACTTGAAAACTTTAACATGGACTTGAACAATTCATCTAACTTGACCAAGACTCACCCCTCCTGCACTACTCAGACTGGGCTGCCTGTTTTCCAGATGCTCTACAATGCTGAAGACTTTCAGAGGCTCTGTAACCATAGTTCAGTAGAACCATAGACTGCAACAGATGTCTCTGCTTATGGTATATTAGTTAGATCCTGTCTCTGAATTTTGCTAGTGAGACCTGCTGACTGGTCTTAGATTAAATAGAACAAGTATCTGCTGATCACAATTCCATCTGTTTTGTATGGTGTACTTCAACACCATGATAGATTTAACCTTTACTGAGCATGCAGACTCTTGTTTTTGCTTTTTAGATTTCAGATACAATTTAAAAGGAGTCATGAAAATAAAGCAGCTTGCACTGTATTCGGTATCCAAACCTCACTCTCTTCACCTATAAGGCTGCTTTTGAAAACAAAGCTATTAGTATGATTTGGGGAACAAGTCAGATAATACTTCTAAAGAAGGCCTCAGCACATCCTTTTGAAATTCAGTTTCTGGCCTATATTTTTAAAAACTTTAGACAGACATACTTTGTGCTTATTTTAGGTATTCTGAAATAACAGCTGGCAGTAACTATCTTGCAGTTATGCTGTATGATTGGTTAGGATGGAGGAATTAGGAATAGGACTATTATAGTTTTGGCCTTATGGTAAGGATACCTCAACCCAGACTTCTCTTTTTCAACATATTTGCTTGTTGCTTTGCCCAAAGTAAAACATGTGGATGAGGAGCAAAGGCATCCATTTCCTACCCACGCTGAAGTCTCAGGTTTGTTCATTTTATTTAGCTGCTGTCAAAATCTCATGGCTAGTCTTCTGCTATTAATGTAAAAAATCTTGGTACGTAATATGAAAAAACTGAGTGCTTAAACTAGCAAATAGCATATATTTATATTGCTGTGGTGTAGGCACCTGACCAAGCCTCCCTTCTTCAAAGCATCATTTGAAAGCCTACCACCAAGACAGAACAGTTAAAATTGTGACCAAAGTCAAGTCTAGAAACCATTCCAAAATTTCTCCATCAATCCCACAGAGGTTGACAAGCTCCCTGTCCTTCTGTACCATCCCCAGGTTTATGTGGCTCTGTCCTCCAACCAGCTATTTTTACATTCACATCCATAATATTTTCATATTTTTATGTTCACATTTCTAGTATCAGAAGAAAAGTAAGTAGTGCTACTTCAGTGAGATCAGTCCTGCACCTCTCTTTTTGGAAAGTTACCTTTCCCTTCATCTCTGCCCATTCTGTAGAGTATGTGGCAAGATTTTCTTGAAATGGGTAAATGGTTGGGACATGTCAACTTTTCATGTAGATGCAAATTTGTGGAGACCAAGAACCTCTCTCCTATTGGTTCATTCATTTCTGATGTAGAAAATACCATATCAATGCCCACTAAAGAAATGATGTTCAATAAGGCTAAATATAGCTAAATGTGTGCACTAAAATGCAGCTAAGTATGTGTTCATTTAATGGTGTGATGGAATTTGATCCCTTATCCCAACAATTGTGCCTCCTGCTATAGCACACGTGCATGGCAGGGGGCATGCTTTTGGGATCAGGGGTCAGATCCTAATAGTGCCATCACTACTTGCCACTGCTGGGAGAGACCAGGCTCTCTTCGCACTGGCGAACTGAAAGCTCAGTGCTCACTTGTGGGGTTGACAATGAGCTGATTGTTGGTCACAAACCCAGCCAGTCCCAGGTCCGGGTCATCCAGGGCTGTCAGGACAGATATTCAGCTGATTGTTGGCCCTGGCTCAGACAGCCCCAAGTTTGAGACTCAAGGCTGTCTAGGGCGAAACAGACAGTCAGCTGATTTTTCAGAACTCTTCACCTGGAAGTTCTGGTGGGGCTTGCCTGATGTGGGGAACAGAGGCTCTGTTCCCCTGAGCTGGGGAGCCTGCCCAGAGCTGTCTGATGCAGAGTTTAAAGTCTCCGGTAAGGGAAGCCAAAGTCTCTACCTGCTGGAAGCCTCCACTCACTCCCCTCAGGCAACTCTGGCTGGGCTGCCCAGGCCAGTGCTTAAAGTCCTTGGTGAGGGAAATTCTTTGGTTCTCCCCAGCACCAGTTCTTGTGACCCCAACAATCATTCCTGCCTGTGGCAGGGGGTCAGGCTAGATGATCTGATCAGGTCCCTCCTGACCCTAGCTACTATGAAACTATGAAACCACAACACCCAGTGTCTGGATGGGGCCATTAATCAGCTGATTGTCAATCTTGGGACCTTCCAAAGTCCAGTGCAGTGTGGGCCCCAGGATCAATGGTCAGCTGATTGCTGACATCATACAAACATCGAATATTTTTATGGCTTGTTCCCCATTTTATAGTGCCTACAATTGGGTGCACCCTTCCTATTTGTGCCATGATTAACACATTAATGAATTGTGGCATAAATGTAAAGCACAGAGGGGGGCTTTAGTTATGATGTGCAATTCAGACTGTATAATGTTGTCGTTCAAGTTTATAAAGAGATAAATGAAGGGAAGAGGAAGACAATCATTTGTCCCTGAACAGGTCAGCTAAATAATTTAAATAGCATGTGAGCCTAGTATAAATTGTCAGTACAAGTTCAACAGATATCCTTCTCTTTTTGTAAATATAAAAAATGGTACCTAGTAAGGAGTTCATTTTACTGCATGGAAGGTTATCTAGATGCATGTGAAACCCTCTTGCCCTCTTTTACCCCTCCCCCAGTTCTTATGGTATGTAGATACACTATAAAACCTGAAACCAAAATGCAGGGGCAGTGCCATATCAACTTCTAGTGGGGACATGGTTAAACTAATGCCAAGATTCACCCATCAAGGTACTTAAAATTCATTCTCAAGAAACAGAGGCATTTAAATAGCATGTGAGCCTAGTGTAAGTTGTCAGTACAAGATCAACAGATATAGCCTCAGCCAAATTTTTCCTTTCTGTGCAGATATAAACAGAATCAAGTAAAAAGATTACACCTAAGGATAATCCCCAATTCTCCCTTTTTAATCCAGCAACAAAGACAGAATGCATTTCCCCCCAAAATGAAGTGTACAGGTACCCATCCGTGTACAGCATAAAAACTTGGTACAAATAATGGAAAATATCCCTTTCGAAAATCTGAAAAAAAATAGATCCCATTGGGATCATGCTGCCAATGCCTTCTAAGGTAAGGCAGTAGAAAGCACCCTACAATACACCCAAAGGAGACCAGTATCTACCTCACTGACCTCTGAAGCAGCTGACTGTTTACTCACAATGACAAATGGGAGTATGAAATGTTTATTGTAAAACAAAAACTTAAACTTTATGTTAAGAAGGTCATTAAAAACTCTCTTTATGTTTAGCTTTTTTTCCTTGCTGGCCTTTACCTAAAGATGCTTATTTTTCATCAGAAGAAATATGCAAAATTCTTGTCTCCAGACCTGTCACTTCAGTTTAGAGTCAGCTTTTCTTGTAATTGAATGAGGGTCCCAGAAATATTTGACAACTGTTCAATTTCAAGGCAAAATGCTGGTAATAAGTCAGCAACCATGCCTTTCCATAGTGTATTTCAGACTCCCAGGCTTGCCAGTTAGCAGATACTGGGGAAAGGAGTGTGAGCACGTGACCTAGGAAAAATTTGGGAGAGCAGAAATATTTATTACTGGGTATGTATCGGGAGAAAGTTAGGTCAAGATTTCAATAATAATGTTTTCAGCCTAGCTGGCTGAAGCTTGACAGAGTGTATATGTTTCATCCTTACACATACATCATTTGCCTGAAGGATACTAACTGGTAAATAGTCAGTCTTGCATGTAGCATTCCATTTTGAGGGGGAGAAGAATTTTTTGGAATTTACCATTTCTCCAAATATTTTTTTGTCTTTACTGAGCTATTTTAAGGGACATGCAGCAAAAAAAGCCCTCTCTACTTAAGAGTTATTCACCATGTGGGTAGCTTTGCTGTATTTATCCCCTTCTTACTATTAAGAATAAACCAGGAGTGGACACTAAAACTAGGTAAAACCTACCATTTTAAATTTGCAAGGCATTTCCTAATGGAACCCAGAAGTTTGGTCCCAGAGATACTGCATGAATCAACCAGTAGACTTGTGTGGAACCTGAATTGCTTCTATGGCCAGACTACGTACTGCAAATGTTGGTGTCACAACCCAAAGTTGTGAGTTTTTGTTTTGTGTGTGCTTCGGCACTGCTAAATTGTGTTCCCGCTAAATTGCAGCTTCTTTGCACGGTGGAGTTCTCTGGTACACAGAAGAACTCCGGTGCAACGGAGAATTTTCCCGCCAATTTGTAGCTTTCTTTGCATGGTGCATTTCTTTTGCATCTCAGAAATGCACAGTGCAAAGGAGTTCCCGCCATTTGTATTTTAATTCGAGCCCCATTATTGGCTTGTGTTAAATTATGCACACGTGGCGGCTAGCAATTGGCTTGCTAGCCATATAAAGAGCTTGGGTGGTTTCCGCCCAAGTTGGAGAGAGAGCAATTGGAGTTCGAGAGGGAGAGCGTGAAGATCTCTAAGCGCTGCAGATCCTTATGGACCCAACGCATTTCTTAAGAAGGCAACAGAGGTCTAAACAGCCTCTGGCCTCTCCCCGTTGCCGAGCACAATCCTAGACGTATCCCTATCCTATATACTCAAGACCCAAACCCACGGAGCTTTAACAACTCCAGGGCCAGAGAGCCGAATCAAACCCACGGAGCTTCGACAACTCTGTGGGAAAGAAATTGCCGAACCCGCGGAGCCTTAACAACTCCGGGGCCCAAGAACCGAATTTGTCGTAGTCCTCCAACAAGGATTTAAGCAGAGCTGAACCTGGAAACTGTCCAGCCTACACGGCGACCATCTTGGGTGTAAGTAAATAATCTTTGAATCAACCACTACACATCTGTGACTAATTCTAGCCCGTGCGTGCCTTGCTGCCGCACGGTCTCCTCTGACCCCGCGTGCCCGGGCTGCTGGCCACAGCCCGCGTGCGCAAAGACGGGTCCGCATATCGCTCCCGGCTCGCACATGGCGACATGGATGGGATCGGGAGGCGGCCCGCACAGTTGGAAGCCAGGAAATGTTTTTCCAGCACCACTTCCTCAAGCACACACCGGCAGGAAGCTAAGTACTATCATCTTACTTAAAATGTCTTTTGTATGTTGGGGGCCTTATACATACATTCATTTGAGGACAGGAAAGAATGGGGGTGATGTGTTCTGGTTTCCGAGCTGTATATAAAGCCTCAGCCACAGTTCTTCAAATGCATGTGTAAACTCAAACAGAGGTTGATCAATGCATAGAATCTGAAACCCAAGTGGGTTCAAGGCTTAAAATAACTACACCAAATTTGAAACAGACAGTGAGGTTAGCTTGGCTCGTTGGCAAAGGGTTAAGCAGGATTCTGTATTGTGACAATCTGGATTCTATTCAGGACTGATTTACACTAAGAAATTATAATCAGCAGTTCTCCAGTAGTGTAGTTCCATTAGTGGAAACTGGTGTAGACATGAGAAAAATGCCTCCTGCCCATGCTCAACTATGGTGCACTAATTTAATATTAAAGTTTACCTGAGGTGTGTTCCCACTACGGCTTTTACTACGGCTAATGCTGGTGGGGCTGAACTATAAATTGCAGTTTCCACTTTTATATGTACAGCCCTGTCATTCATGAAGTGGGGACAGGAAAACAGCAGCCTTCCAGATGATTCTATAGCTGCTTGATATGCATAGAAAGAGAGAAGAGAGATTTCACCCATATTTTAAAAAGGGAGGATCAACGATTTTATCCAACAGTCAAGGTACAGGAAATGGAGATAAAGCAGCATCTTCCTCTTCCATCTTCTGTCCTATGGCCTGTCCACCAGAGAAAAAGTATTAACACACTGCATTTTCCAACCTCTTTTTACAAAAAAGATGATGCTCCTGAAATGCCAAATAAGTCTACACAGTTCTTTGCCAAGGCTTTAGAACAGAGCTTACCTGGGAGATCAGAACTCTGTGCTGATATTGTTTTGCCCTTTTAAGGTCTATAGAACTGCAGCTGTCAATGAATTTCCCAAAGAATCACTCTCTCCCTATTCCAAATCACCACTTAAGCTACAGAGGTAGGGAGAACACACACACACACACACACACACACACACACACACACACTTGCAATCCTGTGCATTTAGAACCATGTGGCGACATCACTGTCCTGATAATGAGCTATTTTAGTTTTTAAAAAAGGCATTAGAAGTACTGATGTGCAAAGAGGACATTCCAAAATCAGTGCTACAATAGAGAAAATGTTCTTTCGTTCTTCCCAGACAGGAAATGGAGAAGGCATTCTTCTGTGAATAGTCAGAAATAAAAAAAAAGATGTCTACCAGTAGCCTGCAGTTTCAACACAACTTCAACTTCTTCTTTTTCAATTCTGCATCATCAGAACTCTTGAAATGTTCCTCGCCATTGGAAACTTTTCTGTAACCACATTTAAAAATTACTTTAAAAAGTTAAAAAAGAACTAACAGGCTGGAGGGAGGCAGGCGGGAATGATCATGCTCCCAAGCAGGAAGCTCAGTTTGCACTGGCCTTTTGTTCCAGGTGGGCTCTTCTTTCCTTCAAAAGCACAAAACTGTGGCTGACAGAAGTTTGTAGGTCACCAGAACTGGCATCTCAGTTTAACCCCTTTTGGCTTTCTCTGCCAGAAAGGAAAGAGTATGTTGCTTGAGTTGTGCTAATTTCCACTGTGACTTGGTTGCCCCTCAGTTAGCAAACTGCTGATAAAAGGCAAATTTAACTCTTTCAATATGATGACAAAGTTTAATGGCTGGCCCAAGTTTCAGGTCCATGCACTCCTGAACAGTGGGCAAGGTGAGCAGAAGGAGTGCTTGACCATCTATTTCCTGTCAAGAAACAAACAAAATCAACAAGGCAGAATTAGTTGCATGCTTACTCCCACTATGCCTTATATTTTAGCTTCCTTTAGTTTCAGCTCATTATTTTCTACCTGGCTTTCACTTATATTATTCCATTTAGGTAAAAAACAATCCCTCTAATTTTTCAAAATGTCACCTTGAAATAGGGTTCCACCCTGTACGTGGGTAAAGAATAGGACTCCACAATACCATTTGTATTGAATACATAGTACGTGTATTCAATTTAAATATATTTCCTAATTTCAAGCTTTGCAAAATTCTTTTTGTACTCAGAGAATTAAACAAGTTTCTTTTCTTCTCATGTATCAAACCACAATAAAATGTTCTGCAAGCCAAACTACACGTTCAAGAACATCTTTGTAATTCTATTTTTTTTTCATGTTATGATATTAACGCACACTTGCTTTCACCATCCAGGAGACTAGCAACTTGAGGAATTAGGAATTTGATAGGAAAGACTTTTTAAAGCATACATTTCTACCATAGGTGCCATAGAAAAAACATATTAAAAGGGTTTTCATTTTTGTATTGTGATACTCTTAAAGATAAAATTATAATTTTTCTTTAATAAAATTCATTATCAAAAATATGCCTCCTCACTTGGACATCAGTACAACTGAGAGATGCTCAATAATATAAAAATTCTAGATGTGCAAGCCTTGTATTTTGAAGAATTAATGCAAGTGACTACTGAAAGTAAACTGTATCATAGAGCATGGACAGACATGCATATGAAGCGCTTCAGTACAATAAAGACATGCCCTTCAAAGGGCTGAAACTAATGCTGTTGCATTGCTGAGAGACTGGTGAGTGGAAATCCCAGTACTTTTCTCAGCCACAATCCCTAAGTGGCTTCTGAGGACAGTCAAGTGACGGAGGTAGAGCCTAATCAGTATCTGACATGCAGGCAACTGTTATGTTTTCATCTCATAAGGATTGGTCATTTCATGTGTTTGTACTCCCAGAAGGATCACAGAATGGATGCCTACTGTTTCCTTGCTCTCCAGGCTTTTGTGAAGCAAAGTGTTGCAAGGCCCTGTCCTAACTCTAGCCCAGGACTGCCCAACTTCTAAATAGTTGGGGGTCACACAGTGTGGCACACACCCCCTCTTTCCACTGCTGCACAGCACTTGCACCATTTAGGGTCCTGAGTCATCTAAGCCACCTGGCCAAGGGTAGAGGCAGAAAGTGGAAGTCGTAGAAGAAAGAGGGAACCTAGATGGCCCGCAGTTGCAGGGAACAGATAAGAAAGGCTAAAGTGACAACCGAACTTCAATTAGCAACAGGAATCAAGGACAACAAGAAGTCCTTCTTTAGGTACACAGGGAACAGGAGGAAAACAAATGGGAGTGTAGGGCCATTGCTCAGCAGCTCAGGAGAGCTGGTTACCAGCACCCAGGAGAAAGCTGAACTCCTGAATGACTACTTTGCCTTGGTCTTTCACTGGACCAAGGGGAAAACAATGCTAGGTAGAATACACGATGAGCACGGTAGGAATAATCGCCTTCCTACTATTGCTGTAGAATTGGTGTATGACCAATTAAAAAAATTAGACATATACAAGTCAGTGGGACTGGATGATCTTCATCCAAGAGTGCTGAAGGAGCTGGCCGAAGTCATTGCAGAGCCCCATGCAAAACTCTTCCATAACTTGTGGCACTCTAGAGAAGTCTCTGAGGACTGGAAGAGGGCCAATGTTGTGCCCACCCACAAGAAGGGCAAAAGGGAGGACCTGGGTAACTATAGGCCAGTCAGCCTAACTTCCATCCTAAGAAAAATCCTAGAAAAGTCCATCAAGGAGTCTATCTGAAATAAGCATGCAGAAGGTAAGATTCTGAATGACAGCCAGCATGACTTTATCCTGGGCAGGTCTTGCCTTACCAACCTCATCTCCTTCTATGACCAGGTAACTCGCCACCTGGACACAGGACAGCAGGTTGATATTGTATACCTTGACTTCCAAAAGGCCTTTGATCTAGTATCCCACAATGTCCTCATGAGAAAATTGGAGGGTTGTGGGTTTAATTCTGAGACCGTCAGGTGGGTGTGAAACTGGCTGCAGGATAGGACCCAGAGAGTCGTAGTGAATGGATCTGTGTCATCCTGGTGAGAAGTGGGCATCAGCATCCCACAGGAGTCAGTGCTTGGTCCAGTACTTTTCAACATCTTTATTACTGATTTCAATGTGGGTGTGAAGAGCTCACTGGCCAAGTTCATGGCTGACACCAAGTTATGGGGAAGCATGGTTACACTTGAAGATAGGCTACAGATACAGGCAGATGTAGACAGGCTAGCAAATTGGGTGGATCGGAATCTGATGAAGTTCAATGTTGAAACATGTAAAGTGCTCCACCTTGGGATGAGCAACCCCCAACACTCCTACAACTCCTGCCTCATACCTCTGGGTCATAATCAGTCACAGTTAAAGCTGCACCCAGCGTCATGGCTGAAAGCGCCCAATTTGGCTGGTATTCCCCAAGAGTCCATTTGTTATCAATACAAAGAAAGATGAGCAGACAAGCTGCTCCTCACCTGTCCACTGTCTGATGTGCTCTCTCATCAGCTTACTGCTGGGTCTTGCTTCCTGGAAGCTTTTGAGGCTTCTGGCCAGTTCCCAGGACAAATCACCTGCTGTCTGAGCCGCACAACTGGAGCTCCTCTCTCCCACTATAAGGGAGAATGGCTCCTGATCAGCTGGCTCCTGCCTCACCTGGGAGGCATCTAAGGATCCAGTCACACCCCCAGCAGAACTGCCTGCTTGAGCCGGTGGTTGTCTCTGGCACTGGCTTCTGGCTCTGCAACTCATCCCCACTCTGCCGAGGATAAGCAGAGACACTGTCCCGGCTCTTCTGATCCCGTGCCAGGACCAGACACCTGGTAAGTTTTGGGGAATCAGGTGGCCAGGGCAGGGTTGCAAGTGGGGTTTCTTCCCCTCTCTTTCCCCCAGCTCTGCCCCACGCAGCTGCAGCACTGAGGGTGGCTGCTTTGGTCACCCTGCCCTAATTACACTGGGTGCCATGAAGTGTGAGGAGATAAGTGAGATGTGAGAAGATAAATGCAGGCTCAGGCTCCCACCTGCCTGGCCCCTCTGCAAGGAGGTAAGCACTATAATATAAATGGGTACTGGTAATCAGCTCTCCTGAGTTGTTGAGCAATGGCCCCACATTCCCATTTGTCCTTCTCCTGCTCCCTATGTACCTAAGCAAGGATGATGATCAATTATTCTCTATCCACAGGGGACAACAAGTAGCCATGGTCAATGAGAGATTCAGGTTGGATATTAGAACTTTCTAGCTATGGAGAATGGTTAAACACTGGAAAAAATTACTTGAAGAGATTGTGGAACATCAGTGGAACATTTTAAGTGCAGGTTAGACAAATACTGGGATGAGATGATTTAGACAGTGGTGTTTCTCCTCTAAGCAGGGTGTAGGACTAGATGAACTCCAGCTAAGGGACCGGAGTGTGATAGGCTGGGTGAGGCTAGGTAGGTTTAGGCTGGGTGGTGGGGGGCAAGCTAAGGGACCGGGGTGTAACGCTAGATACGGATGCCAGCTATGAGGCATGGGACATGGCATGAGGGAAGGTTTGGAGCTGTATATATGCCCCTTGACATCAGGGTAATTAAATGGGCAGCCTCCTGCCTGGGAACAACATAATGAGACATCAAAAGTGTGGTAGGCGAGGCAGGTGGGCGGTTAACCCTAGACAGCTGAGAGGGCCAATGTCTAGACTGGCCTCGGGATGCCCACTTATTCTTCCGGTCTTCCGTTATCAACAGAGCCAGTCACCTCGTCATAGAAGGCAATCAGGTTGGTCAGGCATGACTTGCCCTTGGTGAATCCATGCTGACTGTTCCTAATGTCCCTTTTCTCCTCTAAGTGCTTAGAAATGGATTCTTTGAGGATCTGCTCCCTGATTTTTTCAGGATCTGAGGTGAGGCTGACTGTTCTGTAGTTCCCTGGACCCTCCATTTTCCCTTTCTTAAGTATGGGAACTATGTTTTCCCTTTTCCAATTATCCAGGACCTCTCCTGATCGCCATGAGTTTTCAAAGATGATGGCCAATGGCTCTGCAATCATATCAGCCAACTCCCTCAGCACCCTCAGGTACATCCCATCTAGCCCCATGGACTTGTACCTATCCACCTTTTCTAAGTAGTCCCTAACCTGTTCTTTCAATACTGAGGGATGTTCACCTTCTCCCCAAACTGTACTCCCCAGTGCAGTAGTCTGGAAACTGATCTTGCCTGTGAAGACGGAGACAAAAAAGGCATTGAGCACTTCAGCCTTTTCTGCATCCTGTCACAAGGTTGCCTCCCCCATTCAGTAAAGGACTCATACTTTCCCTGATCCTCCTCTTGCTACCAACATACTTGTAGAAACCCTTCTTGTTACCCTTCATATCCCTTGCTAAAGTGCAATTGGAGTTGCAGCTAGCCTTCCTAACTTCGTCCCTGCATGCCTGAGCAATGCTCTTATATTCTTCCCTAGTTATTTCTTCAAGTTTCCACTTCTTATAAGCTGCCTTCTTGTAATTTAGTTTACTGAAGAATTCCTTGCTAAGCCAAACTGGTTTTCTGCCATACCTGCTAGTTTTCCTGCGCATTGGCATGGCTTGTTCCTGCACTCTCAGTAAGGCTTCCTTAAAGTATAGCCAGCTCTCCTGGACTCCTTTCCCCCTCCATCTGGTTTCCCAGGGGATCCTGCCCCTGAGTTCTCTGAGTGAGTTTGAAGCTTGCATTTCTGAAGTCCAGTGTCCTTACTCTGCTGCTCTCCATCTTTCCTTTCCTCAGGAACCTGAACTCTATCAACTCACAGTCACTGCTGCCCAAGTTGCCATCCACTGCTACATTCCTCACCAATTCTTCCCTGTTTGTGAGCAGCAGGTCAAGAAGAACACGGCCCCTAGTTGGCCACTCCAGCATTTGCACCAGGAAGGTGTCCCCAACAATCTCCAAAATCTTCCTGGATTGCCTGTGCACTGCTGTATTGCCCTCCCAGCAGATGTCAGGGTGATTGAAGTCCCCCATAAGAACCAGGGCCTGTGATCAGGAAATTTCCACTAGCTGTTTGAAGAAAGCTTGCCTCTGAAGACGATCTTCCCTCTCTTTGTCAGTTGTATCTCATCGCTTCCCAGCAATTTTTCTTGGAAGAACATCCCGTGGTCAAAGAAGCCAAAGCCCTGCTGGCAACACCACCTGCACAGCCAGGTGTTGATCTGCAGGATGCTCCTGCTCTGGCCCAGGCCCTTTTCCTTGACTGGAACGATTAACAAGAACACAACCTGAGCCCCAAACCTGCTCAGTCTTGCACCCAGAGCCCTGTAGTCACTTTTGATATGCTCAGGGTCTCCCCTGGCAATATCTTTCATGCCCACATGGATAAGCAGAATGGGGTAGTAGACAGATAGCTGGATGAGCCTCAGTAGTCCCTCCATGACATCTCAGATCTGGGCTCTGGGCAAGCAGCAGACCTCCTGAGACAACAGGTTAGGTCAGCAGATGGCTACCTCCGTCTCCCACAGAAGGGAGTCTCCAACCACCACCACCCATTGCTTCTTCTTGGTGGTAGTAGTCTCAATCCTTCCCACCTTGGTGAGGCCTGGCCTGTCTTCCTCCACCAATGGAACTCTGCTCCTCCCTAACAGCAGAGGCTGTTCCCTGAGAGTCTGCAGTTGTAAAAATACTCTGTCAAAGAAGCAGCTTTTTCAACTACTTGCTGAGCAACTACCGGATTAATGTGGAAAGTGCTTTTGGGTGCCTCAGGGCATGGTGGAGGATGCTGGGGATGCACCTGGATACCAGTGAGCAGTTCTTATTTTGGACTGTATGCTGCACAACATCTGTGAGGTCAGGAACAAGTCTCTCTCAGAGGCCAGGGCAGTGAAGGCCCAGAGGCTTGCCAGCCAGTACAGGGTCCCAGAAGCTAAGTCATAAGTATTATAATTGTCAGTGTTCTCATGAGGGAAGGCCTTTGTGATCAAAGCTTGTCACTGCTAGAAGTAGGAGTGGAAGGTAGGCATAACTGTGGAAAACCCAGATAATTCAAAGGACAACTCCTTTATTTTTAATCTAAAAGAACTGTTTATTGAACATCTTAAACATTGAAGCAGTGTGCTGCACTCTTGAAACAAACTACTTTTCAAACTGGGGGTGAAGTTTCTGGGGACTTGTATGTTACCTGGGAAAAGGAAGTCAGGGAAGGAAAGTTCAGGTGTGCTCCCTGAACATAATCCAAAAGGTACCCTGCCCTACCAAACTGGCAAATTATGTTCCTGTGGAGAGGAAAAGGTGCAGTAGGATAGAGTGACAGGTCAACATGCTTCTCCATCAAATGATGGAATCAAAGGGGCTTATGATCCTACTCCATGGTGCTATTCCCTGAGAACTACTCGAGGCCTGTAAGATCAAGGGTGCTGTTCCTCTGGGAAAGGCAGTGACTCAAAGCTCCTTTCCATGCTGTGGAAGGGGCTCTGGGGTTCTACAGTTTGGCAGGATTGACTGAGAGAGAGGGGAGGGGGACTTATCTCAGTATGGCTGAGATGGCAGGGGAAGTTTGGGAATAAAAAGAAGGGTCTGGAACTGGAAGACTTGGATGAGAGGGCAGAAGCTGTTTATGACAAAAAGGTACATCACAGGGATAGCTGAATGGGGTGTTGGCACTTCAGTGGGAAGCTCTGACTGATGCTAAAGGTGGGTAGGCCTGAGCTTGTGATTGGTGCTGCTATCCCATGGCCAGTAAAGAGTACTGTGGAGAATAGGCCTGGGCATGGACAGCAAAACAGAACATGGGTTGGGTACTCTCTATCTTCTACACCTGTAGGAACATCTGTGGGTGCAAGTGCTGACCCTGTAACGACAAACAAACAAAGAGTTGTTAAGCTTGTGTGATTTGATGATGTCAACAAAAAAAAAGTTCTTGCTTTCAATTTCTGGGGCCTCTTCACATTTACTGTACGATTCCAAGATCATACGCTAACCCCTAGGCTCCTGCTGTCCATCTGTGATACCCTGAGTACATGGGCTACTTTGGGTGACCACAGGACGCAGGGCCTTCTGGAAAAGGTGCTCCTTCCTTGGGCTGCTGCAGGACTCTTCCATGTAAATTACATGGGTGGTTATGGTAGGTCTCTAAACTCCAATTTTCCTATCTCCTCAGTTTGCAGGTCACCCTGAGTTTTGCTGATGTGACCCTTCAGAAGGCAATATTTTACAGTTAGGGTGGCCAAAATCTGGAACCAACTTCCCAGGGAAGTGGTCCTCGCCCCTACCTTGGGCATATTTAAGAGGAGGTTGGACAATCACCTGTCTGGGGTCTTGTGAACCCAGCATTCATTCCTGCCTGTGGCAGGGGGTCAGGCTAGATGATCTGTTCAGGTCCCTCCTGACCCTAGCTACTATGAAACTATGACCCTCCTCTCTGTTTTAAGTGCCAGACAATAGCAGACAGACATAGCAACACTCTGCAGTTTACAGTATCCTAACAATGGACAAGGCAGTATTGCTTCCTGATCTTGCCTCCTGTAAGGGTGCAGCACATTACAATGGCTATACTCTTGGTTGCTCTACAGGAGTGGTGTTAAAGATACAGCCACATCATCCAGTCCCCAGTGCTAGCCCCACTTGAGGCTAGTCTGGGACTCTTCCCCCACATGCTGGATCCAGCACCTGCTCTGGCCAGATTGGGACTGCATTGCATGCAGCAATCACTCCAGCTGGTCTAGGACCTGCACTGTATGCAGCATCTACAGACCCGCTAGAGTGGGCATCACATGTGGCTTATGTCCCAATTGGGCAGGAGCAGGTACAACACGTGATGTACTCCCAGACTGGCTGGAACAAGCACTTCTGGCACTAGATCCAGCATGCAGAGTGGGAGTGGGGTCATAAAAGAGTGGGGAAGCAGAGCTCTATTACTTGGAGAGGCTATGAAATCTCTATCCTTGGAAGTTCAAAAGTAGGTTAGACAAACATTTTTTGGAATGGTTTAGGCAGGAATGATCCACGCTTGAACAGAGGGCTGGACTAGATAAGTTGAACTACATTTTCCTATGATTCTAATGATTGAATAGACATCCCACTGGCTTCAGCTGTGTGCTATAAAACTGTAATGCATCCAGGTCCATTGTTGCCTCCCTTCCTTAAAGTAGCCTGCAACTGTCTGTAGAATTGGCCAGGACAGAAGGGGACATTTTCTGCTAGTTTTCCTGTGTGGCTGTTTGTGATTTCTACAGTTCTAATTTATGGAAGAGGTCAAATTGCAGAAAAACCTGACATGGGGAAGGGCAAGTTCAGTAGGATTACTTATGGCCTCTTGAGTGAGCACCCACATTAACAAATGCCTTGTCTCCCTTAAGCCTGGCTGCTTGGCTTCTGCTTCCCTGCAGCAGTAGGTACAAACTATTTTTTGGCTAAGGTCTTTGGTCTTTTGGCCTGGATTCCTTTCCCAGGTATGCTTTCAGATTCTCTAGGGCCTTGGGTTGCTGGATGGGGAGAGACAGTTGAAGGTTAGGGATTCTATCATTTTGACAGCATTCCTTTGGTCAGTGAAGATGTGAAGAGGGGGTTGCAGGCAATGGGTGTTGGGAGAGAGGATTTGTGATGGTTCTGTCAGACAGAGATTAAAAATGAGACTGAACATACTTTCAGGGCATGGGCACCCCCAGACAGAGGATTGACGGGATTTTAAAATGGTGTATAGGGGCAGTCCTGCTGGCAAATGACCTGTAGGGAGGAGGTGAAAGATATGTAAGAGAAGGATGCTTGGGAGTTGTTTGGCCAGTACTGAAGTAACAGATGGGGCAAGCAGTACAAACAGAGCCCAGGTATGTCTGGCTCCTACCCTGTTGGGGTCAACCTTAGACAATGGGTAATGTGGGGGCCCAGGTAGCACAGCTACCAGTTGTGGGAAGGGAGTGCTGAGCTGTCTGGTACCCTACCTGGAAGGGAGACTCGGGTGGGGGCAATGTAATTATATCTTAGTATACATTTCTGCACTAACTGAATCACCTACCAGTTGACTGAGAATCCTTCAACAGGCTCCTAATAGCCCTAGAAGAATTTTCAAGAGTGTTCCCCACTGTTCTCCCCATAGTACGCCCCCTTCTCACTCCCACAATGCATGAATGGGCACGAGGGCTGTGAGAAGCATCTGTCGCTGATTTGATTTGGCAGCTGAATCTCTGAATCCAAATCGAATCGGGAGACCCTTTAACCTCTCTGAATCGAATCAGAACCCTCTGAATCGATTCAGGGAGATTCGATGATTCAGACATAGACACAGCTTTAAATGTTTTTTCCACATACCTCAAGGTCCCAGCGTGGGTTGTGAAGGCTGCCATGTTGGGGCAGACGGAGCGTCCCAAAGGAGCATGGCGGGGGATCCCCAGTGTGCTTAGTGGCGGACCCAGAAGTGAACCAGAAGCAATTCCAGTCCACTTTTGGGTCCACTGTGGAGCACGCAGGGGACCCCCCCCCTGGCTTGGAGACTAGTGCCTCCTGGGTCTGAGGGGGGGGCACCTGGGGTCCACTTCCGGGTCTGCCATTGAGCACGCGGGGGGGACCCCACACTCCTATGGGACTCTCCATCTACTGTACCATCTCAGCATTTAAGAGCCATGCCTGGTACTTCGAAGTATGTAGAAAAAGCATTTAAAGCTGTGTCTATGGCCGAATCGCTGATTCTCCAAATCAGCATCGAATCTTCAGATTCCTATTTGGCCAAATCAAAATCGGGACAGTGATCTGAATCAATTAATCGAATCACTGTCCCCCAATTCGGGCTGAATCTGAATTGAATATGGCTCATTTTGCACACCCCTAATGGGCACCCCATGGGCACCCTGACTCCAGGTAAGATCACAATAGGTTCTGGTTACCCTCTGCTGTCCTAAAGATCCCTAACAACACCCCACACAAAATCGTTAGATACTAAATACCAGTGGACATTTGTTCTTCCACTCCCTCAGACCTTGCACAAATCATGGAGCAGGGTGCCTGTAGCATTTTCGAGATGAAGGACAGGTCTTAGTGATGCTACTGGAGTGTTGCTACTACTCACCAGTGGGTTCAGTGTCTGGCCATGCAGGCATTCCCTTCAAGCAGTTGGTCTCTGTGCACTGAGAGGATGACGGCAGGTATATCTCCTGCTTTGGTCCCAGGTCCATATCATCACTGTCATTACATGGCTCTAGGTCAACAGAGTTGATAATGAAGCAGGGCTCAATGGAGTCATTACTAGCTAGCATGCACAACAGCTCCTCATTGTATATGTATGTCATCTGACAAGGACCTGAAACATGGTAGAATCACAGGCTCTCTTATGCTGCGTCTTCAAAACCTTTGCCTTGGGGTGTATTGGTTATGCTTATGAGCTGCCACTTCTGCTGTGATCCATTCGTACATAGCCTGGGCCCAATGACTCACCCCTGAAGGACTGCTGGATGTTCTCCTCATTCCAGAGAGAAGGTCCATGCCCTCACTTGCCTACAATTTGTCGAGTAGTTCACAGATGCAGACATTTTTTAGTGCAGGTCATTTGTTCATGTGGTGGTTGAGCAGGTGTTTGAGCATCTTGCACTTAGGAAGTGGAGTTTCTGGGGTTGAAGTCCAGAAGATAATGGCAGCAGCCTTTGTACCAAGCTTTAAAAAGGCAGGTCATATGCAGGGCAAGGCTGGTGACCTCAGGGCAGTGGAGCTGGGATTCAGTCACAGTACTTGCTCAAGAAGCCATAAATATCCTTGCTGAATTACCTCCTCCCATTCCATAAGTCAGGTTCCCCGCACCTGGAATAACTTGATCCCTTCCAACTCACCAATTCCATACCACATTCTAATTTGGAGAACAAATGTAATCTGAAGCACTTTGTAGTTGACCCTTGATGAAACAGGAACATTTTTATATGCCTTGGGCCAATTTATAGTATCAGTGTCATGCATCATTTGTTCCTGCCCATTCTATGGCACTTTTAAAATACTTGAAAGTGCTAGAAACATTACATCTGTCTATGTCTACATTTGAAAACCATTTAGTTTTTGAAGTGCAATTTGGATGAGAACAGCAATTATCTCTTTCTAATAATACTCTGCTGAATTCATTGCGAACTATTTCTAGCTGCTAGATATCGTTTCTCCCTATTCAGTTTGTGAATTTTAATAGCAAAACCTGCAAAAAAATGGTAGATGATAAAATGCATTTATTCCACAATAAATTTAAGAAACAGGAAGCACCATAGTTTGGCTAAAAACCAGCCAACCACTGAAGTATTAATAATTAAATCTGATGTAATGTGTCCAATTAATCAACAGTTGTTCAGAATGAAGCAACAAGTTAAATCTTTCAAAACATGTACTATACCTGATCCAGGAAAATTCTGGCTAATGGGGCACAATCTGTAGATTTGAGGAATCGCACGACATCAGCCACACTCCATTCCAGAGGATTACTGTCCAGCTGCAGCTTTTCTGCAACTTCAGTCTTTATTTCCTAATACAACACCCCCCGAACACCAAAGCGTTAAATTGTTACATTAAAAATGCCCAGTTCACAAATAATAAAAATAAACAACGTAGCAAGAAATAATAAATAACATTCCTAAGATAACTCTGAATTCCACAGTCAATGTGGCCTAGAGCAGGGTGTCAAACTCAAATGAGCTGGCAGGCCATATTCCCTGCCAACAGGCAGGGTGTGGGCCATGGCTAGGGGATGGGCCACCTGGCCCACAGGCTTTTTATCGGTAAGGGTTTTGCTGACTAGCTCTGCTCTTTGATTCCCAAAAATAGTAGAGCTTGAACATTTTGTGTGGCCAAGTAATTACATCTTTTCCATTCAGATGCAGAAGTCTTCCTACCTATTGATATTTCACAAAAAGCTAAGATGGCCATAACATTTTCCAAATTAATAGACTACCTGGCAGTCAGATTTGATGTCTAATTGCACTTATATATGAAATGATGAGATCACTATTAAGGTTTGGTATCAATCTGAGTTCAAGTATACCTTGCTTTTCAGTACATGTTGGAGATGGGAGTGAAACCCTGAAGAGCGTAAGTGACAATGTTTTAGGCCAGGGGTTGTCAACCAGGGGTACTTTGGAAGGCCCAGGGGGTATGCGGTGGCAAACCACTCTCCCCCACCCCCCACTCAATGATTGGCAGCTGGGTGACCCCCTCCCCCTCTGCTCGTCTACCGGCTGGGGGACTCCCTGCCTGTCGACCAGCCGCTGGGGTACACCAACCAAAAAAGGTTGAAAACCCCTGTTTTAGGCAATGTGAAGAATTTATCCTTTTCCCCCACGTTTTAAATGGGTGCTGGTACAATCAAAAGATTCAAATTAACACAATTATAATTAAATGCATTGACTTCAAAAACAGAAGTTTTAATTTATACAGAAGATTCAGTGCAGACTGCATTTTAGATGATCTAGTGTGTTGCATTTGTGCAGTTGTAAAGTGACTCCTTGTCACATCATCAGAGTAGTGGGCTTTATTTTAAACATACTCCCAAAGTTTGTAGTCATTTTCATAGCAATTTCTGGAGATGCACAATCCTCTAGCACAGGGATGCTCAACCTCCAACCCACAAGCCAAATGCAGCCTGCAGAGCTATCAGATCTGGCCCGCGAGTCTCCCCACAGGTTAGGAAATTTAGTGGTGGGAGAGTGGTAGCCATCCTCTTCCCACAAAATTCCCAAGCCCTGCACACTCGGTCAGAGCCAGGCTGCACCCTCTTTTCCTTCAGGGCTGGGCCATGGCCCCTTCCCCCATGAGGCTAGGCCATGCCCCCTTTTACTCAATGGGCCTGGGTTGGGGCAGGCCATGTCCCCTTTCCCCCATGGTGCTGAACCACATCCCTTTTCCCCTGCTCCACAAGGCTAAGCCAGGTCCCCTTTTCCTAAGCCACATCCCATTTTCCCTCCAGTGGGGCTGGGTTGGGGCCATATCACATCCCCTTCCCCCCAACACACAGCTGGGTTGTGGCTAAGCCATGCCCCTACCCCCATGGGGCTGAGCTATGTCCCCTTCACCCCCACCCAGCCAGGTCACATCCCTCCTCCTTCCCCCCAGGGCTGGGTGAAGCCCCCTTTCCCCTCTGCATGGCGGGGCTCAGGTCAGGTGGTTCTCCCCCGCCCCCTTGCATAGTCGGATGTTGCCCACTGTACTGGCCCCAGGCACTGGACTAGAATCACTATCTGGCCCATGGTTGGATCTGGCACTGCCCATGCTGCCTGCTGTGGGGAAAAAGGTGGAGCACCAGTGCTCTAGTATGTTTGTTATGTCTACTATTTAACTCTCACTAGAGCTGGCATTGCTGCTATCCCTTCTCTGCATAATACACAGAATGTCAACTTTTCCATGTAGCACTGGGACCACTGCAGATGTGCTCCTGCTATAAACCGGAAATTAAAAGGTAAATTTTAATAAGGACAAGAGGCAAAATTCAAGACAAACTGCCAGCTTGAAGAAAGATCTGATTTAGCAACATTGCCCCCTTCCTGCAGCTGACAGGGACAAAGCCCTAAGAAGGGGTAAGGAATTTTTTACTTTTAGAACATACATTTGGTGAAGGGGGTTTATTTTCATCATCAGAGAAGGAAAAGGTTCGGAGCCTCCTTTTCTGTTTGTCTTGATCTTGAGCCAGAGAGTGGGACAGTTCACTCTGAGTGGGAGAGGAGGACACAGATTTTTTCTCAGACGCTTCCGATTCTTCAAGCAGTTCATCTTGCTGCTCAGAGGTGCTATCCTCACTCAAGGACTCTTCATCTACCTCATCCTGGTCATCATCTTCCTCTCCTGCACTGCCCTGAAAGGGAAGAAAAGACAGATGAAAGTTGAAGTGGGAAATCTGGCACCAGCATACTATGATGGATTTTTATCTCCTAAAAGTAACTGTCCAGCCACACAGGTTTAAAGGAGCTGGTAGCCTGCTATGCAGTCATATTCCAAAACTGATTTAAGAACACGTACAGTCATTAGAAGTGCACCGACAACGATTTTCTTGGCCAATACTGATAGCCAATATTGGCCAATATTGATCTGCTAACTGATTTTACAGGAACATAGCCAGGCAGCATGGAGAGCAGCTCCTTGCAGGTGAGTCTGTGGAGGGGAAGGGACATGGGGGAGAAAAGGGGTATGGGGGGGGCAGATCAAGGCTCCCACAGTGAGGGAGGGAGTGGGGCAGGGGTTGGGGCTGGTGGTGCTACCCAACCAGGGTGGTGAATGGAAATACGGGCCAGGGCAGGGAGCAGGACAAAACCATGGGCAGCTCATTCAGGGGATCAGTGTCCTGGCACTTAAAAATGGTGGTGGGGGCACTTGAATTAAAGTTTGTCGAATGAGCTTTAGTTTAAGTGCCACCACCACCATTTTAAAGTGTGGGGATGTTTTTAACTGGAGCCAAGCTGAGCAGGGCAAAGGTGGATGCAGGCTGCCTGCTGTAGGCTTGGGGCTCTCTGCCTTGCTGCCTGTGCCCTGGGGACCTTGCACAAGCCATGCACCCCCTGCCCGCCTGGCAGTGGGAGGCACAACTCACCACCCCCACTGCTGCCAGGCAGGCAGAAGGCACATGGCCAGCGTGGGATACCTGGGGCAAAAGCAGCATGGCGGAGAGCCCCAAGCCCACAGTTAGCAGCCTGCATCTGCCCCACACACACACACACACACATATACATCTGGAGGGGCACATGCCCCTCCATGTCTCCCCTTGAGGAGCTAGCTGCCTTTCGTCTCTACCCCACCCAGCACCTGGATGAGGTACCCACAGCTCTGTCTTGCTCCCAGCCCTGGGTCCAATTCACTGCCTGGGCTGGGCAGCGCCCCCAGTCCCAGCCCCTGCCCCACTCCCTCCCTCACCATGGGGGCCTCTATTTTGTCCCATCCCCCATGCCCTTACCCTCCCCCACGCCTCTTTCC
>NW_005842171.1:629075-640412 GCF_000455745.1 Alligator sinensis
AGACTTATCTGCAGGGTGCTGCTCTCCATGCTGCCCAGCTGCATTCCTGGCCAGATGCATGCATGCAGCTACGCATACAAATGCAGTGTCTGGGGGCCTCAGCCAGAAGGCATATTTATCAGTGAACATTGTCAGCTACATCGATAGATAAAAGCTGATAGCCAATAATGTTAATTTTCCTTTTATTGATGCCAGTCTGGTATGCAACTGATATGCAACAGTTCACCTCTAACAGTAATAAGTTTACTATGGCTGCTTGCCTGGGGAGATCCAGCTGGACTGTTATCCACTGAGGTAGAAGAACGTTTTTTCTTATGAACAAAGTGTTTTCGTCTCTTCCTCCTCTTATTTGGTTTCTTCATGTCTGCTTCCAGATTACTGTGAACACCTGGTGGTCTGCCAATCCTTTTGTTTCTCCTTTTCCCATAATAGTGTGCTGGAATGGCAAAAGAAAAGATCATTTAGTTAGGGCGGCTAGGAGCTGGAACCAACTTCCAAGGGAGGTGGTGCTGGCCCCTACCCTGGGGGTCTTTAAGAAGAGGCTGGATGCCTACCTGGCTGGACTCATTTGAGTCCCGTTTTTGTTTTTAGGGTTTTTTGTTGTTCTCCCGCCCTGGCGGGGGGTCGGGCTAGAAGATCTATTAGGTCCCTTCCGACCCTAAAACTATGAAACTATGAATTTGCTTAATGTGTTATATAATGCAACGTTATCATCACTAGTTATTTGTCAGCCCCCAGGAAGAGACAATCAACATGAGAAGGTTTTCCAATAGAAAACTCAACTGCAAAATTTCAACATGAATGAGTCTATATTCTTTCCTTCAATAAAATGTACCAGGTGAGAGCTTATGAATACAGTTTTATTCACTCAAAGGGGATTTAAATTCCTCTACCTCTGAAAAAGGGCCAGTTTTTGCATAAAATGCCATAGGTTATAGAATGGCAGATTTGGGTGGTGCAGCTTGTAGTGGTACAGTATTTGAGTGGTGCAGTATTTTGCAGACTGGTGACCTGTACAGATATCTGGAGTTGATACATGATTGGTTCTCACTTTGTCCAGATGACCACATAAATTAATGCCCCTCTCCCCCAGCCCTCCCTCCAAAAGGAGACAGTTGTTCTCTAGTAGAATAATTTAGTTAGTCTGTAAGATACCACTCTATCCTGCAGCTAACTATCTCTCTGCTCAGGAATAATAAAGAGTGAAACACTTCAAAATATTCTGGAGTCTGTTATATCCCAGAGATTACTGGCAGGAGAAAAATAAAACATTAGACATAACATGTAACTAATAAATACCGTATGTTTACGTAGTACTATTATTCACTATGAAATAACCATATCTTTGGGTAAAAAACTGATTATGTAAGTACCTTCATAATAATTTACCACAATAAATTATTTGTAATATATCTTCACAATCAGTTTTGATCAAAAGCACCATCTAAACCAATGTCATTACTATCGTTAAAAAGAAAACTGATGTTTTAACTCACTGTATTTAGTCTTTGTCAGGACTGAGCAGTTCTCTGAACACTTATCTAGCACCATCTGGGGGCCGAAGAGGTTTGGACAGCACTCCAGTTTGATGCAAGTTTTCCTGCAGAAATCTGCCACCCGATCTGCTGTTCTCACAACCTCCACAATGGCACGGTAACTCTTCCCTTTGTATCTGCCATAGGGAATAAATGATCATAAACCATCTGGTTCTACTACTGCAATAAAGGTGCAAAATTGAAAATTATTTAACATCAAACATTATATTCTTTTTCAGGATAAATGTAAAGAATTTAGTGTTGGTGAAAGACTAGGAATTGGCAGTCATTTGAATCAAAATTCTCTCATTAGTAACAAAACATGACAGATGTCCACATAATAAACATTAACAAGCCAAGACAGAAGAGACATTTGGGTTGCAGTGCCAAACATTACCATAATCCACTATTATAAATGTAATTAGGGATCTACTTAAATCATGCCAAAGTGATGGGAAATTTGTGGGCTGCTTACAGTGCCTTTTTCATGGCAAGCCCTCCCCTTCAATTGGCTGAGGGACCCACCTCTTGCTGTGGATTGGCCAAGAGGACTGCCTTTTGTGCAGTCCTGCCCCTCACCACTGATTGGTAAAGGGCTGCCCTTCACAATTTACTAGTTTCATAGACGTTAGGGTTGGAAGGGACCTATTAGATCATCAAGTCCGACCCCCTGCCCCAGGCAGGAAAGATTGCTGGGGTCAGATGACCCCAGCCAGGTGTCTGTGCAATCTCCTTTTAAATACCTCCAAGGAAGGGGACAGCACCACCTCCCTTGGAAGTGTATTGCATATTTTGGTATCCCTCACTGTAAATAATTTTTTCCTGATGTCCAGTCTGAATTTGTTCTTTCTGTTTGTGGCCATTATTTCTAGTTACCCCAATGGGAACCCTGTTAAACATCATTTCCCCTATTTCTTGCTGACCCCCCTGATGAGTTTGTAGGCAGCCACTAGATCACCTGTCAGCCTCCTCTTATGGAGGCTGAAGAGGTTCAGGTCTCCCAATTGGTTCACATAGGGTTTTTTATGTAGGCCTTTGACTTTTATGTGGCCCTCCTCTGAACTCTCTCTAGGCCATCCACATCCCTCCTGAAGTGCGGTGCCCAAAACTGGACGCAGTACTCCAGCTCCGGCCTGACCAATGCCACCCTAGAAAGGGTGCAGTTAGCTTTACTTATTACCTCATCACACTGGTGACTCATGTTCATTTTGGAGTCAACTTCGAGATCCCTGCTATACCAGTATTTACTAAGGATCCCTAAGAACAACAATCTTGCAGTTAGGATACTGCCCCTACCATGTGAAACAATTGCTGGAAAGGGTAGTGAATTTCTCAATAGTCTGCACAGCCATCCCTGCTGTGATGGATGACTGTGTGTAATAATTATAACACACTACTCTAAATTATTTCCTTTCTCTGAGTAGATTTACATAAATACTTCCAGGGGCTTTTTATAACTATATCCAAGTATATAGGAATCCTGCAATGCAGAAAAGTATGTCCATGTTATGGATGGAGAACTGATGCAATTACAGCTCAAAGTTGTATTGTTAGTTTTACAGCAGAGCTGACCTCTTGGGTCCAAGTCCAGTGCTTTAATTACAGAACCATCACACTGCCTCACAAGGCAGTTAACAACCTGACTCAAAAATACCATTCTTTTTTACTAACATGATAATAGTGTTCCTTCATCCCAGTTCTCTCTCAGCAATATCTATATTGTGGATTAACAAAACTCATCAAAACGCTGAGCAACACATTAAGGGGCTAAAAAGTCAAACAGAATCCTAACCCAGTCCCTGTTTGAGCCTTACTAAAGCTCAATAGATAAGAGATAATATTTAAACGGGGAACTGTTTTCATGTACAGAAATTGGAAGGTGATGACAGCCTGAGAACCTTCTCTGACAGATCTGTTAACAGTTAAAATGCTGATACTATCTTCAGTCCTATTACAAAGCTTTTACCTTTTCTCTGCTGGTCTAACAGTTGCATCTGCCATGTTGCACTAATTACTGTAGTATTACTCCATTTAAAACAAAGCAGCATCAGAGCCCACCTGACACATGAGAGGGTCAGAAGCACTCTACTGGATGTTCCAGAAAAAAAATACATTAATTTGGGGATTACATTTTGCAACATCCTTATGGACTTAAACTGCATAAAGTTCTGAAAGGTAAATTCTTAAGCAAAATGTAGTTTGTAAAAAAGAGATTACTGCTGGTTGTAAATTAATTAGATATAGGGTAGAGAATTTACTTTGCCTTCAGAGTCTCTCCATGCCCAAGCCATGCAGCTTCTTCATCCAGCTGGAGCTCTCGAAGGACACGGCTGGGTTTGTAGGCTGCATTGATCAATAAAGTGAGAACCTGCAAATGGAAATGAATAAAAAGGGGTGAAAAAAAACAATTAGGTTATGCTAGGTTAGAACAGCAGATTAATTCTATTCATCTGCATCAAACTTTCAGCATATACTCAGTCACAGTGGGATTATAGAAAAATCATAACTGCCAACATGAAGAAAAACATATCAAGTACAGACAGAAAATGGAGTCATGCCAAGCCTTAAGAACTAACTACTGAGAGGTTACTGATTCTAGCAGATCTCAGCTTTTCTTGCAGCTTCAGTAGTCTTACCTCATATCACCTAATTTAATTACAGAGTAGATACTGCAAAGCTCATACAACTAATGTTGCTAATGCCAGCAACATTTTGCTGCTGGAATGTGTAATGCATCTCTGAGTTTTTCCTCTAGAGACTGAGTGACACTCAAAGGGCTGCCTCATGTACTCCATGTCTGCTTGTGTCCATAACCTTGATAAATGTGAGCAGTTTAATCTGGATTCTGGACTGCTTCAGAATCCATGCCCAACCTCTTCTGAAACACTGGGCTTTTTATTATAGAAATAAAGTGACACTCCAATTAACAAATTAATAAGAGAATGGCCCCTCACACATTATCTTTAGGATGTGATTAACATGTTAAATCAGCCTCTAAATAGTAACCTAGCCATACATGCAAGTCAATTTAAGGCACGGTCATACAGTAAATGAGCCAGAAAGTTATTCCACATAAAATGAATAACAACTTTGTGGCTTGTATGTGTCACGTCTTAAATTGAACACGTAGCCTCATTTCAAAGAGGTATCAGTGTACAGGAAGCCCAGCACTGGGCTGCTGCAGTCCAGTGCAAGGACCTTCATGCACTGAGAGCTGTATAAACTCCATGTAGCACCTAGCTGGACAGCACACGGGGACCACTGCATTGGACCATAGCCCCGTGCTGGGCTCTCCCTATGCTGCATGGCATACAGGATTTGAGTGATACCAGGCTGCCACAGCCTGATGCTGCGCTACCCAGTTGCAGGATGCTATCAAGTCCCATGTGCTGCTATCAACGCCTGTGTCCCACTCGGCTGGGCTGCACATAGGGCTTATACAATTCCCAGTGCACAGAAAGCCTAGCATCAGATTGTGGCAGTTTGGTGCTGGGCTCCCAGTGTGCTGAGCTGACTGGCAGCTGGGGTCAGGGACCATTTTGGTTCCTGGTCCTGACTGACAGTCAGCTGATTTGCTACATCTTGCTGGACTCTTGATCTGGGCCCCTGCACCAAAAGTATGCTGTAATCCCCGATCTCAAAATCACACACCTTGCCATACATGTGTGGCATGATTGTTTGGATTGAGGATTAGATGCCATCACATCTTTAAAGCGAATGTCTCTTGGGGCCAGTCATACAACAGAGGCACCTTCTACAATCTGAGGTTTCCTCCAAGGGTATGTACACATGCACATTTGCAGCCATTTCTAAAAGGGAATGATTCAAAAGTACTGTTGCATTCTAACAGTTACATGTGGGCTAACTAGGAACAATGAAAATGTAGCACGACCATCCTAACTTTAACACTGAATGACACAGTTGCTGATGTCACATGCTTC
Source organism: Alligator sinensis (assembly GCF_000455745.1). Lineage (NCBI taxonomy): Eukaryota > Metazoa > Chordata > Crocodylia > Alligatoridae > Alligator > Alligator sinensis. Next base: position 634,552 of record NW_005842171.1, read on the forward strand.
AGATGATGGCAAGTAACTTTTCTGCTACCCCAATAATGCTACCTGGTCAACTAGGCAATATACCGAACTCCTCCCAAAAGCCCATTGTGAACAATTTCACATAAAGTGCACAATCTGATTATCTACCATGCAAGTTTATTGATATTCATAATTTATGCAATTATAAAAATAAAGCAACAATATTTAAACAATGGCCTAATCTTTCATTAACCAGAGTAAAAAAAAATGTATATCTTCACATACATATGTATATATAGATATATATTATTCTATCAAAAGCGTAAATAAGTTATGCATGCAAAACACTGGTTATCTATATAAGGATTAGGGCTGTACAAAATGGCACCGTTCCATTTCGACTTCAGTTTCGAGGTTTTGATGGAAGAGTGTTTCGTTTCAAATTTCATTTAGATTCGAAACAGCTATTCCATTTTGGTTCGTCGAAACAGTGATGCTGTTTTGACTTTTCACCCATTCACTATAATGAGGAAGCTCAAAACAGCCTCTCTTATCCAGCGGGCAGATGGGGGCGCACAACCTCGGGAGGGCTGTGGGGGTTGTGCCAGTCCTTTCAGAGCTGTGGGCCCCTGATCTGCCTGCCAGATGAGGGAGGGAAGCCAGGTGCTGCCGCCTGGGACTGGGGAGCTGGGAAAGGGAACTGAGCTAGATTGGGCTGAGTTCCTTTCCCCAGCCTGACTGTAGGGCTGGGGAGTGGATCAGGCTTAGTTCCCTTCCCCAGCCCAATCGCAGCGCTGGGGAGGGGAACTGAGCCTGGGCTCAGTTCCCCTCCCCTGCGCTGTGATTGGCTTCCCACAGCCCGGCGGTGAGAAGCAGGGAGAGCCAGGGCTGTGCTCCTGGTTGAGCCACATGGGACTGCAGAGCCACTGGAAGCACAACCCTGGTTCTCCCCTGTCTCCCAGCACCTGGCTGCTGGCTGCTTCAAAACTCGAAACGTTTGAAACTTTTGAAAGTTTCGACTAGCTTTGTTTTGTTTCAAGGCTGTTTTGAAGCCCTTCGTGTCAATCTGATTTCGCTGTTTTGAGCTCGAAATGAGTCAAAATAGTGTTGAATCAAAACAGTCGGCGAAATTTCGCACAGCCCTAATAAAGATGTATGTTTCTGTAGAAGTGCAGCTTGGTTGGTACTAACAATGGCTGAAGCAGTATGATAAAGGCATAACAAAGGCCTGTTGATCTGCCACCAATAGACAGAAAAATGCTCACAAGTTTTTCCTATGTGATTGTTATACATGTCACAACTTAAACTTTTTCAACAAACATAATAAGTGGTTGCCCCAAGAGTCTTGGTTTCTGACTTGTTTGCTAGAAAGTCTTTCCAGACAGCCTTTGTCTCCTTTCTTGTATTTAATGGAAAAAAGCAGAGGATTACGAGCAGACGTTGCATTTGTCCTGAGAGCGTCCATTTTCTCCTGGGACAAACTGATCGCTCAGATGTCCACTTCTGTTGTTCCAGGACAGACTTCAAGGTCTGTGGGACAAGACCAGCTAACAGTTTATTGCCAAGTGTGTCTGAATGGACCTCCTGAGATTGCATCATTGGATAAACAGCAGAAAAGCAGCACTATATTCAGCTGCTTACAGAACTCCTATTAGAAGGGCAATGTTTGTAATGCAAATCCTGCAACTTTTCTGTTTTGAGACAAACGCGGGCACAACTGGTCCCAAGAAAAATGTAACAGCTGCCCATACCCTTTGCTTAATTTACACTAATAGTACACTTAATTCATACACTGTTCTTTAGAGAGTTCTGATGAAAGCAGACAGAGAGGAAGGGGTATTTCCCATGAAAAATATTCATAATTTAATTTTAGATGATACATTGCACATCAGAATTCTGGTTTTTAGAAGGTTCAGCAAAATGTCATATGACAGCTCATGTCATATAAAAATGTTTCATTTTTATATGATTTGATATAAAATATTTTCTGAGAAACAGATCATTTTCTACAAGACACCAGGTTTACTTTCAGTCAGAACATAGAGTAGTCAGTTTGTTAGATTTTCCCTAAATTAGGCTGACTTTGGTATTTGCAAAAAATTAAAAAAATCCTTGAATATTATTATAATATTTACCCAATTAATTGACATTTTTTGCCAACTGTCATGAAACAGAAATTATATTTCATGAGTTTGACCATAAACATAGCAGACTGTAGAAGGAAACTTTCTGGGCTACTTTTCTTGGTTTAAAAATGAACTATTAAAATATTAAGAACTAGTTTCATATTATGGGGATTCAATGAAGGCCAAAGTATACCAGCAACAACTGGCTGTTTTCATAAGTGGCAATTCTAGTTTACTCTATATAAAACTAAGAAATGCAGTAGTAATGAGATAATTAGATCACTGGAAGATTAGAGACATCTTGCAATGACTCAAAACCACTCATAAACTACTCAATGACTCATACTTCATTTTAAAAAAGAAACTGAACTTGTAGCTCATTACCACTCATTTCCTATTATTTAGCAGTCTATTACTCATCTCTAACTAGAAAGATACTCAGGAGTTTAACATACAAAACTGCACACACAGCTCCACCCTCAGAACCACCTCACCTCTTTAAGAACAAGAACACAGTTTCCAGGTCCTACAGACTGAGGAAGCTCTGCAATTCTTCCTTTGTTGAGGTAAGGCCCTGAGAAGCACCGGTGATTGAAGTAGATCTTTGGGCAGCAGTACTTTCCATTAATTATCACTGAGAAATGAAAAGTAGCCAAAATTTAAATTACTTAGTGCCATTTCCCCATCCCTCTACCACCTCCCACAGAAAACAAAAAGCAAACAAACAAACAAAAAAAACCCTTTTAATTCTTGTAAGGCTTAATATTACTACAAGTTGTAGAAAAAAGGAAATGAAAAAAAATCTATATGAATTTATGGAGTTAAAATATCACTTCTGTAACTATAACTCCAGCTACTAGATGTTGCAGAAATGGACTTTTTGGGTGCCTATACACATGATGGAACTCTGCTCTGATGCATGATAATCAGCACGTGTTGGAGCAGACTCGATTAATTGAGTCTGCTGCAAGTCTGCTAGAGTGAGTTAATTAGCATGATCCAGGGGCCTCTGCATCTCATGTATTCAGTGTCCCTGCATTTCAAAATGGTTGTGGGGGCACTTTAACCAAAGCTCATCCAACGAGCTTTAGTTAAAGCATCCCCACCACCATTTTGAAGCATGGGACACTGAATACATGCAACACTGTAGGTGCGTTAATTAGAGTAGCTCTTGGCTGCTCTAATGAAAGCGCCTCCCCCCACCTCTTCTGCCCTGGAGCAAGTGTATAGATGCCCTTTGAATTTTACATGTGTATTTGTGCCTTGTATGCCTGCTGGCAATATCCCTATAATACAGTTAAGATGCGAGTCAGAAAACAAATCCAGTCATATGACCTTGCAATTAACCATGCATCTCTGACCACCTACCTCATGGGTTCTGGTCAGTGATCTATTTTTGGAGTTATTTCTAATATTTTAAGCAGCTCAGAAAAATATTAAAATGAATCAACAACAAAATATTTGCTCCTTTTTCTCTATAATATCAGTATTTTGAGGCCCAAGACAGGAAATATTTGACCCATGATAGATTTAAGGCTGGATAACTTATAACCGGGGATCTGGGTTTTCTTCTCACCATGAAAAAGCATGGTAACACCCAGATTTTTCTCCTTTTAAGGAGAAAAACCCAGATTTTCTTTTTTAAAGGAGAAAAATGCGGGAAACAGTGGGAAGAGTTCCAGGCTGCAAGGGCCTGGGGGGAGCAGGAGGAGGGTGGTCAGGTAGGGGTGCCATGTGCATGTATATGCACATGGCTGCCAGGCAGCCTGGAGAGCAGCTCCTGCAGGTAAGTCTGGTGGGAGTGGGGGCGGAGGGGAAGGGATTAAGGCCCCCATAGTAAAGAAGGGAGGGAGTTGGGTAGGGCTGGGGCTGCTGCCCAACTGGGGTGGTGCATGGGGCTTGGATCCTGGGGCTGGCAGAAGTAGGATGGAGCCGGGGCAGCTCACCTAGGGGGTAACAGGAGTGGGGATGGCTCCTCACTGCTGAGTGCACTCCTGGAGGAGGTATGGAAAACATATGCCCCCCAGATCTCTGCATGGGGTGGGGGTAGATGCGGGCTGTCTGCTGCAGGCTTGGGCTCCCCACTGTGCTGCCTTCCCCTGCAGCCTTCAAGGCCTGGTGGCCGGGATCCAGCACGGCAGGGCACAGCAGGGCGGGGAAGCTTAGTGCCACTGCTGGGAGTCCACATTGCCATGATGAAATGCCTCCTGTCCGCCCAGCAGTAGTGGGGGAGGGGGCACAAAGTTGTGCCCTTCACTGCTGCTGGATGGACAGGGGACACCTTGCCATGGCAATGTGGAACTCCCAGTGGCAGCAACAAGATTCCCTGCCCAGCTCTGCCCTGCTGTGCTGAGTCCCACCTGCTGAGCCATGGATGCCCTGGGGGAAGGCAGCAGGGCGGGAAGCCCAAGCCTGCAGTGGGCAGCCCACATCCACCCCCCATGATGGGTTCTGCTCTGGCCGTGCCGACCATGGGGGAGCAGGAGCTGGGCTCCACGCTCTGCTCCACTGCAGTAGCTCCTGCATCCCATGGGCAGCAGCCAGGGATCAGGTGCTTCTGTGGGGGACAGGGAGCTGCAGACTCAGGTCCCTGGCCCCATAGCATTGACAGCTGGGGGCTGCCTCCAGCAGGGCTGAGGGGGTGGGGAGTGATGGGTGTGGTGGGCCAGTAGGGGGAGCTCCTGCTCCCACCTCACTACATCCGCCCACCTTCTGGACTCCACGTGACTCCCCAGGGGCGCCTAATCCCTGGCAGACCCCCTTTCGAGCCCCACCGCAGAGTCCACGGGTAACACGCTGCCACCCCCCTGAGAGGGGACCTTCTAGGCTCTGCGTCCTCCGGGAAACACAGGCCTAATAGTCCTATGGGTACTTGACCCAATACAAGCACTTGGGGCACCTCCCCAAGTCGGGGGCCAAAAAGGATAGTCTCCCTTAGTCTGCAGACCTAAGGGGCCTCCTAGGTATAATTAAACCCACCCCTCAATAAGTCTCCTACACCAGTCACAAAGAAGAACTTTATTGGTTACAAAGGGTAGGGTTAGAATAGGGTAAGAGGTGGAGCACTATCAAGGGATTACCATTGAGCAAAACAGTCTGGCTGAGGTAGCCGTTTGATACGCAAATGCATCACTGTGAGATGACTAACTCTCTAGAAACACTTACAAGTATCATCTAGAAGATGGTAGAGATCTGGCTCGGAGATTTCCAGAGAGACAGCATTTCAGTTGGATCAGACTCTCTCCCTGTGTCCTGGTGTTTGGGCCATACTGGTAAAATGGCTTGGACCAGGCCCTTACATAGCCTTTCTGACCTCAGCAGCCCAGTCCAATAGAAGCCAGCAGTGTTAGCAACTAGCCAACCAATTTAAAAAGCATCACTGGTTACCTGGGCAGATGAGCAGGGGCTTTTCCCTCCCCCACTCAGGTGACCAGAGGGACCACACCCTAGGCACCAGGCTTTTGTTACACAGGCAGAGGGAGCAGGTTTCTCCCCTCCCTCAGGAATGTATCCAGCTCAGGTTACCCAAAGACATAGGGTAAAGGTATGTGTCTCTCTGCTGGGCCCATCCTTATCAAATTGTCACAGCGCAGGGACTTTGGGGAGAGACAAAGGTGGCTTTCTGCCACAAGGGGCACCAGTAGGGCCAGGGGGCTATGGCTGGGGAGCGAGTGGCACCAGCAGGGCTGGGGGTCAGGAGTGAGGGACAATGGCATGGGCAAGGCACTAGAGCTGCGTGAGGCTTTGGACCGTGCTTCAGATCTGGAGAAGCTTTGG
>NW_005842171.1:640530-654107 GCF_000455745.1 Alligator sinensis
GGCCATAGGGTATAATGGGGAATCAATTAAATATCTATAACTTTGTTGTTTCTTTGTCCAATTTGGATGAAACTTGCAGGGGTGGTAGCCTCTACTGAGAACATGAAGCCTGACAAGTTTCAAGAAGATCGGTGTAGGGGCTCGGGGGGAACTGCACCCCAAATTCTTGGAAGCAAAACTCATGCCATGTGGATGTGTTACACCACAGGGGGGGTGAAAACTGCAGGAATGATAGCCCCTGAGGCCACAAAGCCTGCCAGTTTTCAAGAAGATAGGTGCAGGGGTGAGGGGGGAACTGCACCCCTAGCTGCTGACAGGCATAATCAACTGCCCCAAGACACAAAACCCAGACTAAGGAGAGGAAATAATCAATACAGATAATCAACTGCCCCAAGACGGAGACAGGCACTTGCACAAGCACCCATGTCACGAGTTTTGCCTGTCAGCAGCTAGAGGTGCCGGGCCCCAAGAGCCCATCATATTCTTATGGATGAGTGTGCCCAGGGCACCACAGGCCCATCACGCTCCCATGGATGAGAGGCCCCAGAACCCACCCTGCAGCTATCTCTTTGACAGCTGGCAGGCTTTGTAGCTGCAGCAGGGGCTAGCAGGCCTGCAGTTTTCACCCTGCTGCGCTTTAACACACAGTGTCACCCATGGCACGAGGTTTGCTTGTCAGCAGCCTGAGGCCCCCCCAAACCCCTGCACCTATCTCCTTGAAATTGGCAGGCTTCTTGGCCTCACTAGGGACTACCACCCCCGCAGTTTTCACCCCCCATGGCATAACACATACACGTGACATGAGTTTTGCTTTTAAGAATTTGGGGTGCGGTTCCCCCCGAACTCCTGCACCAATCTTCTTGACACTTGGCAGGTTTCATGTTATCAGCAGAGGCTACCCCCCCTGCAAGTTTCATCCAAATAAGAAAAAAACCAACAAAGTTATAGATATTTCATTGAGTCCCCACTATACCATATGGCCAGATCTCCGAGGCAGCTCCAAAGCTTTGGAGCCGCTTCGGCCGGATAGAAGCGGGAACCTGGTCCAGACTTCTGGATTGGATTGCTGGCATCCGAAGCAGCTGGATCCGAAGCCGTATCAAATAGCTGCCTACTCACACAGGTCTACAAGGCACCTGCATTATCAGGGCTGCTCAGCACCACAAAGCTGAGATGGGGGGAGGGGGGTGCAGCTGCAGCTGGACCCAATGTCCTGGTGATTGAAGGGGATGGGGGAGCTCTGAGTTTCCATGATAAAAAACACAAAATCAAACACCCAAATGTATAGATATTTAGAATTTATTTTATGATAATGACTGAGGCACTGATAGGCTTCCAAATTGCTTTAAAATTGTAAATATATCAATAAAACATTGTGTGGCATTTCATTTTAATCATGGAAAAATGCAGATTTGGAGGTTTCTAATAAAAGAATTTGGGATTGTGCATTTTTGTCAGAGAACTTGCAATTTTTAACAGAGAAAACCAGGATCCCTGCTTATAACCCTCTAGGCTAGAGAAAACAGCCTCATGTCATTAAAAAAAGATTATCAACTTTTCACTGGAATACACTTTTGAGCAGGTGGCATTTCAAAAAAGTAGGCATTACAAGAGTCTGCTATTTTAGATAATCATAGAATCATAGAGAAGTAGGGCTAGAAGGACCTCCAGGGGTCATCTAATTCAGTGGTTCTCAACCTTTTTTGTATTGGGACCCATTTGCCAAGATTGATGGCTTGTCCCGACCCATGCACCCCTGGTCCTGCCGCCCAACCCACAGCCCCCTACCCCTCCTGGGCCATGCTGACCCCTCACTCCTAAGCCTCAGCCCCTTCCCACCCCCCACCAAGCCCTGCTGAAAGGGCCCCCCACCTTCCCAAATCCTGCTCAGGCCTGAGTGCCATGACTGCGGTGGCTCCGGCTCATGTGGGTGGCAGCGGAGTGAGGCTGGAGGGAGGAGGAGCAGAAGTCTCTGGCACACCTGCCCTGGGCTAGGGTTCATGTGCTGTGCCAGGCAGCCTGGTCATGGCCCTTCCTGCCAGTCCAGCAGTGTCTTCCAGCTGCCCTGCCCACAGACCCCAGCCTTGGTATCACCAGCCTGGCCATGCAGGTCTGCTGTATCCCTTCCCCTGATGAAGCAGCAGGAGCTTTCCCCTCTGCTGTCCTTGCCCTGCTAGAGCCTCAGAGCCCAGCCACCTTCCCTCAGTGCCAGCAGCTACCTGCCCCCAACCCCCCCCTCAACTGTCCCCAAGCCCTGGCCCTCCAACCCCCACTCCTGATACACTTACCTTCCCCTGGCTGCTGGCTCTGGCCCTCCAACCCCTGCTCCCAGAACCCTGCCTGGATGCTGCTGGCCATGCCCCAAACAGCCCCTTGCAGGCTGGAATGCTGCCAACCTGCAAGGGGAAACCTGTGCTTTCACATGTTTTTCTGGCACTTGCTCACAACCCTTTGAAACATTCTTGTGACCCACTTTTGGGTTGTGACCCATGGGTTGAGAAACACTGGATCATCCTTAGCCAACCCATCCCATATCTTTTTTATGAATATGATGCATGTATCCTCAATGAACATCAGCAAACAGTGACAGGCTGGCAAGGTTGACATACATATACTGCAGAACAAGCCAGTTTTTTCAACCCAAAGATGGGAATATACTGGGTCTGGGTGATCTATGGTCAGAGAGATTATGTTTGGGTAATGACCTATCCATATAGAAATCTTTGATGTATTAACCTATTTTCCTAAATGCTGTGTTCCTAATGATTGCTACATTTTAATGCTTAATGAAAGAAGCTGTGTTTTTTTAGTTCTCACGTCAACTAAAGTCGGTGAAGTACTTTGGCATCCTTTAAAATGCATATCAGATACCTACAGATGTATAACAATAAAATTGTTTTTCTCTAGTAATATTATACATTTTGATTAAGAAACATTTTCATTTAGAGGCCTTAATGCCAGTGGTTGAAAACCAACAGATAAAACATATGAAACCATACTAACATTGTGCCTCTGTTTAAAAATCAATTAAAATACAAAGTAAGCAGCAATCAGTTCTGCAAAAACTATACTTGGCATAGCTTCAGACATGCATTTTACTGTATGTCAAACAGTGCAACAAACATTTAGATGTCATACAGATCCCTGTCATTTAGATGTCTTACCTGTTTCACCAGCGGGAATATTTGTTTATTATATGCATTCTTTCAACAATTCAGAAACCATTAAATTTCACTATCTAGTACATAAGATATTTTTTTCTGTGAAAGATCTTTGTTTACCATGATAAATGTGTTACCAGAAACAAAAGCAAACGTATCCTATGGGATTCTAACTGCACAGAGTACAAATATTTATTATGCTAGCCAAACCTAAAATCTACAGTTCTATATATGTATCTCAATGCTTTAATACATTTATTGCCAGGAGACAGTTTTGAAAATAATTTCCTCCCTTACACAGAATATGGCCACATGTAGTTTGAGGGTTTTGTTTGCAGTTTTGGGCTCCAAATTTTGAAAAGGACATGGAGAAATTAGACAGGTCCAGAGGCAGGCAACACAAAAGATCACAGGCTTGGAAGGCAAATCAAATGAGGAGAGGTTGAAGGAAATAGGCATGATCAGCTTGAAGAAAAGGCACTTAAGATACAAGATGACATGGCAGTATTGAAATATCTGAAGGGTTGCCATAAAGAGGAGGAAAAACAAATTTTATTTTCTTGCTGCAGAGTAGGATGTGGACCGATAGCTTGAAGTTGCAGCAAAGTATGGTTAAATTGGTGTAACAGTCCCTGGGGCTCCTGTTACTTTAAGGAGAAAAGCTGCAGCTGATAGAGCCTATGCAGCAGAATACAGGCCAGAAACAAGAAGGAAGGCAGTAGAGAAACACTGCTGCCTAGGCAGGGAGCTGCTCATTAAAGTAACGGGGTGCCCTTGCAGCCTGATCAGGAGAACTCTGCTTAAGACACTTGTTGCAAAGGTAGCAGCCAGGCAGTAAGACAGAAGGGCAGAGCCTAGTTTGTGCAGCTGGGGTGCTGCTAGAGCAGCAATCACAAGCTGCCATGGAAACCAGCCATCAGGTCATAAGGAGAAACTCCTGTGGCTGGCTGGGACACCACCTAATCTGAAGTGGGAGGGTTTATAAACTACCTAAACTTAGAGCCTGAGCCAAAAAAAACAGTCTGGCCCTGCAAGCTTGCACCCAGGCAGGGCAGAGACAGGGCCTGGGGGCAAGCCAATGTAGGCTCAGAACACAGTGCTCAAGGCAGGCAGACATTAGGGCCAGAAGGCCAAGAAACAAAGTAAGAAGGACTAGGGCTTGAGCCCAGAAGCCAGGCCCAGAAGAGTGGGCCTAGGCTAGAAGGCCCAGTGAGAGTAAAGGGGTGGAGTCTGGGAAGGTTGAAGCCCCAGCAAGGAAGAATGGCTGAATAGTAACACCTGAGGCTTTGAATACTTCTTAAGGTTGCTGATGCCCTGGTGGGCACAAATGGGCCAGGACAGCCTGCTTAGCTTGAGAGCCAGATGGAGACCATTGAGATTTGGAAGGGACCTGCTGGCTGTCAGAGGAATTGAGGCTTACTCTAGGACCCATTAGGTGGGCTCCCTTTCAATCAGGCAAGTACATCAAGGCATGGCTGGTGAGTGAGGAGGGGAGGTTACCCTAGAGCAGGAGCATGGCATGGGTTGTGTGACCACCAGGGATCCTATTCTCTGATTAAAAAAAAAAAATCCCCTATTTTTGGATTTAAAGAAGTAAACATTCCACACTTTTTTGTGATCAAAATGAAATGTCACTAATATATAAATATATAAATATATCTATATATACAGCGGTGTTTCATTTTAATCACAGAAAAATGTGGATTTTGGGTTACTTTTCTTAATCTGAAATTTGGGGATATATTTTTTTTTTTAAATCAGTGAAAACCAGGATCCCTGGTGACCACCAAGGGCTGTCACAGCTGCCCCTGAGGCTCAAACCTTGCTACAGTTAGAGATCTGGAAAATCTTCTTCACTGTTAAAACAGAGAGGCAGTGGAAGACTGCCTAGGGAAGTTCTGGAATCTCCATCACTGGAGGTGTTCAAAAAAAGGTTGGATAAGTCTGGGTCAGGGATGGTTTAAGAGTAGTTATGCCTATGCAGTAATATGGATATTTCCTGTGCTTTCTGGGCTTTGCTGGATGAGGCCAGGAAATTTTCCCCACTCCTGCTGCTATATGTGTTAGCAGGAGGTGGAAGGGAGGGGAAGGGGGTTATCTTTCTTGGAAACACTAGGTGTTGGCTGCAACCAAGGCTTGAGAAGTTGACTGGGGTGTGGCCAATGGCCCTACTGGGACTTCAACCCAGAGGTTTCTGGCTAGAGGGTCTTCTCTCTCTGCCCAGAGCAAGACCTATCACTAGGATCAGGAAGGAATTTTACTCCATGGTCAGATTGGTATAGCCTGTGGGGGTTTTTGCCTTCCTAATAGGGGGGAGTGAAGCATGACCCTCTTCCTTGAAACTTTGCAGCAGAAAGACCCTGGCCACCATTGTCTACCTGCTGTACCTGTGGCACATTAGGGTACTATGTCTCGTGGTTGTGTCAGGGTTGATTGTGTCATTTTGCTAATAGGTTAGACAATGGATTTGTATAGGATAGTTTGGATAAGGATGATCCTACCTCAGGCAGGAAGTTGGACTAGATGACCTCTGAAGGTCCCTTCCAGCTGTTCTTTTCTATGATCCCGGTATATTTAACAAAAACCACTTAGCTTACAGGAAAACGTCCAGGAACAATCAAGATATGATTAATACAATACTAATGGCTCTGACTTCCACTGGGATATCCATTCGTGGGAGAAAAGATACTAAAATAGCTTAACTTTCAAGATTAACGCAACACAGTTTTCATGGCATATAGATGTAGTAGCAATTGCATGCTTTTACCAACTGCAGATTTATTTGAGATGTAAATATAATTAAAAAAAATTTGTTTAACCTCCTCTAACTAAATGATCAACTGATAATCAGAGATCCTGGTTTTCTGTCATAATAAAAAAAATCCCCAATTTTCAGATTTAAAATAGTCCAAAATCCACGTTTTTCCATGATCAAAATGAAACACCACTATTATATATACTTATCATCAGAGAAAACCAGGATCCCTGCTGATAACACAGCAGCTTAGACACAGATGTTACTGGGAACCACTCCCCACTCTCAGAGTCCTTTGACGAGGGGGGAAGGAGGGAAGTCCAACCAGACAACACAGCTCACCTGAAACCCTGTGCTAGGTGGGAGGGAGCACCTATGAATGAGCAACTAATTGCTTAATTGATGAGCCATTAGATTGCTCACTGTTTTCCTCTTGGGCTATGGGCACTAGTCCCCCTCACCCCTTCCTTGCCCCTCCCACCTCCTCACCCCTCCCTCCCTCCCTGCCCTGCTGCCTTCTGATCCCTGCGGCTTCCTTTCCCCACTTCCCTGCCAGGCTATGCCTGCCCTGACCTAAAGGATGACTAGTAAGTTAACTGGTTATTACTGCACTTATCAGTTAAACACACGTATGATTAATTGTTTTAGCTTTCACATCCCTAAGACTTATTCATCACTTGACAAACTATATTCAGAGTAAAGAACATCAAAAGCCTTCCTTTTGCACTATTGCATTGCTGGATACTGAGATCATTGATTCATAGCTGACAGGTCAAATATATGGCTCATGGGTTAGATCCAGCCTGCAAGGCCATATCATTTGTCCTGCAGGGCTCCAGGAAAAGCAGGGAATTCAAGGGCTGGGCACAGGGGACAGGGCCTGATTCCAAAATTCAGGGTATGGAGGCCTGTTAGGGCAGGGGTGGGCAAAATATGGCCCACGGGCCACATCCCACCCACTAGGCAATTTCATTTGGCCAGCAGGCACCCACCAACTAGTTGTACCCCGCCCAGCCCACATGCCTTGCACCCATCTTTGTGGGCAGAAGGGCCCGGCCCTGCCTAGCCAGAACGCAGCTTCCAGGCAGAGCTGCTCTTGCCACTGCTTCAGTTGCTGGGGAACCTGCTCAGCTTCCCTTGCGTTCTTCTTGTTCCAGGCATCAGGTAGAGAAGTGGCGGGGGTGGGAGCAGAGGGAGCTGCAGCTGCGCGGGAGCGCACAGCATGGGGCTGGGGCTTGTGGCAGCACAGAGCCCATGCCCAGGGTGTGAATGAGGGAGGGGGTGGGTGTGAGGGAGGGCGGTGACCCCACACATACTCCCCACCATTGTGCACAGCCAGTGGCAGCAGAAGCAGCAGGGGTCAGTGCTCATGGCCTGTGCAGGGGCTGCCGTCTGGCAGCATGCAGCTCTGGCCAGCACTGCATATGGTGGTGAGGAGTGCAGCCTGGCTGGCATGTCTCTACTGTGTGGGACTCTGCTCATTGCAAGTGCAGCTCCGGACACTTGTGCCCCACTGAAGAAAGCTCTACACGAAGCGGGGGCTCACCTCCACTTCTGGTGGAGTCCCAGGACCTGCATGGAAGAGTTGCAGAGGCAGTCAGTTCCACTGTGCTGGGCTTCCCTCAGTGGTGCACGAGTGTCAGGAGCTGCACGTGCACCATGTGGAGCCCCATGTGATAGAGGCGGTCTGGCCAGGCTGCACTCCTTGCCACCATGCGCAGTACTGCCTGGAGTTGTGCGCCACTGGGTGCCAGCGCCTGTGCAGGCCATGAGCACCAGCCCTCTGCTGCTGCTGCTGCTGGGGGTGGGGGCTATGCACCACTGGGGGTCCTTATACCCCCTCACCCTCCCTCACACCCCACAAACACCACATACCCATGCCCTGCCACATATACACCCTACTGCTCTCTCTCACACCCCCCTCACAAGTTCCCCCACACACCCTACCATACACACACACACACCCCAAACCACACACAACATACAAGAGTAAGACTTTATTTTTGAGTTATTATGCAATCATCTCTATATACAGTACACAGACATATCATGACAAAAATATTTTTTGGAATAAAATTTAAATCTTTATAGTAGGTGTTTAGCTCTTAGTATATGATCTAGAGCCAGAGAAAAACCAAGATGGCAACCCTCCCTTCCCAAAAAGAGTACTTTTGGGGCAAGGGGGGGGACTTCTCAGTCCCAAGATGGTGACCAGGGGGTGGGGCAGCTTTCAAGGGGCAGAGCTACCCTTGCAGTCCTCAATAGCTCACCAAAGCTCATTAAGCGGCCCTCCAGCCAAAATAATTGCCATCCCCTGTGTTAGGGATTCAAGTTAGTGGCAGAAGGCAAGCGACAATTGTTAACTCATGCTGCTCCCTGCCACTGCCAGAAGTAGGTCCAGACCCAGCCTGCAAGGAACCTTGCAGGCTGGATCTGGCCTCGGGGTGGTGGTGGTGGCAGAGGTGAGGGGGAGGGGGTCAGAACAATTTGCCACCCTTGATCTACAGTGTTTTTACAGCTTCTTAACCCAATGACCAAATCTCTCACCTGAGTCAGCAGAGTTCAGTTCCTGATTCTTCAGTCCTTCATGGACTGCCTTTGAAGATAGAATTCTGAAACGATAAAGATGGCATTGGGAAGAGTGCAAGGATGAAGAGATTTCCATACACCAATTGGTTAAAGGCTTGCTCTTATTCCGCTTTCAATTTTGACTTTAAATAATCTATTCTAAATCACAGTCCCCCCTTTGTAACATCTTCAGCTCTATGCTGATCTTTTTTTACATGCAGGAATTATTGGTCTGAATGCAGAAAGGCCAAATGTACTGACCTAGCCCAGAGGTATCAAAGTTATCTGGCCCTGCCAACCAGATGAAGGTCACGGGGTCAGGGGTGGGGGGGCAGTCTATGGGCTAGATAAGTCCTACAGACTGGTCCTCCATCCTGGAGCTAATGTGTATGGCTGGGCCAGCATAAACACTGCATGAAGCGTGTGCTTCAGACTGGCCCTGTACCCTATGTGCAGCACATGTTCTAGCTCCAGCCCCTTGCAACACATTCAGTATGCTCCTGCCATGGCCATGTCCAGGGCATATGCTGCATGTGGCATGTGGGGCTGTTCTGGGGTATGTGCTGCATGAGGTGCCACCACCAGCCTGGCCCTGTGCAATGGATGCAGCCCAGCTCAAAACACATGTGCCACATGCACCACATACCTGTCCTGGCTCCACACAGCACACGCTAAACTGGCCACGCAAGCTCCACATGGGTCAGGGCTGGTGCATACTGCATGCAGCATGCAGGCCTAATCCAAGACCCACAGGCAATATTATGGGTTGAATGATAGGGCTCCATGGGCTGTATCAAAGCTGGATTATAATCACTAAAGCAGTGATTCTCAACCAGGGTGCCAGGGCAGCCTGGAGTACTATGACATCCTTTGGAGGATGTAAAAGGAGATTCCCCAAGCAATCAGTGAGTGAGTAAACAGGGGCAGCAAATAGGGTAATTTGCAAGCAGTTTGCTGGGATCGAGAAGAAGAGGATCCAGGTGCCAGATTATCACTCTGGGAAGGTAAGTGAGCCAGAGCTGCCTGTGTGTTTGGTTTGCTGAGTGTTTGGTCATGTGCTCTGAACAGTTGGGTGATTGCTGCCTGTGTCTGATAAAAGCACTACCAAGGCAGTGGAGCTAGTCCAGGACTGGGAAGGTGTAAGATTAGAAGACTCCCTATGTGACCAGGGAGTCAGCAAACAGGGCAGTTTGCAGGTCAGTTCTGAGGTCAGTTTGCTGCCCCCCTCTTTGAAGGGGATCCTTTAAAGGTAGGGGTTTTCAATGTTTTTGGGTCAGTATACCCCTGGCAGCTGGTCAAGAAGGAAGGAGTCCCCTGCCGGCCAGTCGACGAGTGGCGGGAGGTTGGGGGGTACCCAGCGGCTGATTGGTGACTGTGAAGAAGTGTCAGTAGTGGAGGTGCTGCGTTAATGGCAGTGGCGGTGCCCCCTGCTGAGTACCCCCCTGAGGCCTTCCCAAGTACCCCCAGGGGTAGTACTCCTGGTTGAAAACCCCTGCTTTAAAAGGTAAGCTCTTTAATCAAGACAATTTAAAACCCATTGTTTAATTAGAGTCCAGAGCAAGGGGAAGTTCACTAGGAAGCATGCCCTGAAACTCCCTCTCACCTTCTTTCGCTGTAATCTGAGTCTGAGAAAACAGTTTACCAGGGAAGAGAGAACTTTCCAGTACTAAGGAGCTGTTAACAAACCATTACAGGGGAGTTTGCTAGGGAATGTTGGCTTGGAAAGAGAGGCAGAAAGACACAGGAAGTAGATTAAGAGACACAGAAATGGCTGGAGGACATCACAATACCAGAGCCACACAGTGGCAGAGGTGTTGGTCCCTGCAAGACCCCTCATCATCAAGGCTTATACCCAAGTCTGCGTTTGGTGTTGTGCAGACTGCAGGTTCCTTCCAGTGACAGCCAGGTGGGGGAGTGCCTGTGATGTGAGTGGTGCCTCCTGGTGGTGTCCCTCAGGGAGCATGCAAGAGAGCTACAGGAGGTGGTGCAAGGTTCCAAAGCATCCTCTGCAATGAGGACTTCATTGATTCCATGCTAGAGGGGAACTCTTAGATTGTGGAGGAAGGACTGCGAGAGGCAGCACTAGAGAAGGAAGAAGACATGGATTCCCAGCAGGGTGGAAGCTGGAAGCTTGTGATCTCTGGCAGCAAGCAGAACTCTTCATCTCCATCTGCAGCAGTTTGCCTGGAGATCAGTTGTGGAGTTCTAGCAACAGATGAGTAGGAGTATATTTGTGTAGGCCAAGCCAGGCATCCCCAAGGTGGGGAGGATTGAGACCATTGCAACCAAGAGGAAGCAGTGGGTGGTGGTGGTTGGAAATGTCCTTCTTCAAGGGTCAGACACATCCATCTGCCAGCCTGACCTGTTGTCTCAGGAGGTCTGTTGCCTGCCTGGAGCCTGGATCCGAGATATTGCAGGATTACCTAGACTCATCCAGCCGTCTGACTACTACCCTATGCTGCTTATCCATGTGGGTACCAGTGATACTGCCAGGGGTGACCCTGAGCAGATCAAGTGACTACTGAACTTTGGGTACAAAAGGTGAAGGGGCCAGGGGCTCAGGTGGTCTTCTCCTTGATCCTTCCAGTCAAGGGGAAGGGCCAGGCAGGAACGGATGCTTCCTGCAGATCAATGGATGGCTACACAGATGTTGTTGCCAGCAGGGCTTTGGCTTCTTGGACCATGGGATGTTGTTTCAAAAGAAGGATAGCCAGGAAGAGATGGGAACCACCTGACTAAGAGAGGGAAGAGCATCTTCGCAGACACGTTCACTAACCTAATGAGGAAGGCTTTAAATTAGGCTCACCTGTGGATGGAGACCAAAAGCCCTGAGGTAAGTGGGTAAGCAGGTAACCTGGGGGTGACATTCTTTCTCATTCTTCCTGAGAAAGTAGGGCAATCCACTAGTTGCCTCAGGTGTCTGTACATGAATGCATGGAGCCTGAGAAACAAGCAGGAGGAGCTGGAATTCCTCTCAAAGTCACGGAATTATGATGTGATTGGAATAACAGAGACTTGGTGGGATAGCTCACATGACACTGTCATGGATGGGTATAAATTGTTTAGGCATGGGAGAAGAGAAGGAGAAGTTGCACTGTATGTAAAAGAACTGTATGATTGCTCAGAGCTCCAGTATGAAAGTGGAGATAAGCCTCTTGGAAGTCTCTTGGTTAGGGTCAGAGGGGAGAGCAACAAGAGTGATATTGTGGTAGGGGTTTGCTATAGACCACCAGACCAGGAAGATGAGGCTTTTTTCAGACAGGTAGTGGAAGTTTCCCAGTCACAGGCCCCGGTTCCTATGGGAGATTTCAATCACTCTGACATCGGCTAGGAGGGCAATACAGCAGTGTACAGGCAATCCAAGAAGTTTATGGAGGGTGTTGGGGAGGCCAACTAGGGGATGTGCTCTTTTTGATTTGCTGCTTACAAACAGGGAAGAATTGGTAGAGAACATAGAAGTGGATGGCAACTTGGGAAGCAGCGACCACGAGGTGATTGAGTTCAGGATCCTGAGGAAGGAAAGGAAGAAGAGCAGCAGAGTAAGGACACTGGACTTCAACACACTCAGGGAACTGATGGGCAGGATCCCCTGGGAGGCCAGTCTGAGGGGGAAAGGTGTCCAGCAGAGCTAGTTGTATTCTAAAGAAACCTTACTGAAGGCAGAGGAACAAACCATCCTGATGCATAGGTATACTAGCAAGTATGGCAGAAGACCAGCTTGGCTTATCAGGGAAATCTTTAGTAAACTAACACACAAAAAGGAAACTTACAAGAAGTGAAAACTTGGACAAATGATTGGGGAGGAGTATAAGAGCACAGCTCGAGCATGCAGGGATGAAATCAGGAAGGCCAAAGTGCAATTGGAGTTAAGGCTAACAATGGACGTGAAGGGTAACAAGAAGGGTTTCTACAAGTATGTCAGCAACAAGGGGAAGACCAGAGAATATGTGGGACCCTTACTGAATGGGGGAGGTAACTTAGTGACAGATGATAAGGAAAAAGCTGAAGCGCTCAATGCCTTTTTTACCTCAGTCTTCACAGACAAGGTCAACTCCCGGATTACTGCACCTGGCAGCACAGTTTGGGGAGGAGGTGAGCAGCCCTTAGTGGTGAAAGAAGAGGTTAGGGACTATTTAGAAAAGCTGGATGCATACAGGGGGCTGGGTGTGATGCACCTGAGGGTGCTGAGGGAGTTGGCTGATGTGACAGCAGAGCCACTGGCCATCATCTTTGAAAACTCGTGGTGATCAGGAGGGGTACCAGATGATTGAAAAAGGGCAAATATAGTGCTCATCTTGAAGAAAAGGAAGAATGAGCATCCAGGGAACTACAGACCTGTCAGCTTCACCTCAGTCCCTGAAAAAATTGGAGCAGGTCCTCAAGAAATCCATTTTGAGGAAAAGGTGATGATTAGGAACAGTTTGCATGGATTCACCCAGGGTAAGTCACACCTGATCAACCTGACTGGCCTCTATGATGAGATGACTCCTTATAGGAAGTGAGGGCCTATTGCAGAGTGGGTTACCTTGCAGCAGTCCAGCATCTAGGCAACAGCAGTAAGCTACCATGAGATGAAGCCAGGAATCCTAAACAGAAAGTATCTGAGGAAGTCATTTGACTGGAAAGGGGCAGGGCCTGGGAGATATATGCCAAGGGCTGAGCCAAAGCAGTCAGTCTGGCCCTACTGGCTGAAGGGGAAAGACCTTCCAAGCAGAGAGGCTGCAGAGGACTGCCTGGATGTCTCCTGAGCTCATAGGGGCCCTGAAAGTAAAGCTTGGATGGCCTGCAGGGGAACATGACCAGAGTGAGGCAGTCTATAGATTCATAGATGTTAGGGTCGGAAGGGACCTCTATAGATCATCAAGTCCGACCCCCTGCATAAGCAGGAAAGAGCGCTGGGTCTAGACCCCCGGGATGACCTTATAGACAGCCACAAGGTCGCCTCTCAACCTTCTCTTGCGAAGGCTGAATAGATCCAGTTTCTCTAGTCTCTCCTCGTAGGGCTTGGTCTGTAGGCCCTTAACCATACGAGTGGCCCTTCTCTGAACCCTCTCCAGGTTATCCGCATCCCTCTTGAAGTGCAGTGCCCAGAA
>NW_005842171.1:654386-654696 GCF_000455745.1 Alligator sinensis
TTGGATCTATTCGTCATGCATCTGCTGATGCATGATAAAGTGCCATTGGCTTTTCTGATGGCTTCGTCACACTGCCGACTCATGTTCATCTTGGAGTCCACTAGGACTCCAAGATCCCTTTCCACTTCCGTGCCACCCAGCAGGTCATTCCCTAGGCTGTAGGTGTGCTGGACATTTTTCCTCCCAGGTGCAGCACTTTGCATTTCTCCTTGTTGAACTGCATTCTGTTGTTTTCTGCCCACTTGTCCAACCTGTCCAGATCTGCTTGCAGCTGTTCCCTGCCCTCTGGTGTGTCCACTTCTCCCCATAG
>NW_005842171.1:656171-658951 GCF_000455745.1 Alligator sinensis
GTGGGACTTTGCTGTCTGTGACTCCCAGCAGATGTCCGGGTAGTTTAGGTCCCCCATGACTACCGCCTCTTTAGCTTTTATGGTCTCCGAGAGTTGCCTCAGGAGCCCCGAATCTCTTTCTTCCCCTTGATGTGGGGGTCTGTAGCAGACCCCTACCACCAAATCCCTTTCTCCTTGCCCCCATGTAGCCTAACCCACAATCCTTCTTACAGCCATAGGGCGTATGATTTTCTTTATAGTTTAAACTGGCAGTTTGGGACCAGAAAGAGGTGAGTGGAGGTTCCAGAGTGCCAGGGAGGCATATGCGGCTCTAGCTTGCTGGAGCAGGATGCAAGCTTCAGTGTAACCCAGGAGGGGCAGAGATAGGGATAGAGAGCCCAGAGAATGGCAGCAATGGGCTAGAAGACCAAAGCTCAAGACAGGCAGAGATTAAGAGCCTGCGAGAGACAAATCAGGTGGAGGGGAAAACCTGGAAGGGGCAGAGATAAGAGCCCAGGAGGGCATGACAAAGGCTGGAGGCCAAGAAGCTAGGCATGGTGCAGTGGATCTAGGCAGACAAGGACCAGCCAAAGCAGTGGGGTGGAAGCCAGGAAGGCTGAGGCCCCAAAGGAGTGGAGACCTAAAGTGGCTTGGGGCAAAGCTAGATGAATGGAAACACCTGCAAGGCATGGGAATGGCCATAGGGGAGGTTTGGAGGATGTGATTAGCCCATAAGGCAATAAGTGTCTTCAAGGACACGTACCGGTTGGGAGGGCTAACAAAGCATAAGGACTGGAATGAGTCCAGCAAGATCTGAAGGGCAGGAGGCTAGTGTGAAGTTTGCTCTACTGCCCTGGGGGCAGCCTCCCTTTCCAAACTACTAAGACTTTCAGGGTGTGGCAGGTGAGAATAAAGGGAGGGTACATAGAGCTGGAGCAGAAGAGGAACTGAATGACCACCAAGGGGTGTCATGGCTGCCCCAGGAGCACAGATCTTGTTACAGTCTCCCACAACATTCTTGCAAGTGAGCTAAGAAAGTATGGGCTGGATGAATGGACTATAAGGTGGATATAAAACTGGCTGAATCATTGGGCTAAAAAATGAATGGCTGGCAGCAGGCATCAAGTGGAGTGCCCCAGGGGTCAGTTCTACAGCCAGTTTTGTTCAACATCTTGATCAATGACCTGGAAGATGGGATGGAGAGCTCCCTCAGCAAGTATGCAGATGACACAGATGACACCAAGGTGGAGCAGGAATAGATGCACTAGAGGGTAGGACTAGGATTCAGAGAAACCTAAAGAAATTGGAAGATTGGACCAAAAGAAATCTCATGAAGTTCAATAAGGACAAGTGCAAAGTCCTGCACTTAGGAGAGAACAATCCCATGCACTGGTACAAGCTGGAGACCAACTGGCTTAGCAGCAGCTCTGCAAAGAAGGACTTAGGAGTTACAGTGGACAATAAAATTAAATACAAGCCAAGAGGGTGCCCTAATTGTAAAGAGGCTAATGGCACTGGGCTGTATTAGTAGGAATGTTGCCAGCAGATCAAGGGAAGTGATTATTCCCCTCTATTTGGCACTAAGACGACATCTGGAGTACTGTGTCCAGTTTTGGGCCCCCACTACAGAAAGGATGTGGATGAATTGGAGAGAGTCCAGCAAAGGGCAGCAAAAATGGGCACATGATTTATGAGAAGAGGCTAAGGGAACTGGACTTATTTAGTCTGGAGAAGAGAAGATGGAAGGGTGTCACGACACAGCCACCCCAGGGATGGCTGTGATGTCCCTAGGGCACCATGACTGTGCAAGCTCCACCCTATGGGTGCCTACTAGTCTCTTCTGCCACGTCTTGCTGTTATAAATGATGGATTGGGAGGCTACCCTTGAGTTGCTGCTCAGTCACAGCGCTGACAGTCTCTTCTAAACCCCATGGATAGCTGGACCCCTTTATTGGGTCCCACTCAGGAGGTGCCCTGTGATACCCCCAAGCCTTATGGCCTAGATGTGTGGCTCCAAACCTCCCCTTTACCATGCCCCAAGCCTCGCAGATGGCATTCAGATATTGTACCTCCAAGGCCTTAGTTTAACTTGATCTTCGGTCATCGCTGGGCTCTCTGTAGTCCTGTCTCTCTCTCTCTCTCTGCACCCCCTGGTGCTGGGCTCTTGGCAGCCCTGTCTCTCTCTCTCTCTCTGCCCCCCGGCGCTGGGCTCTTGGCAGCCCTGTCTCCCTCTCTCTCTACGCCCCCGGCACTGGGCTCTCGGCAGCCCATGGTGCAGGGGTCTGCTCACCTCCTTTGTCACCGCACCCCTGGTGCTGGGGTCCCCACACTGTAGTGGGCCCCCAGTGAGGCATCCTCATTCCCTAATAGCCACAGACCAGTCTACCAGTTTATAAACAGAAATCAAAATATGAGCCCCTGGGCTCTAGCATAATGCAAACAGTTCAGGGTGTGCTCTGTCCCTTTAAAAGAGTTAAACCTCCCTCCTAGCACTAAATGTCTTGTAGGCCAGGGTCCTTGGTGAGCTCTTGGAGCCTCTTAATCCTACCCGAAGTAGAACAGGCAGTCAAGCATCTCCACTTAGCTTCTTCTAAGGGAACTCCTTCCCCCTTGGCTGCTGGCATAGAACTGACTCTCTAGTCCCAGCCCTGGGTTTTATATGTGCCCCAGGCCCTGCCTCTTCTGGTCAGCTGACTGTCTACAGGTGCAGGCTAATTCCCTCATTCCTGCACCATCTTCCCAGTAAATGCCTGGAGGTAGGTGTCTTGCCACTGGGTGGTCACTCTGGGCAACAGGAAGCA
>NW_005842171.1:661043-689529 GCF_000455745.1 Alligator sinensis
CATCCCTGCTGCTACGGTAACCTGCAGCTGTGGAGTTCCTAACTGACTGGGTACTCTCTAGGCAGTTTCTGCCCTTAAAGAAGCAGGCACCTTAGTGCCATGCGACAAAGGGATTTTAATAGCAATCTTCAACTACCTCAAGGCTGATTCCAAAGAGGATGGAGCTAGACTTTTCTCAGTGGTGGCAGAATAAGGAGAATGGTCTCAAGTTGCAGCAAGGGAAATTTAGGTAAGAAACTAGAGAATCTCTCTCACTAGGAGGATAGTAAAGCACTGGAACAGATTACCCAGAATGGTTGTAGAATCTCCATCCTTGGAGGTTAAGAACCAGCTAGACAAAGCCTTGGCTGGGGTGATCTAGTTGGGGATGTTGCTGCTCTGAGCAGGGGGTTGGATTAGATGATCTCCTGAGGTCCCTTCTAACCCTAATTTTCTATGATTCTATAAAGGGTGACGCAGAAAATGTTAGGAAACAAGCAGATAAGGAAAGGGTCAGCTTTTTTCCTGCCTGGCCGCTGCCCCATGCCAGCCCCTCTACACGGAGGTAAGCACTGCAATGAATAACTTTGTTTTTGAAATGGGATGCTAGCTCAATTCATAGAACTGATAGAGGATGCCTTGAGCTGAGGTTGGACGCAGAGAGTGGTAGTTCATGGAAGTCAATCATCGTGGTGCACCGTGACCAGTGGGGTCCCCCAAGGTTCCATCCTTGGGCCTCTTTAACATCTTCATTAATGTGGACATTGGTATCAGAAGTGGACTGGCCAAGTTCGCCGATGACACCAAACTTTGGGGTAAAGCGGGCTAAAGCGTCCACACCTGAGGACAGGATGGTGATCCAGGCTGACCTTGACAGGCTCAGAAAATGGGCAGATGAAAACCTGAAGTTGTTCAACACCAAAAAATGCAAGGTACTTCACCTTGGGTAGACAAACCTGCAGCATACTTACAGGCTCGGCACTGCTACACTTGCAAGCACCACGGCCGAAAGGGACTTGGGCGTCATGATTGACCACAAGACGAATATGAGCCACCAATGTGATGTTGCAGCTGGTAAAGTGAGCAAAACTCTGGCTTGCATCCATAGATGTTTCTCAAGCAAATCCCAGGATGTCATCCTCCCACTGTACTCGGCCTTGGTGAGGCCGCAGCTGGAGTACTGCATCCAATACTGGGCTCCACAATTTAAAAAGGATGTGGCGAAGCTTGAGAGAGTCCAGAGGAGAGCCACGTGCATGATCAGAGGGCAGGAAAACAGGCTTTATAAGAGGCTGAGAGCTGTGGGACTCTTCAGCTTGGAAAAGTGCAGGCTCAGGGGGGACCTAGTGGCTGCCTATAAGTATATAAGGGGCGTATATCAGGATCTGGGGAAACACCTGTTCACCAGAGCGCCCCAAGGGATGACAAGGTCAAACGGTCACAAACTCCTCCAAGACCGTTTCAGGCTGGGCATAAGGAAGAACTTATTTACTGTCCAAGCCCCTAAGGCCTGGAACAGACTGCTGCCAGAGGTGGTGCAAGCACCTACTCTGGACTCCTTTAACATTTGGATGTTTATCTTGCTGGGATCCTTTGACCCCAGCTGACTTCCTGCCCATGGGGCAGAGGGCTGGACTCAATGATCTTCTGAGGTCCCTTCCAGCCCTAATGTCTATGAAATCTATAATGAGGGATGCCTTGAGTCTAAAAAGGTTGAGAACCACTGCCTTAAAGCATGTTTGTAATGTCCCAATTACAAAGATGGGGTAAATATCCTGATTTTGTTGTTTCTTTGAGGGCCTATTATGCTAACAATACTTCAACAATTAACCACTGTACTAGTGTTGTAAGAGCCAAGTTCTCAGAAAGTTGACCCATTAAGCAGTTTAGTCCAGATTAGTGATTCTTTACCAGGGTGCCACAGCACCCTGAGGTACCTTGAGATTGTTTTATGGGTGCCCTGGGGTATCACACAATGTTGACACTGTTAGGTTTACAAACATGATTCACAAGATAAACCCAGAGATTTCAAATAGAAATCCATAGTTGTGGTCTTTCTGAACTCCTTGCAACAGAAAAACTACTAAGAGCTGGCATTTTTCAAGGGGTGCCTTGAGTCTGCCTAGGTGTGCCTCAAGTCTAAAAAGGTTGCGAACCACTAGTCTTGATGAAGTAAACTGAAAAAAACCAAGCACCCTACTCATTAGGTGTTTCGCCCCAAACAACATTATAGTCCATTTCAGAAGGGAATATGTTTTTCCACACTTACAGTTTCTGCTGATGTTATGCGTGTGTAATGTGGGGCCTGAAAAAAAGGTCACCATTTTTTTTTTGCAAACGGAAAGCTCCCAAAAGCAAATCACCATCCATACTGACTGGTAATAAATTTGTTACTTACTGTTTTTCTGGCTGAACAACTGCAATTTTCTTCTGTTTATTTACTATAAGTCAGGGAGAAAAGGAGATTGGAGGGTAAGAACACAAAGTGAAAGAACAAGCAAATTTAACTTTCATTATGAAACTTTTACACATATCATTTCACAGCCAATATATGCTGCACATTTTAGTCATCTTGGCAAAATTATCCAACCAGTATGGACTGACTAATATAATGAAATGAGGAATGGCTCTCAGTTTTATATACACACTCCTCATAAAAGATCGGAGATCTGGCAACACTTATTTGATATGTTCCTTCTATCCATTTAAGGTAGTGTTAGAGTGATGTTGTAGCTGTGATGGTCCAGGAATTATGTGAGAGGCAAGGATTTCTTAGGGCGATATCTTTTATTGGACGGTGTAGTTGGGATAGAGTTAGACAAGCTTTCAAATCCAAGACATTGCTTCCTTGCATCTCAAAGCCCCCCCGCCGATGAAGACTTGAATTCAAAAGCTTGCCTAACTCTGTCCCAGCTATGCAGTTGGTCCAATAAATGTATCACCCTAAGAAATCCTTGCCTCTCACATAAATATAAAGCTCATTCTTAAAGCCCATTAGGCTTAGATGCTACATACACTGCCAAAACCCAAGCCAGTCTGAAATGCCAATGCATAAGAAGTATATGTTTTTATGATTTTACCTTGGGTATTAGATGTGCAAACAAAGTGTTTCAAATCCCTTTCCAATTTAAAGCACTTTGGCATTGTGCAGATGTACAGCTCCTGCCCTTCTGGAGCACTTTAAAATGGCTATGCTGGTGTTCTGCAGACATTCTAGCATGCCTTTCAGGCCCCAGTCTCTGGAAGTCATCAAGGACAGCTGAACACAAAGGAGAATACGAACTTGCTGTCTGACCAAGCACTGCATCTCCCCTCCCTGCCGTCCCCGACACTCTCACACTTCTGCTGGGAGGCCACATTCATGGAGATCTGTGCCAAGCTTTCCCCAGTGCTTCATAAGCAAGCCACCAGCATAAAAGCACTCCTCATTGTGGAGAAACATTTGGCCATCCTTACCTGGAAGCTCCTTTTTCTGCCTGTTGAGTGTGGTTATAAGAGTCTCCATCACTGTCTGTGAGGAGAAGGGCATGGTAGACATGATGTTGATGATCCGGTCTGATATGAGGTTGAGGGGACAGTCTGTTAGGATGGTTCAGGTTGCAGTATTAGCAAGGGAGACCTTAGATGAGACTGCTGGGTGATAAGCCTCCAAAAATCAAGCCACCTCTGTTTCTGAACAGGAGGGACTCTCCAAATTCTAAGTTACCCTCCTACTGCCAGATAGGCTCCAAAAAAGAGAGTCCTTCCCTTTTTCCTGGGTTAGAAGCATTGGAGTTGTTGGTTTCTTGTGGACTGTCTCAGGAGCTGACAAAAGAGTAGGGTTCTATGAAATCATCCCCCACCATAATCTGTGATAGCTCCTTATAATAGGCACGTCACCTGGTGGCTGCTAGAGACTTGATTAGCATCTTGGGCCTTCCTGTAGAGACCTTTCAGAAGCTTGCTCTAAAAAGGCCCTTGATACTGTCCTGTTACAGCAGAGCCCAAATCCCAGGTGTCAGGCAAATGCCTTTATGCCTGACAGTAAATAGCTGAGGTCACACCTAAGCCAGGTCCTGTGACACTGAAGCACTAGAGTTTGGCATGTACCTCAAAGGCAGCTCCTTAGATCCAGAGGGTTGTGGGTCACTCTGGGATGCCAAGGGATCAAGCAACCCTGTTCTCACACTCCCGTGGAGAGTTCAAATGTTGAGTAAAGTGCTTCAAAGGGAAGTGGTTCAGAGAAATTTCTGTTGTTCCAGGTTATTTTTGAAGTGGAAAGGCCATTTTGAAGCATTTCATCAGGTGTGTACATCTGCCCCCTCACTTTTTGGAGTGCTGCAAAGGCACTTGGAGAGCTTCACACTTTATGTCTGTCCACGCCCACTGTCTCATATTCCTTCCCCACTCTACCTCGCCACCAACAAGCAAAATATTCTTATAATGTTCAGATTTTGTATTTTGGAGATTGGCAACTGCATAGACTGCGTGGGCTTTTTATTTTTAAAGGAATAACCACCATCTCTTTCAAGGTGGTGTAGTCATCTGTAGTTTGACAAAGCATCTTACAAATAAGTAATGAACAGGATACAGGAACACATGTCTTCGATCAGAAGAGAAGACTGATAGGAAATTTTTGATCCCGTTTAAATACTGATTGCCAAATTCCCGATTTATTTCAGATGTGTTGTCTAGTTGGGCTCTCCTTCCTTTTGGCCTGGATCTTTGTACTGCATATTTCCCGGTCAAATTTTTCATTATTTGTGCTGAGTGGATGACAACTTACTGCTATCTCTGACCTGTATGACATTATGTAAGCTCTTGAAATGGTCCCTCCACATTAGCCTTAATGTCTGATACTGTAATCTCAGTTCGTTACTGGATACATACTAGGCAATTCTAACCCTGTCTTTTGCTAAGCCCATCTGCATTAGCTCATCAACAGTCAACCAAGTGATACAGATACACACTTTCCAATTTTTCTGTCATGCATTGTCTTGCTTGCTTTCTGTAGCAGGGGCCCAAAACTGGACATAGTACTCTAGATGTGGCCTCATCAGTGCCAGACAGAGGGGAAGAATCACTTTTCTGGATCTTCTGGCAACACTCCTACTAATGCAGCCCAGTATGTCATTAGCCTTCTTGGCAACAAGGGCACACTACTGGCTCATATTCAGCTTATTGCCCACTGTAACCCACAGGTCCTTTTCTGCAGAGCTGCTGCCTAGCCAGTCAGTGCCCAGCCTGTACTGGCACATGGGATTGTTCCATTCTAAGTGTAGGATTTTGCACTTGTTCATATTGAACCTCACGAGATTTCTTTTGGCCCAATCCTCCAATTTGTGTAGGCTTCTTTAAATCCTAAACCTACCCTCCAGCATATCTACTACTCCCCCCCAGCTTGGTGTCGTCTGTGAACTTGTTCAAGGTGCAATCCATCCCATCTTCCAGATTGTTAATGAAGATACTGAATAAAATGGTCCCAGAACCGATCCCTGGGGCACTCCACTTCATACTGACTGCCTACTAGACATTGAGCTACTGACTACTACACTCTGAGCTCAATTTTCTATCTATCTTACCAGCCAGTTTTCTATCTTACAGTCCATTCATTCAACCCATACTTCCACAGCTTGGCTGAGAGAGTGTTGTGGGAGACTGTATCAAAAGCCTTGCTAAAGTCAAGGTACCACATCTACTGATCCCCCTGCATCTACAGAGCTAGTCATCTCATCATAGAAGGCAATCAGGTTTGTCAGGCATTGTCCTTGATGAATCCACATGGACTGTTCCTAAGCACCTTCTGCATGTGCTTAGAAATGGATTCCTTGAGGATGTGTTCCACTATGTTTCCAGCAATTGAGGTGATTACCAGTGTGTAGTTCCCTGGATCCTCTTTCTTCACTTGCTTAAAGATGGGTACTATATTTGTCCTTTTCCAATCATCTGGGACCTCTCCTGATCGTCATGAGTTTTCAAAGATGATGGCCAGTGTCTCTGCGATCACATCAGCCAACTCCCTTAGCACCCTCAGGTGCATCCCATCTGGCCCCATGGAATTGTACATGTCCAGCTTTTCTAAATAGTCCTTAAACTGTTCTTTCACATTTAGGGTTGCTTACCTTCTCTCCAAACTGTGCTACCAGATGTAGTAGTCTGGGAGCTGACCTTGGCTGTAAAGACTGAGGTGAAAGGCACCCAAGTACTTCAGCCTTGTCTGCATCCTCTGTCACTAGGTTGCCTCCCCCATTCAGTAAGGGACTGACACTTTCCCTGATTTTCCTCTTGTTACTGATGTACTTGTAGAAACTCTTCTTGTTACCCTTCCACTAGATGTTTGAAGAAAGCCTCATCCACCTCATCCTCCTGGTCTGGTGGTGTACAACAGACACCCATCACAACATCACCCTTGTTGCTCTCCCCTCTGACAGTAGCCCAGAGACTTTCAACAGGCCTCTTTCCAGTTTCATACTGGAGTTCTGAGCAATCATATGGCTCTCTTACATAAAGTGCAACTTCTCCTCCTCTTCTTCCCTGCCTGTCTTTCCTGAACAGTTTATATCCATCCATGACAGTGCTCCTGTCATGCAAGCTATCCCACCAAGTCTCTGTTATTCCAATCTCGTCATAGTTCCGTGACTGTGCCAGGACCTCCAATTCCTCCCACCTGTTTTCCAGGCTCCATGCATTCATGTACAGGCACCAAAGATAAGTAGCCGATTGTCCTGATTTCTCAGGAAAAAGAGAACACCTCCCCTGTTGCCCACTCCTTCTTGTGCTCCCTCCAGGTCACTTCCCCACTTACCTCAGGGCCTTGGTCTCCAGCCCCCAGCGAACTTAGTTTAAAGCCCTCCTACTAGGTTAGCAAACCTATCTGTGAAGATGCTCTTCCATCTCTTCATAAGGTGGAACCCATCTCTTCCTAACAATCCTTCATCCTGGAACATCATCCCGTGGTCAAAGAAGCCAAAGCCCTAGTGGCAACACCACCTACACAGCTATTAGGGCTGGGCGAAATGGCACTGTTCCATTTCAACTTCAGTCTCAAGGTTTGGACGGAACAGTGTTTTGTTTTGAATTTCATTTAGAGTTGAAACAGCTGGTCTGTCTCACTGCATCGAAACAGTGGGGCTGTTTTGACGTTGTTTCAACATTTCACCCAACCATCAGGCTGGGGAAACGAACTGAGCCCAGCTGGGCTGAGTTCCCAACCCCAGCCCCACCATTGGGCTGGGGAAATGAACTTAGCCCAGCTGGGCTCAGTTTGTTTCCCTAGCTCAACCATTGCACTGAGGAAAGGAACTGAGCCCAGTTGGGTTGACTTAGTTTCCCCAGCCTGATCTTCCCATCCCGTCCCAGATCGGGCTGGGGATGGGCTGACTTCCCATCCCCAGTCCGATCGTAGGGCTGGGGAGGGGAACTGAGCGACTGGGCTCAGTTCCTTTCCCCAGCCCAACTGCAGCACTTGGGAGGGGAACTGAACCCAGGTTCAGTTCCTTTCCCCTGCACTGTGATCAGCTTCCCGCAGCCCATTGGTGGGAGATGGGGAGAGCCAAGGCTGTGCTCCCAGCGGCTGCTGGGAGCGCAGTCCTGGTTTTCCCGTTTCCCACCACCTCACTGCTGG
This sequence comes from Alligator sinensis, assembly GCF_000455745.1. NCBI lineage: Eukaryota > Metazoa > Chordata > Crocodylia > Alligatoridae > Alligator > Alligator sinensis. Next base: position 668,626 of record NW_005842171.1, read on the forward strand.
TTGCTTTGAAACTCAAAACGTTTTTAAACTTTCAAAACGTTTTGATTAGCCTCGTTTTGTTTTGAGGCTGTTTCGAAGCCCTTTCTTTCAATTCGATTTCACTGTTTTGAGCTCGAAATGAGTCGAAAGTGTCGAATCGAAACAGCTGACGAAATTTGGCACAGCCCTAACAGGTATGCATTGATTTGCAGGATGCACCTGCTTCCACCTGGGCCCTTTCCCTGGACTGGAAGGATCAAGAAAAATACCACCCGAGCCCCAGTCCCCTTCACCCTTGCACCCAGAGCCCCGTAGTCACTTTTGATCTGCTGAGGGTCTCCCCCAGCAGTATCATTGGTGCCACATGGATGAGCAGCATGGGGTAGTAGTCAGAGGGTTCGATGAGTCTCGGTAATCCATCAGTGACATCTCATATCTGGGCCCCAGGCAAGCAGCAGACCTCCCAAGACAACAGGTCAGGCTGGCAGATGAATGCCTCTGTCCCCTGCAGAAGGGAGTCTCTCCAACCACCAGCATCTGTTGCTTCTTCTTGGTGGTGGTGGTCTCGATGTCTTTTACTTTTCAGAGGCCTGCCCTGTCCTCCTCCACCAATGGAATGTGCTCCTTCTCCTCTGTTGCTAGAGCTCTATATCTGTTCTCCAGATGAGGAAATGAATATTTCTGCTTGCTGCCAGAGGTCACAAGCTTCCACCTTCCTCAGAGTTCGTGTCCTTTACCTTCTCTAGTGTTGCCTTTGACAGTTTTCTCCACAGTCCTGAAGGTCTCATCCAGCATCAACCTGATGAACTCTTCATGACGGAGGATGCTTCGGAGCCTCACCACTTCCTCCTGTAGATCTTTTGTCTGTTCCCTGAGAGACACCACCAGAAGGCACCACTCACATCGCAGGCACTCCCCTACCTGGCCATCACTGGAAGGAACCTGCAAACAGTAATCCCGACAGCACCAAACCTGGACCTAGGTGGAAGCTTTGATGGTGAGTGGTCCTGCCTGGACAGAAACCTCACGTGTGCAAGCAGAGGCAGTGGCTCTGGCACTGTGATGTCCTCCAGCCATTTCCCTGGGTCTCTTAATCTGCCTCCTCTCTCTTACTGCCCTTCTTCCAAGCAGACCTTCCCTAGTGAACTCACTTGGAAGCTGGCCTGTTTATTGCTCGTTGGCCCCTAAAGGTTCCTTTTTTCTTTCTCAGTCAACATATATACAGGTACTCCTCACTTAACAACCTACCTGTTTAACGACTGCGCAGACTTATGACCAGCTCTCTGTAGAGTCGTAGAGCTGGTCGGCAGCGCAGCGTCTCAGCAGCGTGGCAGCGCGGCATCTCAGCATCAAGCTGAGGGGGATGTGGAGCTGAGCCCGGCACCCTCCAGCCAGCTCTGTGAACCCACGAGGGGGAGAAGCATCCACCCGGAGGGCAGCGGCCAGGACTCACCGCCATGGCCAGCGCCTTCCCGTCCCTGGCTGTTTCCCTGGGGGCCGACTGCGGTCGGTAAGGGACGGCTCCTCGCTTACTGACCAATTCGCTTAACGACCAAGTCGTAGGAACGTAACTCGATCGTTAAGTGAGGAGTGCCTGTATATAAGTTTCCCAGTTACCCTAGCAGGAAGGAATGGGCAATGGAATACTTGCAGAGTACATGGATTCCCTATATGGACTGAAGTCACCTTAAGTATAGTGAGCACTGCTATAAGCTTGTACAGTTTCATCAAAGGGGCTAATGCTGCAGTAGCTACACTTGCCATTTTGGAGGCTCTCACAAGACCTTCCATTCCTACAATGAGTGCTATTAATTACAAAGAACAAATTTGGCAGAACAGAATTAGTACCTATTGCTCTTCGAGGAGGTCTGAGCTGGTATCCATTGGTCTCGCACCAACCCATAGGAAATATATTCATAGATTCCACACTCACTATGCATTCAGGGACTGCCGTTTTGGAGCCTATTCAGTCAACAGAAACAAAATTTTAAAAGAATAGCAGTTTTAAAAATAGTCTGTATGTCATCTGCTAAGTTTGGCAGCAAAATTACTTTTGCTTAATAAAGTCTTCTGGAACAACATCAGTTGTTTATTCTTTTCCTCCCTTCACTGAATGGTAACTGTTTCCAGATCTCATTTCTTCACTCCTACAAGCAGCAGTGTCATTTCCTTTCATTCAACAGAGTAGTGGAATGAAAAGTAAGTGCATCTTGGGCCATTAAAAGAACAAATGGCTGGGGGGAGGACTATAGAAAAGCATGTATAACATGGGACATCCCTATTTTGGAGATACTTTTAAAAGGAAAATCTAACAAGTGCTATACAACTTTTAGACCTCTGTGAAACTTTGATCAAAATCAAATATATGCACAAAATAGGACAAAGCCTATGCTCTATATAGAGAACAAGGACAGCCCTCAAACTAATGATGAAACTGGATTTGCACAGTGCAGAGACCTAATGCTGACTCTCTACATCAGTGGTTCCCAAGCTTTTTTTTCTGCACCCCGCTGCTGGAAGCGGAGTGTGGCAGTGGCAGTGGGGGAGCTCCCAGCACACGGGAGGGCTTCTCTTTTCTGTGTGGCACCACTGGCATTGCCCCCGCAACCCTCATTTGGGTACTGACCCAGTGTTGGGAACTGCTGCTCTGCACACAGTGATTTTTACCTCAAGCGCGCATCGTTATGTTAATCTTATCTATCTGGTAGATTTGCCATCCCCAAGAAGCAGTGCCCTCAGTCACTGGGAAAGCTGCCTTTGAAACTGGGAGGAGGGCAACCACCACTATGAGATTCTTGGGAAGGACTAACTCTCGCTGAAAGTCACAGCGCCAAACAGCCTGTCTTCCAAAACACAACTACTTTGCTTCCAGTGTAGAAGGAAGTCTGCCTGGAGTAAGGCAGCCTGCCTGGAGTAATGCAGCACACTGGGGACAGACATTTTCTATACAAACAGAGCCTTAATGCCTAGGATGGGGCAAAAAGAATAGGCCAGTAATACTGCACTCCTATCGAAGGAGACAGTACCATATTTTCTTGCATACATTGTGCCTTTTTCTCCAAAATCAGCAGCTGGAAACAGGAGAGTGCAGGATATGTAAACAAATATGGTAACAACAGTTTGCCACTTAAACTTCAGCTGGGCAAAAGCCAAAATAATGTTGGTATGCAATCTGCAAGGAGCAGAACAAAAACCATGTTCAGCTACCTACCTGCTCCTAATCAATTACTTACTACAAGGAATGATCTTTTTTCCTTCTTTCTGCCTTTCAAAAACAAGGTGCATATCTTATTCTGAGGTATGACATATGTGATAAAATATGGTGACTCCTGGCCATTATTAGCAGAAAGTCTGACAATTTATTACAATCTCTGTGTCAGACTGTGGAACTAACACCACTCCTGGGAAAGTCAAACCCAGTTCAAATCTTTCTCCCATCAAATCATACTTACCTTCTAGCTGAAGCCAGAGATAGGAACCTTTCACCTTGGTAACTGTAGCAATGCAAATTTCCTCAGTATCAACAGGGTTCACAGCTTCAAGCTTCATGCTCTCTTTAAATCCATGGTCAGAAGTGAGCTAACGAAAGGATGACAGATCAAGAAGAGTTTGAATCAAGTAAATATATATGCATTTACCAGTGCATTAGTTATAAACTTCCATGTGAAAGACTATATTGAACAGTCTTGATTACATGAGTGTGATGGGAGATCTGAAAACATGTAAGCACATAAGGATCCAGAGGAATTTCCAGTGTAATTAAGAGGTGTTGGAAGATGTAAGCCTATTTCAGATTACAAGGTATTTTAGTAAAGCAAGCCAGTTAGGTATTTAATGACAGACACATGCAAGTGTGTATTTGCACTGAAACATGAGATGGATGCAGCTATGAAACTTGATGACAGGATTTAATCAATACTATTTAGCAATTAAGAAACTCCTCCCAACAACTTTTCTGCTAGCTATCTCTTTCACCTGCAAACTGAAAATGAGGAGGCAAGGCAGAAGATTACCTTAATCTGCCTTTTTCCTTTGAGTCTGGAGAACCTTTTTCAATGCATCTGTGACAATCAATCCCAAGTAAATGTCTTTCCTCATCCAAATTAGGTACAAGTTTTGCATCTAGCAAGGGAGGTTTTTTTTTATTTTTTTGCTTTTTTCCTAAAACAGCAGGATTTTATTTTATTGTCCCTACCTGACCCATCATCTACTTACTTTTATAATAACTAATAATTAACAACTTTGGAGATATTGTGCAGTCTTCAATGCCTCTCAACCCACCATTCTTGGAGAAAGGATAAGTATTCAGCTATTTGCAAAGGACCACAGCTTGTATTTGCAGATAATTAGGGGAAGGACCAAGAAGAGAACATAGCATAATGAGAAACTTGCCAGGAGCACCCTCTTCAAATCAAAGTGTAAGGGATGTCCCTCAATAAATTCAAGGGCCTAAACAGTTTAAGTAAAGAAGGGTGGCAAGGGTTATAGGAAACACTTGGTGCTCCTCATATAAACTGCTAGGAGACAGTGATAACATCCTCATGGTACAGAAAGACAAATACTCTAAATCTAATCCTAGCAGGTAAGAGCCTAGCAGTTCATTTGTAAAAATGAGTGGGTATTTATCAAATGTTAAGTTAAAAATATAGTTTAGGAAGATAGCAGCAATCTAGGTAAGTAGATAAGGGTAAGCCAATGGAAAGAACACTTAACATACACACCCCTAGGGCAGTGCAAATTTGCAGCAACTCCATGGATACTTATACCTCAGTTATGTGAGGTGTTTTACTCTGGATTTATGCAGACACTGACAACAGCATCTGGTCCAGTCTCCTCGTTTGGAAACTCAATGTTCAAGCACTCTGGTTCACCTTTACACACCACTCACGAGGCACTTCTGTTTTTTTAGTAGCCATAGGATTAGATTGAAGTACTGACAACTGCCACAGAAAGCACAACCGTTATTTAATTAGGCCACAAGTACCAGTGGTCACCTACATAAGAAAAGGCATCATTCTACAGAAGCTCACCAAAGGAAAACAGCTCTGGGGAGCAGCCTCAGCACCACACTGTTTGAGGTAGTCCGCCCAATCAAAGTCCTGCCTGGAATAACCTGAGCAAAGAGCAAGCAAAATCGTTGTTTAAATGAATTAAAGATGACTGCTTTCAACCAACACTAGCATTATCCAGAATAAGGATAATTTAAATTTCTGGGCAGAGCCTCCAGACTCCATTGTCACAGAGACTTAATCCAGCACCATTCCCATTGAAGGTCAGGTGGAACGTCTCCCAAACATGCAGCACAGGTTCAGGCCCTACATAGTTTTTCATTCATTGGGTCAGAGCTGTCCAACTTCTGAGTGGCTAGAGCTTCAAGCTTGCCCTGCACACCATACTGGGCCACAAAGCCCCCCCTTGCTTCCCTGGGCATCAGAGACCTGACCCCTTTTGATGTACTGTGCTGGCACCCCCGTGCCACACTACACAGGGTCCCTAGATGTGCCTGAGCTACGTGACTATGGGCTCCCTCTGTCTCACCAACTACGTTATCCTACTCTGTCCTTAGGGGCAGGAAATGGAAGCCAGAGGAAGGAAGGGGAGCTTGGAGACTCCAGTGGCAGTAGCTAGAGAAGTGGTGGAAGGGGCACTTGGACAAGAGCCTGGGGGCTATGTTTTCACTCCTCAGGGGCCAGATGAGGCCTATGGGCCGCCAGCTAGAAAGCTCTGTTTTAAAGTGATGCTCGTCCTCAAACACCTCAAACACCTCTACATTTCTATGTTTAAATGTCAATCCAGAGAATTCCGAACTGACAGAGCAGTCTTTGATATAAGCTAAATTAATATGTATAAATCCCACCTTCCCTCCCTTAAATCCTCCATGTATTTATGAGTAAGAGATGAGCAAGCCTCCTACTTACTTCTAGAGACAGTTAACCTGGGACTAGTTAGGAGATTCTAAGCGGGAGAGGGAAGTAACTAACACATGATACTATATGCGCACTGCCTTTTAAAGAAAGCATTTGGACTCCTGGCAAAGTTCCTAGCCAACAAAGCTCAAGAGTTATCAGCAGGGATCCTGGTTTTCTCTGTTTAAAAATCCCAAATTCTTTGATAAAAAACCCCCCTCAAATTCTCTTATTAAAAAAAATCCCAAAATCTGCATTTTTCCATGATTAAAATGAAACACCACTATAGAAGTATCAGTTGAACACAATATTTTATTGATATATTTGGAATTTTCAAGCAATTTGGAAGCCTACCAGTGCCTCAATCATTAGTATAAAATGAATTCTAAATATCTATATATTTTGGCATTTGATTTTTTTTTTAATCATAGAAAATCAGAGCTTCCCCTGTCACCTTCACTCACCAGGATGTGGGTCCAGCTGAGGCTGTGCCCCCCACTGCTTTGTGGCACTGAGCAGCCCTGATATGCTGGTGCGCTGCCCCTGCCTGTGCCAGTCTCCTGACCTGCCCCTGCCTGTGCCAGTACTCCTGACCTGCCCCTGCCTGGCCCTGCTGGTGTCCTTCATTCCTGACCCGCTGCCCCTCACTCTCCACCCACACCCCCCTGCCCACAGCCCCCCAGTGTGCGGGGAATGGAGTGGATGTGTGGTGAAGCGGGGGGTACAGGTACAGGTGATACATGAGGGCATGTGGAGGGCACAAGCAATGCAACAGAGGGGTGAGGGGGCATGTGCCCCCTGAGATTTCTGTGCCCACACTGCAGCATGGGGCTGCAGCCAGGCCAGACCAGTTCCAGGCAGGAACCACCTCTGCAGCCCAGCGGGCGGGACCCAGCAGAAGAGAGAGCACCGTGCCACCATGGCCACGTAGGTGAGGTGCCCTCGCCCACCCAGCAGCAGTGGGGGAACAACTCTGCTCTGCCATTGCTACACCTCATATTGGTGGTGCCAGGTCTCACCTGCTGGGCTGTGGAGACAGCTTCTGCCCAGCTGCAGCCTTGCATCCCCTGTGGGTGCAGAAATCTCAGGGACCATGTGACCTCCCCACAGCATTGCCTTAGCCCTCCTGCCCCTGAATGCATTGCCTGTGCTCCTCCACCCCTCAACCCATCACCTGTGCCTCCCCCAACCCCCAGAACATGTCACCTGTGCCCCCCACCTCCGACCCCATAGACTTACCTGGAAGGATATGTAGGAGCTGTTCTCCACTGGTGCTTCGCTGCCATATGCATGCATGTGTGCACATGCATGTAGTATCTCTTGCCTCTGATTACCCTTCCCACTCTCCCTAGCTCCAAGAAGCCCCTTGCAGTCTGGAACTCTGCCAGTCTGCAAGGGAAAACCTGCATTTTTCTCTGTTAAAGGAGAAAATCCGTGTTTTTCTCTGTCATAGGAGAAAATACGTTTCCTCGCATTTTTTCACAGCAAACGGAAAATCTGGGTCCCTGGTAATCAGTTGTTAACTACAATTTCTTACTAGACTATGCTAGTCTAGAATATGCTAATTCTGTTCTTTATCAGCAAACAAACTGTCTAAATTTGGCTCTGGTGAGCAAGTCAATAGGGGATTCTGAATTCCTCATAGAAAAAAGATACATTGAACCCTGACTATATTTTTGGTTATCTGGACCAGATAAAAGTTTCACCTTTAAAATTAAAATTTCCAATCCACTTTGATATCTGTTTAACAGAAATAGTTATTTCCCTAGTGCCTGAAGTATTGTATCCATGAAATAAATTCTGAGTAGTGTAACAAGGATGAATCGTTATGATTGCCTACATAGGACCGTTAAAGCATGGTAACTTATCTTCTATAAGCATGGCCTAATGGAGAATTCTAATATAATAAAAGCCTTAGTCTGTCTGTCTGTCTGTCTGCCAATCTGTCCATAATGCTTTATTCGCGCTCTGGTTGGCTGTCTTGGCAGCCAATCAGAGTGCTCTACACAGACAGAGACAGATGGTGGAGCACCGCCATGACAACGGGGACTGAGGGGCTGAAGGGGGCCTCTCTCTCCTGTTCCATGGAGGCCAAGTAGGATGGCGGGGACTGGAGCAACACCATAATGGAGGGGATGGACCCCCCCTCCCTGGTCTGCTTCTTGGAGCCAGGGACCGGCACCCCCCGCAACCCCCCACAACAGCTGGCAGGGAGGGGAGGCAGCGGGGAACATGGGAGGGAGTGGAGTGGGAAGAGGAGGGAGGGTTACCGGTGACTGTGCCCCACCACAGCCGTGACCACCACTGCAGTCACAGGCCCCGGCCCTAGCCCAAAGTGGCAAGGGAGAGGTAGAAACGGCTCTGGCCTCAGCCTGAAGTGGTAGGGGGAGGTGGGGAATGGCCCCAGGCCTGGCCCAAAGAGGAGGGGGGAAACAGCTCTGGCCCCGACCCCGGCTCTGGCCCAAAGTGGCAGGGGGAGGTGGGGAACAGCCCAGGCCCCAGCCTGAAGGGGAAGGGAAATGGCCTAGGCCCAGGCCCTGGCCTGAAGCAGCGGGGGAGGTGGGGAGCAGCCCCAGCCCTGGCCTAAGGCTGGGGTGGGGAAGACAGACAGATGGACACAGACATCTGTCCCCATCAGCACCCCCACCATCATTCTTGATGGGCAATTTGCTAGTCTACCATAAATGTCTAATATATTCAGTCAGGCCACAGTTTTCAGCTTGATTTCTGGAGCCTTTATATAAGCTACAATGCAGATTTCTAGGGAGGACTGGAGTCCACTGCGAAGACAATGGGTATTTAGATCAAATATTCCCTTCCCATTCTCTCTGATAAACAAAACAAAGACAAAAGGATGGGAAGTAAGTACCAAGGAACAGCACTGTTATGCTATTCTGCCAGCACAGGATACTAGATGCAACTGAAACTAGCAGAGTATCTCCAAGGGGAGAACCACTGTTTCAAAACAGATAGCTAAAGTATACCCCATACAGAGTACTACTACCATGACTGGGGTTGAGAAATTTATAGAAAAAGGATCTATAATACTATTTACCTTCAAAATAATGAAGTCCACCTAACTCTTTCTGGGAATCACCACAACAGGAGCTTTTATGTTTGCTCTATTATGTCAGCCAAAATGGTGTCTCAGTGAATCCAGCTGCCCTCCAGAGCAGACATCACTACTTATGGTGTTGGTCAAAGAGGACTGGAACCATTTGGTGGGTTTCTGTTATGTGATGAAGTAGTTAGAATTTACAGGTCTGGATCATGTATGTGGAGAAGGAGTGTAGAACTATGCTAGCCGTAGAACCCTAGTACACCTGACCCAAGGAGAGGGAAGAGAAACTCATAATTTATGTTCCTATAAGCCAATGGAAAGCTAATGCAACTCAGGCATTACGATGAGTGGCAGCATGAAACCCCCGGCTCTGAATTGTAACAAACCTTTCCATCTGAGAGTCTTGGAAAGGAAGTCAGTGGGCACAATGGCTATTCTTCCTCTATCCTGTGAAATATATGTTTTAGGAAACTGCTAACATGTAGAATAGTTTTTAACCAACAACTCTCATTCGTTTCCAAGTAACAGGAAAAAAAGTCATTAACCTAACACCACTAGAAGGCAGAGGAGGAGCCTTATGTCCAGAAACAGATTCCAATGTCATGTTTACTGGGGTCTGATACTATATTGAACCTATAATTCATCTATGTTCAAGATCAGGGGTGGCCGACCTGTGGCACAAATGCTGTAAGTGGCACAGGTGGCCTCCATGTGTGGCATGTGGCATACAGTGCAGGGAACTTTAAGCAAAGAATCAGATTGGGCATGGATCAGAAAGCAGATCAAGCAGGGAACACAGGGTGTAGGGAGCAGCAAATATCGAACAGGGAAAGGAGACTGAAGTTGTACTTGGGGAGGGCACAGGGCTTAATTCGTAGCACACCTGTCAAAAAAGGTTGGCCCCCACTGTCCTAGAACATACTCTTTCCTGTGTAGATACCTAGAAGCCTCCCTTTTCACCTCTTAAGATCAGCACTCTCTGGAGCACCCCTAGCCAGTGACAATCTCACACCAGAGTACATCTCTATGGGATACCTTGATTCCACTGCTGTCTCTTTGCATTTACATCACTCTTACCACTTTATCTCCAGTCTTGCACAAAGTCTTGAAAAAATGTAGTCCTAGACTGGGTATTTACACAAGACTCTGAGGTCAGCAATCCCTCCTTTCCATAGAGACCTCCTAGAATCTGTGTGTGATGAGAGTGCAGACCTACCTGGCGGGGGGCTGAGATGCAATCCATTTTTCAGACTCCACTGAACAGGGAAAATACCAGCACTGTTGACATGGCAAACATAGGACTGGGTAGTTGGGCATTCGGGTCGCAAGTCATCAATTTCTACCAAGAAATATTTTTCATTGAATACCTGCAGAGTTATCCAAAAAATTTAGAGTAGCAGAGGAAAGTACTACTGCCTTTAAGAAAAAATACCACTGTCAGATATTCTTCCAAATCCCTCATCAAAAAAAATTGGGGCTTGTCTATATGCAGAAGGTACTGCCCTAAGCAAGGACTCAAATTTACAGTGCACTAGCTACATCACATTAATTCATGTAGACCCTTCCAGTGCAGACTAAGTGACAGGGAATAAACTACCTCATGCAAAAGGTCTCAGTGTGTGCCAAGACTGTCCACAAGGAAAAAATTGGTGCAAAGTAGCTAGTGGGCTATAAATTCCCACCTTAGTCTACTTCCCAATAATTTCCCCATATAGATGTGTCCTCAGAGGATTAAAAAGAAGGTAGGATGGCCTTAGGAATCAGAGACTAGTAGACTGTACTCCAATACCTGGAAAGTTAATTAAAGCAATCAATTTATAAGCACATCAAGGAAGCAGCAGTAAGTAATTACTTGGGTCTTGGACAAAAGTTACTTTTGTAGTGTTATATACAATCTTATAGTGTTACAAAACTCCAGGGTCCACACATTCAGGTTGTTTGTAGCATTACAGAAAAGTTGGATCTATTACAAAAAAAGTTCCTGTTTCAAAAAGAAACTTCTTTACAGGCCTATGCTTTGTAGTGTTACTTGTAACATGTGGACACTTGCACATAATGCTACAGGATTCCCCCAGCATCTCACAGCTGTTCAGCCAGTGGACTGTGGGCACTGTAATACCTGACACTCTTGTTGTGATGGTTGTAATAGATACCTTCATAGTAAGTTTTGTAGTATTGCAAATAGCTTCAGTATTGTAGTGAACATGTGTCCAAGAACTCAGAGAGCTCTATTGTGATTCAGAATAAAATAAAAATGTGGTCATCAAGGTAAATGTTTCTCTCTCATGAGAAGATAAACTTAGCAGACAAAATAAAAAAAGAGTGAATATACTATACTCTGGGGCTTTAGGCTCTTGATTACAAATTAGAAACACATCATCTTGTTATAAAATAAAACTAGAATTTGGATTTTTTTTTTTCAAACCCACAATAATAAATTGTTCAATGTGTTAATACTGATTGGAATCCTAGACAAGTTGGTTATTTCACTAGTTCATTATTTTCAAAACTGAAAGAGGATGGATGAGAGCATAGATTAAATTTACATCTGATCTAAAATGGGAAAGTTGTAAATGACTACTTGGAGAATGTGAAGTGTAAGAATACAGGGTAGAGGGCATCTTATTGACTAACTGAATCAGATGCTAAATGAGCTATTGCTCAATAAAACTTATGCATCTCTAATTCAGTTAGTGTAAGGTGCACCTCTACCCTGCCTTGTGTCTGATTTCAGACTAATACAGCTAACTACCACTCTGTGTAAGAAGACAGTACAGACTTAAATACTGGGAAGTTAATAAAATCTAAAGATTGTTATAGAATCATAGAAAATATGGGTTGGAAGGTACCTCAGGAGGTCATCTAGTTCAATCCCCTATTCAAAGCAGGACCATCCCCAACTAGATCATCCCAGCCACGGCTTTGTCTAGTTGAGTTTTAAAAATCTCCAAGGATGGTGATTACACAGTCATTCTGGGTAACCTGTTCCAGTGCTTTACTACCCTCTTAGTGAAAAAGTTTTCCTAATATCTAACCTAAACTTTGCTTGCTGCAACTTGAGATCATTGGTTCTTGTGCAGTCATCTGCCACCACTGAAAACCGTTTAACACCATCCTCTTTGAAACCACCCTTCAGGTAGCTGAAGGCGGTTGTCAACTCCCCCTTTAATCTTCTCTTTTCCAGACTAAATAAGCCCAGTTCCCTTAGCCTCTCCTCAGAAGTCATGTGCTCCAGCCCCCTAACCATTTTTACTGCCCTCCATTGGACTCTCTCCAATTTGTCCATATCTTTTCTATAGTGAGGGGCCCAAAACTGGATATAGTACCCCAGATGTGGCATCACCAGTGCTAAATAGAAGGGAGGAATCATTTCCCATGATCTGGTGGCAATGCTCCTACTAATGCAGTCCAATATGTTGTTAGCCACCTTTGCAACAGGGGCACAGTGTTGACTCATATTCAGCTTATTGTTCACTGTAACCCGTAGGGCCTTTTCTGCAGAGCTGCTACATAGCCAATGAGTCCCCAACCTATACTGGCACATGGGACTGTTCTGTCCTAAGTGCAGGACTTTGCAATTCTCCTTATTGAACATATTTGACATAGACATTTCTTTTGGTACAATCCTCCAATTTCCCCAGGTCTCTCTGAATTCTAGCCCTACCCTTCAATGCATCTACTATTTCCTCAGCTTGGTGTCAATCACAGACTTGCTCATGGTTCACTCCATCCCATTTGGGATGTGACAGAGATGATCCCGAACTTTATCCAGCCCACCGATTATTATGCCATGGTTTTAATCCATGTGGGCACTAACAATGCAGCTGGAAACAGTCCAAATCACCTCATGAAGGACTACAAGGCTCTAGGGGGCCAAGCTGAAGGAGACAGAGGTACAGGTGGTCTTCTCATCTATCCTCCCAGTGAGCAGATGTGGACGACGCCACGAGACCTGCATCAGGAAGGTCAGCTTACGGCTTCAGAGCTGGTGTTACGAGACGGGCTTTGGCTTTTTGGACCATGACCCATACTTCTGAAAATGAGACATGCTTGGGTGGGATGGGCTACATCTCTCCCCCAAAGGTAAGCGTGTTTTCTCTTTCAGGTTGGCTGCTCTCCTCTGGCGGGCTTTAAATTAGGTTCATCAGGAGAAGGGGAGGACAAGGACGCAGGGATCCACGGAACACTACATCATGAGATACCCACAAGATCAACCCAGGTAAGTATCAAAGAACCTATTAGATAGGAGTATAGGGGAGATCTAGGGGTAGCCACCAGGGGAATTAAATGTATATATACACAAATGCCAGGAGCATGGGAAACAAGCAAGAGGATCTAGAACTCTGGCTTGTGAGCAGTAACTTTGACCTAGTGGGTCTAACAGAAACCTGGTGGAACTCTACTTATGACTGGATAGTAGGAATAGAGGGCTATAGGTTTACAGGAGAGATAGAGAAGGGAAAAAAGGAGGGGGTGTTGCTCTCTCTGTCAAAGAACAGTACACATCTTCCCTAATCAAATTGGGATCAGAGGATGGACAAGCAGAGATTCTGTGGGTAAGGATCCAAGGGGGTCGGGGGGAAAGGGACCTGGTGGCGGGGGTCTACTACAGACCTCCTGACCAGGAGGACAAGCTAGACGAGGAATTTTCCAGGCAGCTCTCAGAGGCTGGGTAGTCTAGAGACATGGTAGTCATGGGGGACCTTAACTACCCAGACGTATGCTGGGAGGAACAGTCAGCTAGATCTAACTGCTCATGCAGGTTCTTAACCTGCATTCAGGTCCCCCACCTAACACAGGAGGTAAGGAGTCCCACCAGGGGTAACGGCTTGCTCAACTTGGTGTTGGCCACAGGGGATATCCTGGTGGGGGACCTGCAGATTCAAGCCAACTTAGGGGACAGCGATCACCAAATGATAAAATTCACTATCCAGAGAAGGGCGGCCACTATACCTAGCAGGATGCACATGCTAAACTTTAAAAAGGCTGACTTTAATAGGCTCAGTGGATTGGTTAGCAGGGTACTAGGAACCAAGAGCCTAGATACTTTGTGGGGGGTCCAGGAGGGGTGGTCATTCCTTAAGGATACCATTCTTTGGACTCAGAGTAAGACAATCCCATGGCAGAGAAAAGGGGACAAAGGGGCCAGGAAGCTCCTTTGGCTAACCAAGGTCATCCAGGATACCTTAAGGGCAAAAAAAGTAGCATACAGGAAGTGGAAGCAGGGGGTAGCTAGGAAGGAGGAGTACACCTCCTTGGCCCGCACCTGCAGGGAGTCAGTCAGAAAGGCCAAGGCAGCTCTAGAACTCAGGCTAGCGGCAGGGATTAAGGACAATAAAAAGTCCTTCTTTAGGTACATTGGGAGCAAAAAGGGGGTGCAGGGTAGCATAGGATCCCTACAGGACGGGCAGGGGGGCTTAGTGATGGATAGCAGGGACAAGGCAGAACTCTTCAATGAGTTTTTTGCCTCTGTCTTCTTAAATCGGAATCTAGATGAACCCTCGATATGCATCACGGACATCAACAAGGGGAACATCAGCCGACCAATGGTCAGTGCTGATATGGTAAAAGGACACTTGGAGGGACTAGACGTATTCAAATCACCGGGACCGGAGGGACTCCACCCACAGGTAATGAAGGAATTAGCGAGCGTCATAGCCGAACCACTAGCAAGGATATATGAGCACTCATGGTGCTCGGGTCAGGTCCCGGAGGATTGGAAGAGGGCCAATGTTGTACCAATCTTTAAGAAGGGGAGGAAGGAGGATCTGGGGAACTATAGACTGGTCAGCATTACCTCTATCCCAGGGAAAATCCTAGAAAAAGTTATCAAGGAACACATCTGTAGGAGCCTGCTGGCTAATATGATGCGGAGGGGCAACCAACATGGGTTTATAGCAGGCAGGTCCTGCCTGACTAACCTAGTTTCTTTTTATGACAAGGCCACCAAATGTTAAGATGCAGGAATTGAGGTGGATGTTATGTATCTGGACTTCAAGAAGGCCTTTGACGCGGTATCCCATACCATCCTTATTAATAAAGTGAGAAGATTTGCCATGGATGATTATACGGTAGAATGGGTAGCAAACTGGCTCAGGGGTCACACTCAGAGGGTGGTGGTGGATGGGTCAGTGTCAACCTGGAAAGATGTGTGCAGTGGAGTCCCTCAGGGCCTAGTTCTGGGGCCAGTGCTGTTCAGCATCTTCATCAGTGATCTGGACAAGGGGGTGGGAAGCACCCTGTCCAAATTCATGGCTGACACTAAAATATGGGGTAAAGCTAACACTCTGGAGAGAAGGAACCAGATCCAGGCTGACCTTGACAGGTTGGGGAAGCGGGCAGAGAACAACAGGATGCAATTCAATAAGGACACGTGCAAGGTGCTGCATCTAGGGAGGATAAACTGCCATCATACCTATAGGCTGAGGGGTGACCTTCTCAGCACCACTGAGGCAGAAAGAGATCTTGGAGTCATTGTTGACTCCAGGATGAACATGAGTCGTCAATGTGATGAAGTAGTTGGCAGAGTCAATCGCACCTTGTCGTACATCCATAGGCGCTTCACAAACAGGTCCAGGGAGGTGATTCTCCCTCTCTACATGGCACTGGTCAGGCCACAGCTGGAGTACTGTGTCCAGTTCTGGATGCCGCAGTTCAAGCGGGATGCGGACAACCTGGAGAGGGTCCAAAGAAGAGCTACTCGTCTGATTGGAGGCCTGCAGGGAAGGCCCTATGAGGAAAGGCTAAGGGACCTTAACCTTTTCAGCCTCTCCAAGAGAAGGTTAAGAGGGGACCCTGTGGCGGCCTACAAATTCATAAGGGGGAGCAACACGAAGTAGACAATGATCTGTTTACCATGGCACCCCCTGGAATAACAAGGAACAATGGCCATCAGCTATTGGAGAGTAGGTTTAGACTGGACATTAGAAAAAAGTTCTTCATGGTTAGGGTTGCCAGGATCTGGAATAGGCTTCCAAGGGAGGTGGTGCTCATCTCATCCTTGGCAGTCTTCAAGAGGAGACTGGACAGGCACCTGGCCGGGATCACATGATCCCAGGTTTGGTGACCCTTTTCTTGCCTGCCAGGGGCAGGGGGTCAGACTAGATGGCCCATTGAGGTCCCTTCTGACCTTGGAATCTATAAATTTATGAATCTTCCAGATCACCGATGAAGACACTGAACAAAACCAGCCCCAGGACCAACCCCTGGGGCACTCCACTTAGTATGGGCTGCCAACTAGACATTGAGCCATTGATTACTACTGTTTAAGTACAATGATCCAGCCAGTTTTTTTATCCACTTTACAGTCCATTCAACCAACGCATACTTCCTTAGCTTACTTGCAAGGATGTTGTGAGAGACCATATCAAAAGCCTTGTTTAAGTCAAGGTATTCTTCCCACAATCATCTCATTATAGAAAGCAATTAAGTTGGTCAAGCATGACTTGTTTTTGCTGAGTCCATACTGACTGTTTCTAATCACCTTTTTCTCCTCCAAGTGCTTAGAAATTGATTCCTTGAGGACCTGCTCCATTTTTCCAGGGACTGAGGTGAGGCTGAACAGTCTGTAGTTCCCCAGATCTTCCTTGTTCCCTTTCTTGAGGATGGGCAGTATATTTGCCCTTTTCCAATTGTCTGGGACCTCTTTAGGTGCATGAATTCACCAAGGGCAAGTCATGCCTAACCAATTGGGACCCAGAGACTTATCTTGTAAAAAATAAGGAAAATTATGGCTAGTCAACTTAATCACTAGACAGGATATACAGATGATGAAATAAAGATGTCAGCCATGATATGTTGTCACATACAAAAATGAGATAATAACTAGAGGTGCCAAATAAAGGCAAGTAATTATCTCACTCCAGACTTGCCTTCCATTAGTATCAATTTTGAAAGAATCAGTGAGAGAGAAGTGTTTGTTGGAAACCTTAAAAAATTTAATTTTTAAAATAAACAGTACTGTTTTAGATTAATAGATTCATAAAAGTTAGGAGCTGGAAGGGACCTCACAAGATCATCAGGTCCAGCCCCCCTGCTCTAAGGCAGGAAAGACTGCTGTGGTCAGATGACCCCAGCGAGGTGTGCATCCAGTCATCTTTTGAAGTTCTCCAGGGAAAGTGACTGTACCACCTCTGGAAGGAGTCTGTCCCAGACTCTGGACGCACAAACCATAAAGAAGTTTTTCCTTATGTCTAATCTGAAGTGATCTTCTATCAGTTTATGACTATTATTCCTAGTCTTCCCCTGGGTGCCTTGGTGAACAGATGTTCTCCTAGAGTCTGATGTTCACCCCTTATATATTTAAAGGCTGCCACCAAGTCCCCCCCGAGTCTTCTCTTTTCCAGGCTGAACAGACCCCTGCCCTTCAGCCTCTCGTCGTATGGTCTGTTCTCCAGACCTGTAATCATTCGTGTGGCCCTCCTTTGGACTCTTTCCAGCTTCTCTATATCCCTCTTGAAGTGGGGCGCACAGAACTGGACCCTGTACTCCAGCTGCAACCTCACCAATGCTGAGTAGAGTGGGAGGATGACACCCTTAGTTTTGCTTGTGATGCACTGGTTGATGCATGCCAGAGTGTTGTCTGCTTTGCTGGCTATAGTATTTCACTGGTAGCTCATGTTCATTTTGTGATCGATCATGACCCCCAGGTCTCTTTCAGTTGTGGTGCTGGCCAATGTTCCCTCTAAGGAGCAGCAGTCTGTGAGCACACCGCCTCGGTCCATGAGCGCGCCGCCTCGGTCCAGCGTGGGACACTTACTGAAGGGGGCTAGGGCCAGAGGCTGGAGCTGGGGCTGGATGCTGGAGGCTGGAGCTGGGGGCCAGGGGCCAATCCAAGTATATAATGTTGACCTCATCTCCCTTATCCAGGTGATTGTAGAAGGAGATGAGGTTGGTTAGGCATGACCTGCCTGCAACAGAGCCATGTTGACTCTCTTTTAGAATACTGCCTTCTGTTAGCCTATCACTGATGGATTCTTGTAAATTTTTCCAGGATTTTTCCAGGGATTGAGGTCAGACTGATTGTCTTATAATTCTCTGGGTCCTCCTTTCTTCCTTTCTTGAAGCTAGGCACCACATTGGCCATCTTCCAGTGTTCTGAGACCTCAACCGAGCACCATGAGCTCTTGAATAGCTTTGCCCTCAGTTGTGCGATAATGTCAGGCAGTTCTTTCAGCACTCTTGGGTGTAGTTCATCTGGTCCTGCTGACTTGTAGATATCCAGCCTCTCTAGGTATTCCCTCAGAAGATCTTCACTGATTATAGGTCGGTGATCACTCCCACCATGTCCATTCTGCTTCCTGTCAGGCAAGTTAATATCCTTGGTTTGGTGGATGCAAAGTATTCATTTAGGAGTTTGGTTTTCTCCTGAGCATGATTATTAGCTGTCCCGTTGTCTTCAGCAGGGGTTTTACATTTCCCTTATTTTTATTCCTGCTTCCTACGTATCTAAAGAAGGACCTTTTATTGTCTTTGATTTCTGTTGCCAGTTTGCATTTGGTTTCTGCCTTTGCTTTTCTAATCTGCTCCCTACAGGTGCGGGCCATTCCTGTGTACTCCTCTTAGGGGATAATTCCCAGCTTCCATCTCTTATAGGCTTCTCTTTTTGTTTTCAGGAGGTCCATAGCCATCCTATTGAGCCAGGGGGGTCTCCCAGCCCTTTTGCTACCTTCCTTACGAACAGCAATGGACCTTCTTTGTGTGCCAAGGATCATATCCTCGAGGAACGACCACTCTTCTTGGACTCCCTTTCCCAATGGACCATGGTCCCACAGGGCCTCATCCACCAATCTCCTTAGCTTGTAGAAGTCAGCTTTCCTAAAAGCAAGGATTTCTACCGTACTAACTGATTTTCCTGCCTTATGATGGATGGTGAAATTGTTCGTCTCATGGTCACTGTCACCTAGATTACCCTTGATTCTCAGGTTACTCACTAGATCATCCCCTTTGGCCAAAACCATATCTAGGAGTGCCTTTCCTCTGGTCAGCCCATACAATTCTTGAGTCAAATAGAGTTCCTTGATGCAAGTTAGGAAGCTACATGGCAGCTCGGATCTAGCTGAGTGCTCTTCCCATGATATATCTGGGTAATTGAAGTCAACCATGACAACCATGTTCTGTGAGCATGCAGCCTCTGCCAGTTCTCTGGAGAATTCCAGATCAAGCTCCTCCACTTCGTTTGGAGGTCTGTAATATACTCATATCATCAAGTCTCCTTCCCTTGCTCTCCCTGTATCTTAACCCAGAGAGTCTCAGGTCACCCTTCTTTTGTGCCTGTCTCGGCTTCTGGGGATATGTACTGCTCTTTCACATAGAAAGCAACACCTCCACCCTTCTTCCATATACAATCCCTCCTATGTAAGGTGTAGCCCTGTGGTCCAATTGTTGGTGCAATCCCACCAGGTCTCCATTATTCCAATAACATTGTATTCCTTACTGGTTAGCAGGAGGGCCAGTTCTTCCTGCTTGTTCCCCATGCTCCTGGCACTTGTGTAAAGACATGCAAGTCTACCATTGGAGGCCCTTGGCTTCCTGTTTCGCTGAGGAGAGTTCAGTCCTTTGGCCTGTGTCAGAGTGTTCTTCCTATTGTTTTCCATTTAACTGGTTTCCTGCTTGCCACTTCCTGGGCTTGCTCCAATAGTTTTCTTCCCATGTCCCGGCAATCTCAGTTTGTGGTGTTTGTGGTATATAATTTCTTTTGGAACATGTAAGTGTTAACTATACTATAAAGAGGTTGGTGAAAGTTGTCAAACCTGAGAACCTAAAGCTGGAGTCTTAAATCTATACTTGCACATTTTAAATGACAGGCCAGTTACACTTACCTACCTGCACGTCCACTAACCCCAGTTAATTTAGTAGGGGTTGCAAGTGTTCAGCATCTTGTGAAACCTCAGGCCGTTTTTAACTGGGTATGAAAGTACTGATTTGAATGCCTAAAGCTAGGCCTCTGGATTTGGTAAATTTTAACTATTTAGTCTTGCAAGCTATATAGCTCAATGTACTAATTTTAACTGAAACTCTTTACCTTGCAGTTAACACATTTGGTAGACTCCTGTCCTCTGATCTATGTTATGCAAAAAAATTCCATTTAAACTCTATTCTAAGATTTTAGAGAGCATACAGAGAGTACCTATTAATGAATATAAATAGAAAAATGTTAACTAGACTTTAACCATAACTAAGACATTTCAGAAAGAATCCTTATACCTTAATCACTGTAGCAGGAGAGATGACGAAAGGAGTCCCTGGATTGACAGCCTCCAACTTCATATTTTCAGAAAATGAATGCACTCTGATCAAAGGTTTTTCCTAAAAAGTTCATGTCAGAGCACTGATTAGCCATATTTCTCCAATGTAAAACACTAGACAGTTCTACACGCTGGAAGTGGATGAAGTAACTTTACCTAAGCATCTGTGGGCGCTTGTACACATGATGAAAATTGCCCGTTTTTGCGGTTCAGTTGTGTCACACTGTACACATGCAGGGTTTATTTTATGATTTAAATGAGTTTGCAACATTGCAAACTAAATCACATCTGCATGTAGTTTTGTTTACATTGTAGCTATTTGCAAATAGCCAATTACCTATCAAGAATGATGGCGGGGGTGGGGGGATGGGCAGGGTTGGAGCAGCGCCACCCAATGCCACACGCTACTGCCACTCTGCCTCCAGCCCTGTGGGCCCCTCCACCCCGCATGTCCAGCTCCATGTGCCTCCCCTCTCACCTACCCACTTAGCCCCGCAGTCCCCACCATCATTGGGGGGGTGGGGACAGAGCCCCACATCTGGCCCCACGCCCTGCTTCTTGTCCAGCCCCATTGCCTCCACTGCCCCTTCTCCCGCCCGCATTGGGTCCATTTCCTCCCTCTCCGTCCCCCTCTGCCTCCAAGGAGCAGGCCTGGGGAGGGGGGCAAGGCTGGCCTGGCCCCCCCCACTCCGACCCTGCTGGAGGATGGCGG
>NW_005842171.1:689604-702950 GCF_000455745.1 Alligator sinensis
AAGCTCCGCTGGCTTCATCCTCCTGCTCTGGCCCCTCGGTCCCCTGTCATGGCGATGCTTCTGTTTGTGCAGACCACTCTGATTGGTTGTTTTAGTAAGTATTTTGATTGGCTGCTGAGACAACCAATCAGAGTGAAAATAAAGCATTTTGGACAGACAGATAGACAGACAATGGCTTTTATAATATTAGAATGTTGCAGTCTTTGACAGCTTACCCTCCCAACACAGGAGAGTTGGGCTGAAGGCAGAAGCAGTGAGGGGCCTGATCCTTTCTTTTTTTTTTTCTCACAGAGCCTGCCCACATCTCCCACGCCCGGGCTGAAAGCTGCCAGTGGGCCAAGTGGCCCCTAAACTGTGGAGGGCCACAGCCTTTTTGTCCACAGCAGCAGTGCCCCATGGGGCCACCTGGGTGGGCTGCTAACAGTTGGATCAGGCTGGGTGCTGTCTGCGAGGTGGAGCAGCACCCACTCACTAGCTGCCCGCCCGGGTGGCCCCAGGGGGTGCTGCCAACTTGGAGGGAAGTTCTGGGGCCCCCCGCAGCTCAGGGCCCACTGGCAGCTCATCCCCTGGCTGCGGCAGAGGTGGGCAGGCTCTGCAGGAAAAAAAAAAAAAAGAATCAGACCCCTAGCCAGTTTCTTTCCCCCTTAGCGGAGCCTGCCCGCTGAAGCTGCTGCTGGGCTGTGCAGCCCCTGAGGTGTAGGGGGGCTCAGTCCTTCTGTCCCCAGTGGTGGCAGTCCCTAGGGCCACCCAGGTGGGGTGCTAGCTGCACGGGTGCTGCCCCAGCTCACAGGTAGCACCCACCAGACGCAACTCTTCCCGAAGCCCGTGCAGGGAGCAGCACCTCGTGGGCTTTCAGCACGCAGGCTCGGGGAAGAGTTGGACCCAGCAAGTGCTGCCTGTGAGCTGGGGCAGCACTTGCGTGGCTAGCACCTTATCTTGGTGGCCCTGGGGGGTGCTGCCACTTTGGAGGGAAGGACTGGGCCCCCCCACAGCAGGCTCCACTGAGGAAAAAAAAGCAGCGAGGGGCCTGGTCCTTTTTCTTCCCCTGTGGAGCCTGTCCACCTCTTCTGCAGCTGTGGGGGAGGGGTGAGTTGCCAATGGTCCCCCAGACTGTCCCTCCATGGCAGCAGTGTCACCTGGTCAGCACCCATCTACTAGCAGCACATGCAGGCGGCCGCAGGGAGCACCGATGCCATGGAGAGAAGAACTGGGGCCCCCTACAGCTCAGGGGCCACTTGGCCCATTGGCAGCTTGACCCCTGGCTGTGGGAGAGGCAGGCACGCTCTGCAGGGAAAAAAGTAAAAGGGGTTCGGGCTCCTCACCATAATGGTGATGGAAACCCCTAATTTGAAA
Source organism: Alligator sinensis (assembly GCF_000455745.1). Taxonomy (NCBI): domain Eukaryota; kingdom Metazoa; phylum Chordata; order Crocodylia; family Alligatoridae; genus Alligator; species Alligator sinensis. The sequence continues at coordinate 690,958 of NW_005842171.1, forward strand.
CACTGCGCTTGCACTGGAACTAAACACACTAACCACAAGCATCCAATCTCATGCACCAAACAGCAGGCAGCAGCAGCAACACCACCGTCATTTTGTCCAGTGATTAGCTCTCCTGTATTAATTCCTAGAGATCATAGGCAGCTATTCTTATTACACTCCCTGTAGGTTTGCTTCACCATATTCTATGAACTGGAGAATTTACCTTAAAAAGATCAGTGGGAACTGAAGACTCTTCCTCCTCTTCTTCTTTCACCTTCTTTAGGATCTCTTGCCATTCTGCTTCACTCTTCAGGGACCTGATAGCTTCAACAAAAAAGGTAACAAGGTGAATGAGGAGAAGACTCTAATAGCTCTCAAATTAACTGGGTGGGGGGAGGAGGAGGGATGAGAAGTGATTCAATCCCCCTCTCATCAGTTTAATAAACTCTTTCTGAATATACCTAACAGATCATCTTGTGTGAGTCTGCTCATGGAGAGTGTTCATGTTGAAGACAGGGAGGGTATAAGATGTCCCTCTGTCAACACCTCCACTTTCATGGAATCAGAGAAAATTAGGCTTGGAAAGGACCTCAGAGGGTCATCTAGTCCAGTGTTACTCAATCTGTGGGTTGCAACCCAAAACAGGGTAGCAGGAATATACAAAAGGGTCGTGAACAAATTTAAAAAATGGATCAACAAACTTTAAAAATGGATTTTCCTTTAAAGGAGAAAAAAGTGGGAAACTATAGGCTTCCTCTTGCAGGCTGGTACGGGCTGCTTGGGGCTGGGGGGAATGGAAAGAGGGCGATCAAGCAGGGGGTGCCACATGCATGTGTGTGTGCACACATGCACATGGTAGCCAGGCAGTATGGAGAGCAGCTCCCACAGGTAAATCAATGGGGAGGGGGCATAGCTGACATCTCAGGGGAATGGGGGGGGGGTACAGGCAACACTGCCTACTACACCACTTCCTTTCTGAGGTAGAGCCATGGCTTGAGGGGAGCAGCGGTGGTGGCAGCTGGGCCATGGTGGCAGGTGGAGCTGCGGCCTGGCGCATGAGCAGCTGGTAATGGGAGAAGGGGAGGGCAGCACATCCCCATCCCCTCATCTGTTGTTCCTTGCACTGCTGGCACTGTGGCTGGTATGGTGGTTCCAACTCCAGTGGCAGTAATGAGTCTCACCTCCCCACTCTGCCCTCCTTCAACAAGTCCCGCCCACTGAGCGGCGGAGGCAGGTCCTGCCTGTGCCAGTCCAGCCAGGCTGCAGCCCCATGCCTATTGTGGGTGCACAAATCTGGGGAAGCTACTGCTCCCCCATCCCACACTCCCCCTCAGCCCCACACACCCACTCTCTGCTCCACACAGTGGGGCTTGGGGGCAGGGGGCAGCAGGTCAGGAGTGAGGGACACTAGCAGGGCTGGAGGTTGGGGAACTGTGGGTTGGAGTGAGGGGTACCGGTAGGGCCAGGAAGTTATTTTCTATCTAAACTATTTACTGGGTTGGAACTAGCTAATGTTTACAAATGGGTTATGGTACAAAAAACGGTTGAGAACCACTGATCTAGTCCAACCCCCTGCTCAAAGCAGGACCATCCCCAACTGGATCATCCCAGCTAAGGCTTTGTCTAGCCAGGCCTTAAAAACCTCCAAGGATGGCTATTCCACAACCATTCTGGGTATCCTGTTCCAGTGTTTTACTACCCTCCTAGTGAAAAAGTGTTTCCTAATATCTAATCTAAACTTCTGTTGCTGAAACTTCAGACCATTACTTCTTGTTCTGTCATCTGCCACCACTAAAAACAGTCTAGCCATCCTCTTTGGAACCACTCTTCAGGCAGTTGAAGACTGCTATCAAATTCCCCCTCAGACTTCTCTTCTCGAGACTAAATAAGCCTAGTTCCTTCAGCTTCTCCTCAGAAGTCATGTGCTCTAGCCCCCTAACCATTTTTGCTGCCCCCACACTGGACTCTCTCCATTTTGTCCACATCCTTTCTGCAGTGGGGGTGGGGGTGTGCAAAAACTGGACACAGTATCTAGATATGGCCTTACCAGTGCCAAATAGAAGGGAAGAATCACTTCCCTCGATCTGCTGGCAATGCTTCTACTAATGCAGCCCATTATGCCATTATCTTCACAAAAAGATATTGGCTCATATTCATCTTATTGTCCGCTGTAAACCCCAGGGCCTTTTCTGCAGAGCTGCTGCTTAGCCCATTGGTCCTCAGCCTGTATTGGTGCATGGGACTTTGTCCTAAGTGCAGGGTTTTGCACATGTCCTTATTGAACTTCATGAATTTCTTTTGGTCCAATCTTCCAATTTTTCTAGGTATCTCTGAATCCTAACCTTACCCTCCAGTCTATCTATTACTCTCCCCACCTTGGTGTCAACTGCAAACTTGCTGAGGGTGTACTCTATGCCACCTTCCACATTACTAATGAAGATACTGAATAAAACTGGCCCTAGGACCAACCCCTGGGTCACTCCACTGGATACCAGCTGTCAACTAGACATCAAGTCCTTTAAGTCCAACAATCCAGCCAGTTTTCTGTCCACTTTACAGTCCATTCATCCAACCCATACCTCCTTAGCTTGCCTGTGAGAATTTTGTGGGAAACCATTTCAGAAGCCTTGCTAAAGTCAAGGTATATCAGTTCCATTGCTCTTCCCATATCCACAGAGCCAGTCATCTCATCATAGAAGACAATCAGGTTGCTCAGGTATGACTTGCCCTTAGTGAATCCATGTGGACTGTTCTCTTAACTTCTCCTCAGAAGTCACCTTCTCCTACAAATGCTTAGAAATGGGTTCCTTGAGGACGTCCGGTATGATTTTTCAAGGGACTGAGGTGAGGCTGAGCAGTCTAGTTCCCCAGATCCTCCTTCTTCCCTTTTTTAAACATGGACACTATTTGCCCTTTTCCATCATCTGAGATATTCTCCCAGCTGCCATAAGTTTTCAAAGATAATGGCCAGTGGCTTGCAATCACATCAGCCAGCACCCTCAGGTGCACTGTGTCCAGCCCCACAGATCTGTATATACTTAGCTTTTCTAAATAGTCCCTAACCTGTTATTTTGCCACTCTTGGCTGCTCCCCTTCTCCCTAAACTGTGCTGCCCAGTGCAGCAGTCTTGGAACTGACCTTGCCTGTGAAGACTAAGGTTAAAAAAAAAAAAAAAAAAAAAGCATTAGGTACTTCAGCCTTTACCACATCATCCGTCACCAGGTTGCCTCCCCATTCAGTAAGGGACCCACACTTTCCCTGATCTTCCTTTTGTTCCTGACTTCAGGAACATAATCTATATGGACATCCATTTACAGGGGGAAATACATACATTTCTCTCCTACTGCTAACATTACATTAAAGTTATGTTTATAAATTTCCATACCAGCTTCCCCTATATGTTTTACCTGTCCCTTTAAATGGAGCTCTAGGCAATGTAGTAGACCTGGAAACCCAAATATCTTGGCTCCAATGAAGATGTGCTGTTAAGAAGCAAGGAATTGATGTCTTTATACACTGCACTAACAAAACATAGCATGACATGAGCTGAATTACATGGATTACTTCTTCCTACTAAAGTCTCAGGCATTTATGAAAGGCAATCTTTCCCTGCATTCAGTACCTTCTACAAACAGGTCAGAGGTAGTGGCAGGCAAAAGCAACTGGCAACATTTGAATATGGGGATGTAACTTTGATTTCCTGAAGCTCTTATTTATTTTACACAGGAGTACAATAAACCTTATGATATGTACTCACATAGATCTGGAATGCAGATCACAGAAGCAGAAACTGCATTTTGAAGCTCAGGATCAACAGCTTTGTTTATAAAAATTAAAATATTATTCTTTACCTAATGGAGGTTGAAGGCTATATCCCTGTTGAGCTGCCCAACCCACTTGATGAAGGAATGGATCCAAATAGAACATCCACTTATCAAATCTATCAGAATCCCCCAATCCTTCATAACGTAACTTGAGCCTTCCACCAACATTTTCCACCACATTGACAATCCAGGCATCCAAGAAATCCTGGGAGTTTTGCAATTCTAGTCTGGAGCCTGGTGCAATGAGATCCAAGGGATTTTTTCCTCTGTGAAGCTATAAGCCAAAGGGAGAAAACAAAACAAGAAAGTCATCTATATACCTGGCTCAAAATACATGGCATTATGATTCTTTCCTATCACTGTTGTAATGCCTGACACAGTTTGGCCAACTGAAGCATGAACACAGAAGCCAAATTGTAGAGCACCCTTTCCAAACAGATCACAAAATTCATGAGCAATGTTGATCACATTGCTGCTATTACAGCTTCTGGACTATTTAGAGCCATGGTGATAGAAGTATGTATTTATATAAAAGTCAGAAGATGTACTTAACTTGTTTCAGTGGTATTTGAAATTGTTATATTCAAAGATTAAAATGAAAGGAGGAAGTGGAGCAAACCAGGCCCATCTGTTTAAAATTCCAGCATCTCTAATACAGAAGAGCAGGGGTCGTCAACTTCTTTTGGTGAAGGGCCAGAATGACGCAGCTCAGGTCTGAGGTGGGTGGGCACTAGATACTGTCTGCTTCCACTGCTTCTCCCTGCCACCCAGCTTAGCATGGTACAGGGAAAGTTCTCCCTCCACCAAAGCCCCAGGTGTACAGCTGTAGCACGAAGACACAGCCTCTGAATGCTACCAAAGCTACAACTCTGTGGATTGTATTCAAAGGCTCCATGGACCATAGGTTGCCAACCCCTGTGGAAGAAGACAGGGCAGCAAGGATGTAAAGATGTTTCTGTTAAAACACTGGGCATAGGCAAGAATTAATTTGTAGCTCTCATTTTCCAGTAAGTAACCACACTGTAATCGGGAGTAATTTGGGCATAATTTAAGACTGGACACCAAATGAAGTAGTTTGGGGGATGTGGGTAATTTCATACAACAAACATTCTGGCTACAGAAAAGGAATGACAGTTAAAAGATTCTGAATATGGCCTATTTCAAATACAGGAACATGAGTTGAGGAATAAAATAATAATGGAACAGTAATGGAAAGAAATTCTGTTCATCAGCAAAAAAGGGTAAGGAGGAACATAATTGAGGAAAATAGCATTCTGAAGGTTAGATAAAGAAGAGAATCCACAAAAAGTATTCAAGGGAAACAAAAATAAGCTCACTCCTTTTTCTTAAGTGAATTTGTAAATAAAAAGCATTTTTACTCTGACTGGGGCTAACAGGCTGAACAGACAATCCAAACTAGTAACTCCATATGTAGATCAAATGCCTTCCTGAATTAAGTGGTGCAGACACTGGAAGGTAAACAAAACTTACTTCTCAGAGGTACAGTGGCATATAAATAACAGCTCTTAAAATTAAGAAGGGAGTAGAACTGATCAGTTTAACAGGGCTTCATTTTACACTGTATGTGCAATAAATTAAGAGTGTACTAGCCCATAAAAAAAGAATTCCATCATTTTAAATGAGTTGAAATGAGAACTCACCCCCTCTAGCAGGTTTGCAGGAGCACTGCATGATCCTTTCAGCGTCAGCTGAAGGAACTTCTCCTGGTCAGGTATCTTTTCCTTGATACCTAAACAAGAAGTAAAGATGGCTTCTCTTGCCAGCAAAAGGCTACTTGCGCAACAAGACATTTTCAGATCCTCAAAATGCTTCATTCAGAATATAATTTATCATCTGTATCAGTCAACTTTCAGGCAGCCAGGGGCCATACATGGTACAGGCTACAGTCCTGGGGGCCACACAAGGTATAGGCAGCGCCCCCAGGCTCTCCCCAGCACATGGGCAGCCTGTCTCCTCCCCTCCCCCACAATCCCAGCTGCACCATGTTGTGCAGGCAACCTCGCTCCCCTCTGCTGCATGCACAGCACACCCCACTCTGGCCATGTATGTTGCCCACCGTAATGCAGGCAGCCCAACTTCTGCTATTGTTGTTTGCAGCTCAGGCACCTTGGTCTCACTGCCCTGTGCACATCATGAGTACCCTGACCCTCTTCTGCCACAGGAAGCAGAAGCTGGAGGAGAGCAGGGGAGCCAGAAGAACCTAGTTGATGCAATAGGAGCAGGGGGTAAGGGAGGGGGACAGTAGTGGGCAGTGGTGGCCGAGTAGGAGCCCATGGGCCACATGCTAACCCTTTGGGGGCCATGTGCAGTCTGTGGGCTGCCAGTTGGACAGCCCTGATCTACATGTCAACAAGACATATATGCTCCTGCATCTTACACAATGTGTCTTTATCTGGCTTACTTGTTGGTAACACTGGGTGTGTCTACACATGCATTTATGCCAGCTTAAACTTCCTTTATTTCAAAGCAAAAGTCTGGAACCTTCACTTTTGACAACTTGACATCACAACTTGCTAGTATAGATAAAGCCTATGTTGGAATGATCATTTGGTATTTTACAGGAAAGGATATTAAATTAATTATAAAATAGGAATTAAGATGCAGCTCAAAATTAATGTACTTTTTGTTTTGTGCAGTGGTGGTACTGATATTAACATAGATTTGAGAATGAAGTTTAATAAAAACTGTTTTCACAGAATCAGATAAGCACAAGGCAGTGATGTATATCAGGTGTTACATCAGACCAGTTTTTTTTTCTAAAAAAGGTAGCATCTTTGTAACAGCAACCAATGTCTAAAAAAGCAAAGCCATGAGATATGGTTGGTAACAGGTAGTGAAGTCCAAGTCCAAGTTTGAGTTCAAACTACTCATGCCTCTGAAATGATGAAATAGTCAATTATTATTGCAGATGCATACTGGCTCAGAAATTAAAATATATTCCCTCGTTTCCAAGGGGAGCTATTACCTTCAGGCACTTTGAGAATCTTTTTGTTCTGTTCACACCACCCAACTGGGTGCAAGTCAGCTGTCATAACATCACACCAGAAGTCAGCCTTACGGTCTTCACCATACCCATCATAACGTAACAGGAGCAACTGTCCACAGGTTGTAACAATGGTGGCTACCCAGTATGTGTTTTGGTCAGACTTGACAGCAACCTCTAGCTTCATGCCTGGGGCAAAACCATTCTGCAAGCTAGTATCTACCTGGAAAGGATAAAGATTACCACAAGTCATTAGTTCACACAAGCTTTATGTAGCAGCAGAAGAGCAAAGTACCTACATTTACACAAATCTCAAATAATATTAATCTCTCAATGGCTGTTTTACTCTTCAGAGATGTATTTCATCATGTGATCTCCCATGAACAAAATTATCCACATAATTAAACGTGAAGTAAATTTTAGTTTAGAATGGTGGGAAGAATCCTTTTAATTAAAATATAGTCTTGTATTATAGCTTCCAATTTTAGCTGCACATTATTTTTTGCTTAAGAGTTCTCCAACTCAAAACTCGGTGCTCAGGCCAGTTGGTTTTACAAGTAAAACACTGCAGTGCACTTTTGTCTGTTGCAATGGAATTCAACATTTTTAATGTAAGACAACCTACAGCAAGTGTTTGGACAAACATTTGTTTGAAAAAGGAAAAGGAGCCATTCAAGAGCATGTATCTGCTATCATGGAACTGTTAGATAGGCATGATCCTGTAGCAAAAAAAAATAGCTAAGCATCTATAACTTTAACTCAGTTTCATACAGGATTAAAGTTGCAATGGTTTGCTATGCTTCTTTTGCTACAGAAGCATGCAGACGTAAATTACTTCATAACAGCTTATGTCAGTATCAATATAATTACAATGTCTGTCTTCACCAAAATGAATGCTTTATGCAGTAATACGATCCCTCATCTGCCAAGGATAGACACTTCCATATCTAACAAGATACAATTCAGGTGCACGGCAAGTTGCAGACCTGAGACTTTTTCTCAGGCTGCTTCCTCTGAGTTCATGTCACTAGGCTTCTTGGTTATTTCACTAAACAATTGGCTTCGTCTCTTTCACATTTTTTCCAAAGCTTATTCTTTCTCAGATGCTCCAGAAATTATATGAGGTAAGGATTTCTTAAAGTGATATCTTTCGTTGGACCAACCGTGTAGTAACAATAGTTAGACAAGCTTTTGAAAGCTTGTCTAACTCTATCCCAAGTACATAGTTGGTCCAATAAGAGATACCACCCTAAGAAATCATTGCCTCTCACATTGCTTCAACTGCAATTGCAATCAGTTTGATCCTGTCCTTAATCCCATATCAATTTCTACTGCTTCTAACACAGGGGCAGGCAATTATTTCAGGTGGAGGGCCGCTTACTGAGTTTTGGCAAGCCATCGAGGGCCGCATGACAGGCAGCCAAGGGCAGATAAATATTAATTTTCTAAATTTTTTAGGGGCCCCGATAGAACGGCCTAGCTAGCCGCATCCAGCCCATGGGACACATTTTGCCTGCCCCTGTTCTAACACCTTAGAGTAGTGATTCTCAACCAGGATGCTATGGTATTCTGAGGTGTAATAAGATCCTTTTAAAGATGTCACACAATATTAGCACTGTTAGGTTTGTGAACACCTATGTGATTTGTAAGGTAAACCCAGAGATTTTGACCCAAAATTTCCCTTGGATTAATTAATTTTAGAAATGCGTTAACATTGTGCTGGTGAATATATTTTTTATTGTTGCACAGGAATCTTCTTTTTGTTGGTTGGTCTGTATTTACTGTAGTTATTAGATTTTAATTAGTCAGCATAACATTTTTATTATGCACAGAAGTGTCATGAACACTATAACAAGTGCTGTAATCTGATATTTTTGCATTAAAACCAGTGGAGACAGAGATGAGTGACCTCTTCTGGCAAACAACAAAGACTGCAAAGTGACTTTTTGTACAAAATTCATGGCTTGTTTAAACTGACCATGGAAAATATCTGGCAAGAGATAAATGCTGAACATCTTTTCTCCTTTGGATCAGTGAATCTGAGAAGGGCGACACCCAGCTGATTCTCATTTTCATCCCCCTAAATCCAGAGAACTGCTTAATGTCAGTAAATGGTAAGGCTGTGTGAAATTTCACTGGCCGTTTCATTTTGACACTGTTTTGACTCATTTCGAGGTCAAACCAGCAAAATCAAAATGAAACAAAGGGCTTTGAAACACCCTCGAAACAAAACTAGGCTAGCTGAAACATTTCAACAGTTGAAAAGTCGACATGTTTCAACCATAGCACTGGGGATGGGAAGTTAATCCAGCTAGGCTGAGTTCACCTCCCCAGCGCGACCACTGGACTGGGGCCAGGAAGTCAGCCCAGCTGGGCTGACTTCCCATCCCCAGCGCTAGATCAGGCCAGGGCCGCGAAGTCAGACCAGCTGGGATGACTTCCCATTCCTGGCCCGATCTAAATTACACACAAGGAACTATGTTAAGAAAGCATTAAAACTGTAAAATTAAGAGCTCAAAAGTTAGGAAATACCCATGCAAACTTAAATTTACTCCCTTTGGGAACAAGCATTGGTAGTTTTTATTGCATCAGATCCAAAGTATCACTCACATTCAGTGTGCAAGACTAATACTGCTTGTCCGGGGGTATTAGTTCAATATTTTGTTTGCTCGTCTGTTCAGTTTGTGGCCTTATTTGAGCTTGAAAGGACAGATCATTATTTGTTTCCTTTTGGGGTTTTCTATGGTGTTTGTCACTTCAGGGATATCAGAGTGCTTCACAAATGTCATATTTATTTTCACACCTGCGATATAAATTAATATAATCTCCCTATGTAAAAGAAAAAAGCGGGGGGGGGAGGGGGGGAAGAGGGCACCTCAGACGCAGTTTAAGATCAGAAATATCCAAAAGATTTGGATGCTGAATTTGAAATGCTTCTGACTTATGTCTTGTTGTGTATACAAACACTTTAGACTACAGGAGCAGAATTCAAAAGGATCTTAGATAAATTGGAGACTTGGGCTGTGGACAATACAACGTAATTCAATAAAGACAAGTGTAAGATGTAGGGAAGAAATATCAAATGCACAAATACAGGATAGGGGATAATTGACTAGTGCTGGTGTGAGAAGGGAGGCAAAAGCCCCCACAACTAGCCCCAGGCCCCCTTCTCCGCGATGCGCCCCAATACTCACCACAGGGATGGAAAAAGCAACAGCTGGGGAGAGACATCGGGGCGGGGAGAACTGGCTTGGCAATTTCAGAGCTGCCTGAGCCTGCAAATCAGAAGGAGAAGGGGGTGGGGCCCCGGAGAAGACTGGGCTGCTCAAAAAGCAGCTGAAGACTCAGCTGCGAGGTGGGGAGAGGGAGAATGGAGCATCAGCAGAGAGATGCTGGCTGGAGACCCGTGGAGCGCGAGCCCTGAGGACAGTGGCAGGAAGTCAAGCACTGGCAGGGAGACGCCGGCAGGTGTGCTGCAGAAATTGAGCCCCGGGGCAGAGGGATGCCAGGAAGCTCTACTGGGGAGAAGCAGCTCCTTGGGATGCCAGAAACAGGAGCCAAGGCTCTAACAGGAAACCCAAGTGGGGAGCAGTACCGAGGGACCGCAAACACCCCTGGGTTGCACAGCAGCGAAGAAAGTGTGGCGTGCCACGGAGCCCAGTGCAGGAGGGACAAACAACACAGGCTGGTGGGACCAGACAGCCCAGCCTCAGGTCAGACAGGACCAACGTGGGAAGGGGCGTAGGCCCAAGGGAGGCTTCCCCAAGAGGGCCAGCAGAGGCCCTGCGTAGGGTGGCCACCCCTCCCAGATGCCTACCAGGCAAGGAGGGACTGAGTCCCAAGCAGGACCAAGGGGCCTGGGGGACAAGATCCCAAGGGCCTGCCAGCAGATGCTAATTTCTTACGTTAATTTTTCATTCCTAAGTTACAGTTGACCCTGGACTGGGGTGTGTTTAGTTGCCAAGGCCAGAGTCCGAAGACGAAGGATGGCCTCTGGAGGACTGATGACCAGAAGGCCTCTGACCCTTGGAGGTGGGTGACATGGATGAGATGGGATCATCCAAAAGTAAGACCTGTGGAGAGCAGAGTCTGCCTTGGCTGTGGATGTGGTAAGGGTGGGGTAAAGGGGAGGTTGGAGCCCCATGAAGAAACCCAGGGGTGAGATCTCCTCAGGCTACCTACCAGGAACTGCCTCCCAAGAAGAAAATAAAACATTAAAGTCGTGGCAGGAGAGTAGGAGCAGCAACCAACTCACATCGGTGGTGCTGAATTTGGATCTCACCCTGACATCACTAGGGGGGCTAGGCACCAGCCAAGAAGGGGGCAAAGCCCTATAACACCTACCAGCGACAGCTGGCAAGAAAGATATGGCAGTTTTGCTGGATCATAGAACCTACATGAGTCAGCAATGTAATGCAGTTGCAAAAAACCCAACCCTCCTCCAAAAAACCCCAAACCAAAAATTGCACCAAAACAAGAGAGAAAAACAAGCCACAAATTACAAATTTGGGCTGAATTCATAGATTTCATAGACATTAGGGCTGGAAGGGACCTCGGAAGATCGAGTCCAGCCCCCCGCCCGAAGGGCAGGAAGTCAGCTGGGGTCATAGGATCCCAGCAAGATAAGCATCCAATTTACTCTTGAAGGTGTTCAATGTAGGTGCTTGAACCTCCAATGGCAGGCTGTTCCAGACACTGGGGGCTCAGACAGTAAAGACATTTTTCCTTATGTCCAGCCTGAAACGGTCACAGAGGAGTTTGTGACCATTCAATCTTGTCATCCCTTAGGGCACACTGGTGAACAAACGTTCCCCCAGATACTGGTGGTCACCCCTGATAAACTTAGAGGTGGCCATCAGATCACCCCTGAGCCTGCGCTTTTCCAGGCTAAAGAGCGCCATAGCTCTCAGCCTGTCGTTGTAAGGTCTGTTTTTCTGACCTCTGATCATGCGCGTGGGATCTTCTCTGGACTCTCAAGCTTCTCCACATCTTTTTTGAATTGTGGAGCCCAAAACTGGACGCAGTACTCCAGCTGTGGCCTCACGAAAGCCAAGTACAAGGGGAGAATGACATCCCGGGATCTGCTTGAGAAGCATCTATGGATGAAAGCCAGCATTTTGGTCACTTTACTAGCCGCAGCATCGCATTGAAGGCTCATGTTCATCTTGTGGTCAATGATGACCCCC
>NW_005842171.1:703648-712926 GCF_000455745.1 Alligator sinensis
TGGGGTGTAGATTGTCAGGGCCGGCTGACTTGAAGGTATCCAGCCTCTCAAGATGTTCCTTCACAAGGTCAGCATTGATGGAGGGCAGGGGATCTCCCTCACCCGGAGGGTGAATTAATAGAAGAGTTGTATAGACCTCAGGAGGAATACTTTGTGCAGTTTTGGGCTCTCCATTTTAAGAAGGATATACAGAAGTAGGAGAGGATCCAAAGGTGAGTGACAAGCTACTGGAATTTCTGGGTAGCAAAAAACAAACAAACAAAAAACCTGGAAAAAAGTGGCACAAACCATGCCAAAGTGGTGAGCTGAGGCATGCAGAGACAGTGCAATAGCCAGCCCAAGGCTGTGTGCTTCTCCATCTCAGGGCACAATGTGCCCCAGCCAAACAGGGAGTGGCTGGCTGGGGCACAGGGTACCTCAGCAGGGGGGCTCCACAGGGTGCAGAGATGGGAGAGCAGGCAGCCTTGGGATGCTTGTTCCCCCATCTGTGTTTGTTCCAGCACTCATTACTTTGGCGTGGTTTGTGCCACTTTTTTCCAGGTTTTTTTTGTTACTGGGAAATCTTAGTAGCAAATACTAAGCACCAAGCACTGATTTATGTGCAACTCATACAGTTTGTGGTGCTGCAAAGAGGTCTGCAGCACCACAAAACACACATGTCTGCACAATGTGTCCCATCACAAAGCACATGGGCAGGGGTGTGCACTGGGGCACAAAGTAGCGGTACAAATTCATGCTGCTGCAAAGGGGCACCCCTGCTTGTGTGGACCTGGCTAAAGGCAATAGGTTTAAGCTGCAACAAAGCAGGCTTCCTGTCAGGACAGTAGAAGGGTGGAATAAGCTGCCCAGGACAGTTATGCAACCTCTTTTTTGTGGGGGGTTTCAAACAGAGTTGGGATAGGCCCCATAGGCGGAGGGAGAAAACATTATTGGGGGGAGGGCTGAGTGCTCATGCATGCCCCCCAGCAGGGATGTCCATGGGGGAAGGGGTGGGAGGATGGGAAAAGACTTGCAGGGGAGTGCAGATCGAGGCCCCAGCAGTGAGGGAGCGGGGCACAGGCAGGAGCAGGGGTTGAGTTGAGTGGGGCCTTGGCTGGGCTGGGTGGTAGGCCAAGTGGAGGCCCAGAGGGCACATGCCTCCCCAATCTCTGTGTGGGGCAGAGGCAGCTGCTGCTGCTGCATGCTGCGCTTTGAGCCCAGCTGGCTTGAGAGCCACATGACGTCACATGCCTGCAGCTGCTGGGGGCAAGTGGGGGGCAGCTCCTGCTGCTGCATGCACCCTGGGAGGGCATGGGGATTGTGTGCTCCAGATCTGCATACAGGTCAAGGGAAGGCTGCCACTGTCGGCTGGGGCTGGGGGGCTGTGCTGGGCTCTTCCTGGTTGGGGGTTGGGCTGTGCTACACTGTGGGAATGGTGGTGGTGGTGCTGGGAGGGGGAGTTGTGGGGGCTACAGCAAATTTGGGGTGGTTGCAGTCCCCGCCATTGCCCCCCTCCTAGTGCTGCCGCTGCCTGCAGCAATGCAGCCCCATCCCAGCCCCCTGCCAGGAAGAGCCCGCCTCCATCCTGGCCCTGGCCCCAGCCCGCAGTGGCAGCCCGCCCCACCCCATGTACAGATCCTGGCACACACATTCCTTCATGGCCTCTTGGGGTGTGCGTAGCAGCAGGAGCTGCCCCTAGAACCCTGAGCCCCCAAGACTAGCTGCTCATGGCTATGTACCATGCCCCGCCTGTACAGCATTTGCCCCTGCCCCAGCCCCACTCCCTCTCTCATCACTGAATGCGTGCCCCTCCCCACCCCTGCTGCAGCCACCCACCATGGCTGGGTTGCATTTCGGCCCTATCCACTGCCCTGTTTAGGGGGCTGTAACAGGGGGTCTACTAGGGGCTGATTTTCCCTTGGCCCGCCCACCTGTTTCTGGGCCAGCCATCCATCTTCTTTCCTGCCATGTCTTGTTGTCAATTAATTAATGATCTTCATTAGGTGGGAGGCTGCCTGTTTTTTTTTTCGCCCCAATGCCAGGTGGCGCTATCTGCTGCTCCGTTCCTCCCCTACACCACAGCCCAAGCCTCGCAGATGGTACTTATAAATTCCTCTTTATGTTAGGGTCTCAGCCGCTGTGGGCTTACTCTCCTTCTCTCTAGCTAGGCCTGTCAGCCACAATCCCCCCCTCCCCCCCAACTAATCAGGGCTTGGCTCTAAGGCTCTAGCTCTCAAAACTCACTCGGGCTTCTGTGCCCTCTCTGGTACTGGGGTCTGTTCACCCCTGAATATGGCACTCTCTCTGGCATTTAGGTCTGCTCGACCCTGAATACTGAGCCCTGTCTGGTGCTGGGGTCCGCTCGCCCCAAATACCATGCCCTCTTTGGTGCTGGGGTCCCCATGCTGCAGTGGGCCCCCAATGAGGCCTCCTCCTTTCCCAAATAGCCTCCCTGGTCCTCCGGATTATTAACAACCAACACAAACATAAAAAAATGATAATAAAAAATAGGAGAGGCAACATGCCTGCTTACTTTAGGTGATCATGCCCTTTGACTCACAGCATGGTGTACTCTTCCAGATGAGGCTGCTGCCGTGGCACCATGTTAATTGGGGAGTCCCCTTCTCTCCTGCCCCTCTGGTCTTCTCCACTCGCTGTTTATAGGGGTCTGGCCTTCCCCTTCCTGTCACCTGACCGGCTGGCAGGCCTGAGCCTTAACCCCTACCTGACCTGCCGGCCATGACCGGAAGGTTCTAGATTTAAAGGGACCACCCTGTCTCTTGGTAACAGGGCTAGGGTTCCCTGTTATGCACACCCCTCTCTTCTCTTTTGTCTGGGGGCCCTTTTTCTTCCCCAGACCCTCTTCTTCTTCGTATTGTCTCAAGAGGAATTGGCACTTATATTCTGAATTCCTGGGTGGTGCTCTACCTCAAAAGAATATGGTTGCAGACTAAGGGCCCATCTCATCAGCCTAGTATTATCTGTCTTCATGCTCTGTAGCCAGTGTAGAGGCACGTGATTGGTGATCAGTGTGAACCGCCACCCTAACAGGTAATATCTGAGTGTTTCAACAGTCCATTTAATCACCAAACACTGTTTCTATATCATAGAGTAATTCCATTCCGGTGGATGTAATTTCCTACTTATGTAGGCTATCGGATGTTCTTCTTCTCCTTCTCTCTGGGCCAACACCGCTCCAGTAGCCACATTTGATGTGTCGGTCTGCACCAGGAAAGGTTTATTAAAATCCGGTGTATCTAGTAGGGGCTGTAAACATTGTGTGTCCTTCACTGCTCGAAATGCCTTTTCTGCCTCTGGCGTCCATCTCACCTTGTTTGGGGCCCCTACCTTTGATGGAGATGATAAAGGCACTACCAAGTCTGCGAAATGAGGTACAAACCTTCTATAATAACTAGCTAGCCCCATAAAAGCCCTCACTTGTTTCTTTGTATGGGGAGCTCGGTAATTCCTCAATGCCTCCACTTTGTCTAACAATGGTCTCACCTTTCCGCTTCCTACTAGGAATCCATGGTATTGTGTTTCTCCTTTCCCTATCTTACATTTCTTCAGATTGGCTGTCAGCCCAGCCCTTCTCAAATCTTGCATTACTGCTCTCAGTGCAGTTAGGTGTCCCACCCAGTCTTCAGTGTATATAATATCGTCTATGTAAGCCACGGCATAACCCCCATGGGGAGCCAAACTCTGTCCATTAGATGCTGAAATGTAGCCATGGCTCCATGTAGTCCGAACGGCATTCG
Source organism: Alligator sinensis (assembly GCF_000455745.1). Classification (NCBI taxonomy): domain Eukaryota; kingdom Metazoa; phylum Chordata; order Crocodylia; family Alligatoridae; genus Alligator; species Alligator sinensis. The sequence goes on from NW_005842171.1 coordinate 707,386, forward strand.
CCAGAACTGGAAGAGACCCCAAGGGGTGGCAAACGCTGTCTTTTCTTGATTTTCTGGTACTACAGGGATCTGCCAGTAACTGTTTGTCAGGTCCAAAGTGGAAATGTAGTGAGCTTGCCCAATGTTTTCCACCAGTTCATCTACTCTCAGCATCAGATAGGCATCAAAACTTGGCTATTGCATTTACTTTCTGGAAATCAATACAGAGATGAATTTTCCCATCTGGCTCGGGCACTGCTACGATGGGGCTCCGCAAGTCACTGTGGGACTCGCATATGATGCCCTTCTCCAGCATCATCTCAATATCTATTTTTATCTGGCTGTGCAGTTGTTGTGGAATCCTTCTCCAATTTTCACAGATCATCTGGCCTGGAGGAGATTTTATTCAATGTGCCACACCCCGAGCTTCCCCAGGGGTTTCCTGGAACACATCCCCATATTCCCTGACTATCTTGGCAGCCTGTCTTCTCTCATCTTCAGATAGTTGCGGGGCCAGTTCTTTGTCACCCAGTCCACTTCCCTCTGCCAAAGAGGGCCCCAATTCTAATTCCTCAGGATGAAGGGCTAGGTACATACCCTCTCATTCTTCCCACTTCTTCAACATATTGACGTGATATACTTGCTTCTTTTTCTGTTTATCTGTCCAATACACCTCATAGTCTATGGGCCCCACTTGGCATATAATTTCATAGGGTCCCTGCCACCAAGGGAGTAACTTACTCTCATGGTCAGGCAATAGAACCAACACACGGTCCCCCAGGTCAAACTTCCTTTCCCGCATGCCTCGGTTATAATGCCTCACTTGCGTTGCTAGGCCTCTCTGAGATTTCCTAAAACCTTGCTCCAAGCTGCTTCAAGGCGTTCCCGCAGTTGTATTATGTATTGGATCAAGTTCTGATCTTTGCTATTCTGTTCTTCCCAACCCTCTTTAATTAAATCCACGATGCCCCTTGGTTGTCAGCTGTACAATAGTTCAAAGGGTGAAAACCCAGTTGAGGCCTGAGGAGCCTCCCTTATGGCAAATAACAAAGGTGGTATCACTTTATCTCAGTTCTGAGGACTCTCAACCATGAATTTCTTCAACATCTACTTCAATGTCTGATTAAACCGCACCATGAGCCCGTCCATTTGGGAATGATACACTGCCGTCTTTAGGTGTTTAATTCCCAAAGCTTTACTCACTCCTTCGAACATGCATGATGTAAAATTCATCCCCTGGTCTGTCAGCAGGTCTCTAGGGAGTCCTATTCATGAGAATATTTTCAATAGCTCATTTGCCACCTTTGGAGTGGACACTATCTGCATCGGCACAGCCTCCGGGTACCTTGTTGTGTAATCCAGTAAAACTAAAATATAATGGTTTCCAGTGCTACTTCTGGGAAGTGGCCCCACGATGTCCACTGCCACACGCTTAAAGGGAAATTCCACCAAGGGAATTGGAATTAATGGAGCTCCTGGAGGGTGTCTTGGGTTCACCTTTTGGCACATGGGACATGAAGTGCAATACCTCGCCACTTCCTGTACCAGTCCTGGCCAAAAAAATCTTGCCCGAATATGGGCTTCTGTTTTGTCCCTGCCCAAGTGTCCACCCATAGGGAGCTCATGGGCCACCTTCAATAGAGCCTGTCGATATTGCCAAGGTACCAGCAAGTCTCCTTCAGGCTTTCCTTGCTCAATTCAGTACAGGAGGTCATTTCTTACCTCAAACCACAGCATTGTCTTCATCAGTTCTGGTCATAATACTTCACCATTTCATTGAGCCAGGTGTTCCTGCAAAGCATACTGAAAATCTGCTTCCTGACTCTGTTCCAACTGGAAATGTTCATCCTCCCACAAGTGTATAACATCCACCTCCTTTTTGGTCTCTTCTTTGGGTGGGGGTTGTTCGGTTTCACCGGAGAACCCCTCAGCCCCATGATCACCTTCCCATCCAGCCTTGGGCTTTCTAGCCTCCCAGGGCCTCCAATGATGACTTTCTCTCCCTCCCCTCAGTCCCCTCTTTCTGCATTACACTGGCTATCACTGTCAACCCATGTGATTGGGTCACATGTCACAGCCCAGTATCACTAGGTAGGGTAGGCGCTCCATGACCCCAACTAACATCTGGCAGGTCCTGTCGCCTACCTGTAGAACGGCCCCCACTCTGTCCACTTCTATGGGATCCCCACACCAGCATTGCACAATTACGTGGTCCACTACTTCCCTCTCTCTTGCTGGTAATACATCGCTCCCCACCATGGTCTGCAATGAGCCTGAGTCCAGCATAACCCATATTCTTTTCCCCTCCACTGTCACCTCCACCATCAATGCAGGCAGCTCATCTCCCGCCTCAGGGTTGACTCTGGCCCTGTAGCCACACATCCCCACCTGGGTCGTTGATCGTGGGTGGATGTTCCCAGTCCTGTTGGCTACCAGTGCCCTTTGTCTTGGGGCTTGATCCCGTAGGCCTTCTATTATTTGGTTTAGCCGATCCAAGACTTGCTGCTGCGATTCCAGGTCTGGGGCTAGGGTCTGCTCTCATTTCTCTGGCTTCTTTATGGACCCAAGGGTTCTTCATACGGGCGAACCAACGCCTTATGATACATACTGCCGTATAAAAGTTTCCTGGCCAATGCACCATTGTAACAGGGGGTCTACTGGGGGCCGATTTTCCCTTGGCCTGCCCACCTGTTTCTGGGCCAGCTGCCCGCCTTCTTGCCCGCCACATCTTGTTGTCAATTAATTCATGATCTTAATTAGGTGGGAGGCTGCCTGTTTTTTTTTTCACCCCAATGCCAGGGGGTGCTATCTGGGGCTCCATTCCTCCCCTACACCACAGCCCAAGCCTCGCAGATAGTATTTATAAATTCTTCTCTATGTTGGGGTCTCAGCCACTGTGGGCTTACTCCCCTTCTCTTTAGCTAGGCCTGTCAGCCACAAAAAAAATAACCTACTAATCAGGGCTTGGCTCTAAGGCTCTAGCTCTCAAAACTCACTTGGACTTCTGTGCCATATCTGGTGCTGGAGCCTGCTAATCCCCGAATACTGCACTCTCTCTGGTGCTGGGGTCCGCTTGCCCTGAATAGCGCACCCTCTTTGGCGCTGGGGTCCCCATGCTGCAGTGGGTCCCCAATGAGGCCTCCTCCTTCCCCAGTCCTCCAGATTATTAACATCCAACACAAACATAAAAAATGATAATAAAAAATAGGAGAGGCAACATGCCTGCTTACTTTAGGTGATCATGCCCTTTGACTCTCAGTATGGTGTACTCTTCCCGATGAGGCTGCGGCCATGGCAGCCCCCGGGAGCCAGTGAATGGGGAGCCAGTTCATCAGGAGCCCCCTTCTCTCCTGCCCCTCTGGTCTTCTCCACTCGCTGTTTATAGGGGTCTGGCCTTCCCCTTCCTGTCACCTGACCGGCTGGCAGGCCTGAGCCTTAACCCCTACCTGACTGGCCGGCTGTGACTGGAAAGCTCTAGATTTAAAGGGACCACCCTGTCTCTTGGTAACAGGGCTAGGGTTCCCTGTTACAGGGGCCAAGCCTCTTTAGTCCCAGCCTTCCACCGCCTAAGATAGACTCTTATCTGGTGTCATTTAGAAGCAGCATATCTCATGTAATCTGGCAACACCCAAGGGTGTGCCTGTCCTCAATTGGAAAGGATAGAGGAGGCAAGCGACACCTGGAATTTGAGCTTGGATCCCTCTTTCCTGTACAGAGTCAGCTCCACGCCAATGCTCTTAACTATTAGGGCTGTGCGAAATGGCACCGCTCTGTTTCAACTTCCATTTCAACGTTTTCATGGAACAGCATTTCGTTTCGAATTTAATTTCAATTTGAAACTGCTGTTACATTTCATTTCGTCGAAACAGTTTCGCTGCTCTGATGCTGTTTCCACATTTTGCCCATAGGCTATAATGGGGAAACTTGAAACAGCCTATAACTTTGTCATTTCTGGTCTGATTCAGAGGAAACTTGCAGAAATGGTAGTCCCTTCTGAGGGCATGAAGCCTGCCAAGTTTCAAGGAGATAGGTGCAGGAGTTTCAGGGAAACTGCACCTTAAATCCTTGAAAGCAAAAAACTCATGTCACATGTATGTGTTAAGCCACAGCAGGGTCAAAACTACAGGGGTGGTAGCCCCTGCTGAGGCAACAAAGCCTGCCAAGTTTCAAGGAGATAAGTGCAGGGGCTTGGGGCAAACTGTACCTCAAGCTGTGGACAAGCAAAATTCATGACATGGGTGACAGTGTGTGTGTTAAGGTGGAGCAGGGTGAAAAGTGCAGGCATGCTAGCCCCTGCTGTGGCCACGAAGCCTCCCAGCTTTCAAGGAGATAGGTGCAGGGGCTTCTGGGTTCTGGGGCCCTGCACCTCTGGCTGCTGACAGGCAAAACTTGTGACATGGGTGCTTGTGAGACCGTCTTGGGGCACAGGGGGTGAAAACTGCAGGCCTGCTAGGCCCTGCTGTGGCCACGAAGCCCGTGAGCCGTAAGCCTGTGAGCTGTCAAGGAGATAGGTGCAGGGGGAGTCTGGGTTCTGATGCACCGCACCTCTAGCTGCTGACAGGCAAACTTGTGACATAGGTGGATGACACTCTGTGTGTGTGTGTGTGTGTGTGTAAGGTGTGCCCTCACTCAACTGACACCAAGGCAGAAAGCAGGGCAGTTCAAACAATGCTGCCTTTTATGCAGTTTTTCCATCCCTCCCCCAGAGCACTGGGATTGGAAGAGACTTCAGGAAAGGATGACAGTCACTGGCCAGCTACACAGTTAATAATGAGAGCACTCCTTCTCCCCCACCCTCTTTCCCCTCCCCCTCCTTACTTTAATTTCTGTTTCCCTGAAGGCAAGCCCAGCTTGAGCTTTGAAACTCGAAACATTAAAAAAATTCTGAAACGTTTCAACTTGCCTCGTTTTGTTTCGAAGCTGTTTTGAAGCTCTCCGTTTTGTTTCGATTTTGCTGTTTTGAGCTCAAAATGAGTCGAAACAGTGTCAAAACAAAACTGCCAGCGAAATTTCGCACAGTCCGATTAACTATTTAAAGTTTATTAAATTATAATATACATACTATCCTTATCCAATATATTCAGGTAAGTATCTCAGTAGATATCACCCAACAAATAAAGGAAAACTTCTGGTAAGTATTTCCAGTGATATCACTCAACAACACTAAGGGTATACAGATAAGTATTTACAATATGGTAAGCCGGGAACCCCCTCCTGGGACTGTTTGTCCTAATGGGCAACCCACCTCAGGGATGGCCTTCTCAACCCTGCATCCTACAGAGGCCTGGCACAACTGGTTAGTCTTCAGGATGCTCATGTGAAGAGGAGAGGTGGATATCCAGATACGTGAATCAGGTAAGTTAGGGTCAACGGGTAGTTTACAGAAAACCCAGGGGAACCATTGGCAGAGTACAACCGGGTAGAAAAAAGGAAGGAGGGGGGGAAAAGGTGTGAGCAGACAGCACACCAGTGAGGAACCAGTTATGCAAAACTAAACCAATCCCATCACATATTGTACAACATATCCACAATCATGATAACAGTCTTACAAAATATCAGGCA
>NW_005842171.1:713059-731784 GCF_000455745.1 Alligator sinensis
ATGCCTCCCCTGCGGGTCCCGATTCTACTAGCAACTCACAGTCCTCTCTGAGGAGCCACTGACCGGGCCTCAGGGTCCTCCGCTCAGTCAGAGGCCCCTGGCGCTGTCTGCCTCACGCCAAGACCTTCCCTCCTGGCCCTGTGCCCTGCTTTGGGCACTGAGGATTCTTCCAGCCCTCGGGGAGGGGAGGGGGGAGTGGGGAATCCAGCCGCTGTTGGCTGGTTTACCCAGCCACAGGCCTGGGCCTTCCCTTTCCCAGGATCTGCTCTAGGCTCTGGGGCTCTTTTAGTTCCTTGGCCGGGCCACACCGCAGGGCTCCAGCTATCTGGCCTATGCCAGGGCTAACCTGAGCAGCTTCGAGCTGCTACCAGAGCTGGCTCTCCACATACCGGTCTGCATACCATGTGGGGTCTGAGTAACCTCAAGCTGCTCCCAGGGCCAGTTTTTCGTGTGCCTGTCTGCACACCAGGTGGGGTCCAAGCAGCCTTGAGCTGTTCTCAGGGTTGGCTCTCCATGTGCTAGTATGCAAACTGGGTGGGGCCTAAGCAGCCTCGAGCTGCTCCCAGTGCCGGCTCTCCATGTGCCGGTCTGCACACCTGCACAAGCAGGTAAGACCGCCACATATTCCCTTGCAAGGACCCTTCATTGTCCCTGGTGAAGCACATGCCCTTGGTTTACTGGGTCCATGGGGCGGTGATGGTCACCTCCCTGGGCGTTCCAGGAGTATCATAAGTGAATTTTTGGACTGGCCTCCATTCTCATTGAGGCTGAAGCAATGGTTCCTGCATGGGACTCCAGGAAAGTCTGGACAAGGGGGCCTCTCTCCCCCGGCTGGAGGGTACAGGTTCTATGTGCCGGGTGTTTTCCTTGGACCAGTCTCCCAGGACTGCTGTTCTCCCAAGACTGTTCATTGGAAGGTTGCCCTGCTTGGTGCCCTCTTCCACAGGCCTTTCAATTGCAACCCTCTGAATGGGTTCTCCTTCTGCCACAGTGGGCCCCAGACTATGGTGAAATTGGAAGGGACACCATCTCTCATAGTCCAATTTGGAGTCCAAATCTCCCAGGAGAGGGGAAAGGGGTTCCCTGTTTATTCGTGGTTGAATCATTCAGGGACTCTGTGGCCTATTAGGGGGCATCTCCACCTCAGCCTGACCAGGCCCATGCAGCTCCCTGATGGGCAGGAGAAGATTTCCATGCACCACCTTGAATGGCCCATACTCTACCTCGGGGGCATTTTCATACACAGGCAGTTCCCCCATTTTCTTGACTACAAAGTAGTGCTCAGCCTTCCAACAATCAGCTATCTTGTGCATTCCCCTCAGCCTGTGATTTCTTAACAGCACCTAGTCTCTGGGGCTCAGTCCTTGCTCTTGGACTCAGGAGTCATAATGCATCTTATGGCGCTGCTGGTTTTTTCTGGCCGACTCTCCTGTGAGGCAGTAAGCTTGTCATAGGTGATCCCGCAGCTGTTTGGCATACTGCCCAGGCACTAAATGCTGCCCGTAAGCTTGCTCTACCCTGAAGCAGAGATCGATAGGCAACTGGGGTTGCCTCCCAAACAAACAAATAGGGGCTTGCCCCTGTGGTGTCGTTGCTGGTTGTACTGTAAGCATGCAACAGGTAGGCCAAATGCTGGCTTCAAGAGGCCTTTTGTTCCTGGCACAATATACCTAGCATGCTTAACAACATCCAGTTGAACTGCTCAGGCTGGGGATCCCCCTGAGGGTGATACGGTGTGGTCTGTGATTTCTTTATTCCCACTACAGCCAAGACTTCTTTGAGCAGTGTACTCTCAAAGTCCCTTCCCTGATCAGAGTGGATTCGGGTAGGTAATCTAAAAACAGAAATATTTCTACTGTAGCGTCTTGGTGACAGTTTTGGTGGTGTGATTGTGTGTTGCAAAAGTTTGGGCATGCCAAGTGAAGTGGTCAGTGACAACAAGAATATTTCCCTTTTGATTTTCTCCTTCAATTGATAGGAAGTCCATACATACCAACTCCACTGGTTGTGGGCTTTTAATGGTATGAAGGTAAGCTGTGTGGGTGGGCAGAGTTTTGCATTTCACACAGCATTCACACATTGAACACTTGATTCTGATGTCCTCGGCCATTCATGGCCAGAAAAAACACACCCTGACCAATGTTAGCATGCGCTCCACCCCACTATGTCCAAAATCATCATGGAGTGCTCGAAACATGAGGGCCCACTGTTCTTGAGGCAGGACCAGTTGCAGCACTTCCTTTCCTTCTTCATTGTGCACTAGGTGGAGAAGAACCCCGTTGAGCAGCCTCACCTTCTTTCATTCCCGTAATAGGAGGCAAGCCGTAGGTGTGCTAGAGTCAGAGAGGTTTGGCAAGGTAGGTCCCCTTTGCCGAGCCCACAATACATCTCAGATGTCTGGGTCTTGCTCCTGTGCTGCATGCCATTCAACTGCAGTTATCTCAGGTAAGGCAGTGGAGGCAAGAGAAACATAGTGACTACAGGCCTGAGGGATTCCTTCGGGGTGTACTCCCAATACTTCAGCCAGACACACGGCATCTGCCTCTTCGGCTTTGGAATCCCACACAGGTAAATCACAGAGGGCCTGGACTGCCTCAGGTTGTAACACATCCCTATCAGAGGGGGAGGCTAGGAGAGACAGTGCATCGGCATCTAAGTTGGTTTTTCCTGGGTGATAGTGCAGGCTGAATGCGTAATCAGCTAGGAAGGCAACCCACTGTTGTCCAGTGGCATCCAGTTTGGCGCTTCTCAGTATATATGTTAAGGGATTATTGTCTGTTCATACCTGAAAGGTAATGCCATACAAATAGTCTTTAAAATTTTCCATGACAGCCCACTTCAGAGCTAAAAATTCCAATTTATGAGCTGGATATCTTGTTTCAGCAGGTGCTAGGTTTCGACTAGCATAAGCCATGGGGCACCGCTGTCTGTTGTGCATTTGGTACAACACAGCCCCAAGCCCAGATAGGCTGGCATCAGTGTATAATATGAAAGGCTGCCCCAGGTTAGGATAAGCCAAGATGGGGGCATTGGTGAGGCATTTTATAACCTCATGGAAAGCCTCCTCACACTGGGGATCCCACCGGTGCCTGAAAGGCTCTGTGAGGCTATGTTCCTGCCCCCTGGGCCAGGCAGCTTCGGGTCCTCTTTGAACTGGGGGGCCCTCCCCATCTGACAACCCCGGGTAAAGTGTTTTAAAGGTTTAATAATGGTGGCATAGTCCCAAACAAATTGGTGATAAAATCCAGCAAACCCCAAGAACCTTTTTAGTTCCCTGTAATTAGTAGGCTGGGGCCAGGTAGTTACAGCGTTGACCTTCTCTGGGTCAGTGCTGATACTGTCCTTGGAAAAAATATGCCCTACGTACTTAACTGAAGATTGACAGGATTTACATTTGTCAAGGGCCAACTTGAGCCCCGTTGCCTCCAACCGGTCCAGCACTCAGAGTAGGTGCTTGTCATGCTCCTCTAGAGTTTGGCTGAAGATGATTATATCATCAAGATACACGAGCACTTGGCTTAGATGCATATCTCCCACAACTTTTTCCATGAGACGCTGAAAGGTGGCCAGGGTGCCAGAAATGCCTTGAGGCATGCGTTCAAACTGGTAAAATCCTAGTGGGCAGATAAATGCAGTCTTTTCCTTATTGGCCTTCCAAAGGATTGGATAATAACCACTTCAGAGATCCATTATGGAGAACTACTGACTGCCCCCCAGATAGTCCAAGGCCTCCTGTCCTCTAGGCATAGTGTACTGATCTACTATAGCTCTAGCATTCAACACCCGGTAGTCTATGCACATTCTTAACTTGCCATTTTTCTTATGCACCATCATGATGGGTGACGGGTAGGGACTTTTGGATTCTGAGATGATCTGGTGATCCAGCAGCTCCTGGGGGTGGTGCCAAACTTCCTCCATCTCCACCAGAGGAATCCTGCAAGACCTTTCCCTGAATGGATGAGGATCACTTAGGAGGATATGGTGCTCGACCCCCTTCGCTTTCCCTATGTCCCATTTGTACAAAGAAAACAAATTGGTTCAGTGGCAGCGTTTCTCTTATAGCTGCACTCTCCAGGTGTCAGTAGCCAGGGAATCACTGAAGAGAAATCATTCAGGGTCAAAAGAGGTAGAACAAAGTTTTGTGTCACTCAACATTACCTCCACCCTCCTAACCACTGCCACCTTCTGACCTGGTCACACTGGTGACATGTAGGGGGTGCACATGGGTGCACGTGCACCCCCTGAGAGTGGCGGTGCACCCTTATGAAAAGGTGCTCACCACCTCCCCCCACCACCACCACCACCTGCGCCGGAGGCATCTGTGGGAGCTCCTGCTTATCACTGCCACACTCCCGCTCCTGCCAGTGCCACTGTGCACCCCCGCAGCCAACAGGGGCACACATTGTTCATGCCTGGTTGCACCACCACACTCTGCGGGGTACAGCTGGCTACTAGAATGGCCACTGTGCCTTGACTCAGACCCCTGGGGTCGAATAGCCCATCAGGGGCCCTTAGACTCTGGAGCCCCAACTTCCCCAGGAAGGTTTCTACTATTACGGGGCCCTTGGTAGTGGGGTCTCTCTCCCAGGAGCATTTGACCAGTAGGGCCTGTTGACTCTGAGTGGGGAAGGTCAGGGGGGCTGGCCCAGTAAATTGTAAAGTTCTTAAGATGGGAGAGGCTTCCCCCTCCACCCTTCCCTCCCACCGGTCATAGGCCTCGGTGCGCAAAGCATGCATTCTCAGCTGCTTTCTGTAGTGGGGCCCTGCTTGCCACCTGCAATATTGTGTGTCAGCACCTGAAAAATATTTGAATTAGTTCCAATGAGCAGAGACACCCCTGGCTTCCACCCAGGGTCCAGGCACAACAAGGCGATCATAGTGACCTCCCTGTTTGTCCCAGCCACAGAGGTGGGAAATCTGATCTGGATCTTAACGTATTCCAGATACAGATATTGGTCCCTGCTCAATCCACACAAACCTAGACCAGACAAGGGATACAAAGGCAAATGCTCAAAATGCTTTTTATACAATGATTCAAACAAAATGGTTACTTGGGACCCACTATCCAAAAGGGCCACACATGGATGCCTGTTTACCTCCACAGGGACTTCCGCCCCAGGGTCTATTAATCCCTCAGGTAGTCTGCCCGAGCCTAGGGTTTGGGAGTCTGACTCTTCCTGGGGCAGGACCAACTCTCTTGTCCCATCCCGGTAGCATTTTCTGATTTCCACAGGGCCTTAAGGTGCTGATAAACACACTCCAGATTCTCGGTCCCCGTGCATCCCTTGGCCATATAGCCTAGTTCCCCATATCTATAGCAGATTCTGGAAGCACGGGGGCAGGTTCTGGTTTGTCTCAGAGCCAGTGGAGGGGCCCTGGCAGGCTCCCTGGGGGGAACACCACTAACCATCGCCATTAAGAGAGGCAAAGAGGGTTCTTCCTCCAACTCAGCGGGGAAATCCTCTTGGGGGTCATGGCCATCACCTGGTGCATGGGTCCCTTCCTAGCTGGGGAATCCTCAGGGACCCACACAGATTCCCGCAATTGGAGAATCTCCTTCTCCTCTCTTACCTCCTGTACCAGCTGATTTAATCCCAGGGGATTTTTTCACCTGGACAAATTTAAATTCCTGATAAGGGCTAAACTATATTGAACCCCTATTTGGACCTGTCATAGCCTTGCCTGATCAGCCTCCACAGGGGTGAGGGACCCTTGCTTAATTACCCGCTGTAAGACCTGCTCTAAGCATAGCAGGTATGGACGCAGGCTCTCCCCCACATTGAAAGGTACCCAACAGTTCGTAGTATGCTCCACCCCATAAAGACGGCCATTCGAACATGTCCTGTAGGACCTGTAGACACTGCTGGGTGGTGATCCCTGGATTCTGCTAGTTTGCAGTTCTGATGACACAGGTTCCCTCAACATGTCGAAAAGACAACAGTGATTTTCATCATCAGGAATTTGCCATGTTAAAGTCTCTTGGATATGCGCCAGTCAGGCTTCAAGGTCCTCCTCCCCAGATGGGACAGGGGTGCTCCCTGAAAAGCTACTCAGCTGTTTGTAAGCAGCCCAATAATTAGAGGAATCGGCTACCTCTCGAATAGCTTCCATAAAGCCAAGATCCAGTCTGCAGGAGGCGATGCCCCCCCAGACCTTGAGGTTACCTGGGCACTGGTGCCCCCCAAATCCTGGGGACCATGAGGATCTGACATCCTCCCTGTAAGAGTCCTCTATAGATAAACACAGCACCTAAAATAGCAAGTTGTCTGCCCCAAATCCCGGATAAGCCCCCAAAAATGTAACCCGGGAACACCCATGGGTGTGCCTGTTCTCAACTGAACTTTGTTAATGATGTAAGGCACTGTGGCAAGTGCTGGCAGCAACACTAACTGCCACAGATCTCATAGCCATGGCAATTAATGCTGCTTGCTGCTCTTCCTACATTTCCAGATCCATGGGGACCCCCACTGGTTTCTCCCAAACCACATTTCTCCCAACCCCCTGATTCTCCCAACCCCCTGCTGCTTCTCCAACCCACATTTCCAGACCCATGGGGACCACCATGGGCTAGATTCAAAGCATGAAGTCACATCATTAGGGCTGCCTGCAGGGCTGGAAATTTTGCAATGGGAGGAGAAGTAGCTGCTGTGGGTCTGGGAACTACAGCAATTACTGCTGCCACCACCAAATTCCAGCCCCACAAGCCAGATGACTCAGCTCCATGCTCTGGACTTGGCTCATGTAGGGTGGCCACTGATGCATCCCCGGAATACAGGAAATCCCCTTGGTAAGGGGAAGGACCACTTCCCCCCTCAGCCAAACAGCGGTGATGGGTGGGCCCACCTCCTCCTCAGCCAATCAGCAGCGAGGGGCAGGGCCACTGTGCCCATCGTTCAAACAGCAGCAAGGGGTGTGGCCACCACAAAACAACTACTGTTCAGTCCACAAAGCCCATGCCAATGAACATGTGAACAGCACTACCTGGGCTGCAACAGCCAAGCACTGAGCCCAGCTCTGTCCCCTGTGAGTGGTGCTGGGTTTGGTACTTGGCTGGTGTGGCCGCATCCCCTGCAAGCGGTGCCGGGCTCAGTTGGTGTGGCCCAGGCAGCTCTGGTCACAGGGGATAGGGCCATGCTAGCCAAGCACCAAGCCTGACCCTGTCCCCCGCAAGTGCTGCTGTGGCATGTGTTCACCCTCTAGGTGCCCAGCCCACAGTGAGGGTGCGCAGGGGCCAGTGTAAGTCAACCCCATATTTCTGATTTAAAAAGTTACGTCAACTTATGCCAAGACAGCCAATTAGAGTGCAAATAAAATGTTACGGATGGATGGACAGACAGACTACAGCTTTTATAATATTAGAATGGTTTTGGATATGGTTTAGTTAAGGAAAGGAAGTAGGTGGACTGGCTAAATATCTGATACTATTGTGGCTTTAGGTCAAAAAGAATTGCCAGACACAGGCAGAAGTGGTTGGGCCCCAAGGCACTGTCTGCCTGTAATGGGGAAGTCAACTCATCTACAGCAAAGGCACCTGAGAGGCCCATCTAGCCACAGGGATGTGAGATAACTCAGGCAGGCCAGTAATTTCTATGGAGTTCTGCTGACTGTTATGAATGCTGCTGTGGAGGGTTAGCTGGAAGGATTGAGGCAGTTAGCTTTGGGCTAATGAGGGTCAGAGAGACCTCAGTGGGCAGGGCTGGCGGAAATCAGCAGGAAGACTGATTTCTGGTGATGCTGGCAAGACTCTCAGAAAGGCTACAGTGTAGCTAGAGATGACGGTAAGGAACTTTTCTTCTTTTATCCTATGCAAGTGAAGCAAAGTATTTCTAATCCTGCTGAGATAGCCTAAGTGGTGGGCAGCAGGAGAAGGGAAGACAACAAATGACTAGTGCGCATAGCTCACCTTGGGCCTTGAGAAGTATGGAACATAAGGGGCTGTCTGGGCCATCGTGTCCTTGCTGTCCTGCTGTCACAGACAATTGGTAATCCACAGAACCCCCCAAATCTCCATTTCAAGCCCTCACACTTAACTGTAAGCTACAACACCCTATAATATACCACTGGGCAAAGCAAGAGAAACAAGGAACTAAAACCTTCCTGAAACCAAATCTGGCCTCTTAGATTTGTAACATATAAATGTAAGCAATTATCTTCAGTTCTTCACAAACTGAAAAGGAGGATACTTCTGGGTTCCCAGTTCCATACGGGGAGAGGAAAAGTAACTAAAAGGCCATGTAGATCCTTCCAGGATGGTATAAAATAAGTTCAGTTATGTCTAGATAAAGTCCAAAAATCATCTTACTTACCTTTCCCCCAGGTTCTTAGTCCAGTAGGATTGTACACTAAAGTCAGGTATTTCAGGGCAGGGAACAGTTTGGTTAAGGGACACAAAAATATATCAGTATCTACTTCCAATGCTGCTTTTGGAAGCAGGAAAAAAAAGGTTTCCCTTTACTTTCATAAAGATGATGTCAAGCACTTCCTTCAATGAATCATGTCTATACTGCAAGCCCATAGCATAAAACAATGATCTGCATCTAAGCTGATCTAGTGAAAAGTGAAACTGGTTTATTAGGAACAAAGGCAGACGAGGAAATATTCATAGATTCATAGATGCTAGGGTCAGAAGTGACCTCAACATATCATCGAGTCCAACCCCCTACCTAGGCAGGAAACAGTGCTGGGGTCAGATGACCCCAGCCAGATGCCTATCCATAGTGAACAATTTAAGTAATTTCTAACACTGAAGAAAAATTGACCTTGAGTTAGATATTTGATCCTCTATTATGAATTTTGAAGTTTAAAAGACCAATTAAAATACTATACCACCATTTGATTTGTTTACCATTATGATTATATTATAGAAATGCAACTTAGAAGGGAAAAAATGAGTGAGAATTCTTGAAAAATTACAGTTCACAAATTTTTCTTGGGAAGAAAATGGTTTATATAGCCTCATTTTAAAAAAATCTATGTAGGGAAGAAATCGGGAAGAAACTTTCCCATTAGTTCACTAAATCATACAAAAGAAGGGCTGGAAGGGATCTCTGAACCTTAAGGCAGGATCATCCCTATCCAAACTACCCCTAGAAGTCTGTGCCTACCCTATTTCTAAAACTACTTAAATCAACCCTCTCACACAACTACAAGGCATATTGCCCAAAGACCCCAAAAGCCCCCTAACTATCCATAGGTAAAGGAGGGAGAGGAGAGTGGTCAGTGTCCAACTGCTGCAAGGTTTATTAAAATGCACTCAAGAGATGCAGAGGGCCATACCTCACTCCACTGCACTCAGATCAGTCTGACCCTGAGTGGAAGGGCAAGACCCTCTATCCAGGAGCCTGCATGTTTTAATTCCAGCAGGAGCACTGGCACATCCCAGTCAAAATTCCCAGCCTTGGCTACAGCCAACACACAATACTTGTGAGGAAGGCAACCTGCTCCCCCACCCATGCTTAGAGCAACAGTTGGGGGGGGGGGGGGGACTTCCCAACCTTATGTGGCAACTAGCAACCCCCACCCCCAAAAAATGGGAAAAGCCAAAAACCTCCAGTTTGCACTGCAACCAGGGACAGCCAGCGTAACTGCACATATTAAACTGTGTAACTGGAGAGCCAGAATACTTCTTTTTATATCCCCTCCATAAAACTTATCCTAGCTGCTAAAACTTTGTTTGTAATTAATCTGGTTGTAGAACTCGGTTTCATTCTCCTGCAGCTGAGCATGATACTCTCCAATATCCACCTGTTCTGGGCTGCAGAGCTCTTATCTCACAGCACTTTGGAGGTGTGGCCCTCCTGGGCTTCCAATTTACAGAGTTGGATGGTGGTGCACTTTACAGAGCACTCCATGAACTGCTATTCCTAGATCATCCCTAATGAATGTTTATTCAACCTCTTCTTGAAAATCTCCAAGGATGGAGTTTCCACACCTTCCTAGTCTATTCCACTGCCTCACTATTGTAAGCAAAGAAGATTTTCATAATATCCTAAAACTGCAGCTGCATCACATTGCAAGGTGGTATAGAACTGATGATTTACCAAGACTCCTGGAACCTCTTCAGTAAGTCTGCTGTCCAGCCAATTCTCATGAATTTTGTATTTGGGTTTTTAATTGTAGCACCCTGTATTTGTTAATACTGAATTTCATTGTGTTAGCTCTAGCCCAGCTTTCCAATCTATCAAGTTCCTTCTGAATTGTGCTCCTGTCCTCCAAGGTGTTCGCAATCTTTACCAGTTTTGTATCAGCAAATTTGCTCAAGAATTGCCCTATTCCAGCATCCAAGTAGTAAACAAAGACATTGAACAGCGCTGGGTCCAGGACTGACCCCTGTGAAACTCCACTCAATACGTCCTGCCATTCTGATTTGGATCCATTTATAATTACCCTTTGCTTGTAGCTACTGAGCCAGTTGTCTATCTACCTCCTAATAGTTTTGTTTAGCCCACATTTCTTCAGTTTGTTTAGGAGAAGTGGGTCTTCTCAAAAACCATACTGGAATGAAGTTTATCAGGCCCTGCTTACTTAAATACATGCATACTCACCAAAGCTCTCTGACTGTCCCTTTCATTATCTTAGCCCTCAACTTAATTTTTTTTTGTGAAGACTGAGGCAAAGTAGCTGTTGAGCCCCTCTCCTTTGTATCTTCTGTTAACAGCTCACCCTGGCTATCAGAGGACCCAGAGCTTCCTTTTTTTTTTTTTTTCTTGCCACTATATTTACAGAACTTCTTCTTGCTGTCTTTAATATCCCACACCAGATATAGCTCATATTTTACCTTTGCTTGC
Source organism: Alligator sinensis (assembly GCF_000455745.1). Taxonomy (NCBI): domain Eukaryota; kingdom Metazoa; phylum Chordata; order Crocodylia; family Alligatoridae; genus Alligator; species Alligator sinensis. The sequence continues at coordinate 723,847 of NW_005842171.1, forward strand.
CTCATTTTGTCCCTGCAAGATTTTGCTATTTCCTAGTATGCTTCCTTGGTGACCTGCTCATCTTTCCATTACCTGTATGCTTTCCTTTTGCATTTAAGGCATCCTAGAACAGGAGCTGGCAACATTTTTGGGCAGAGTACCAAAAACACCAGTAATCTCAACTTCTAGGATGCTGGTGTGCCAGGGGCAGATGGCAGAGGAGCTATGAGGGGCCTGATCCTTGTGTTGGCAGTGCAGCCCCAGCCCCTTCCCTATCATCCGCTCCAAGGCATGCATGCCAAGCAAAATGCCTTCACATGCCATGCTCTGGCACCCATGCTGGGGCTTACCTACCTCTCCTACAAACTCCTTGTGCAGCCACTTTAGTCTCTTGCCATTCTTATGCTTTCATTGTATTGGAACAGTTTCTTGTTGGATTTCCAATACTGTGCCATTTAGAAGCTTCCAGCCATCCCAGGCCTCTTTTTCCTTCAGTCTATCTTTCCATGGCACCATGCCTACTATCTCTTTCAGTCACGTGAAATCAGCCGTTTTGAAACCCAGTGTCTTAATTCTTCTACCCTCATAGTTTCCACATCTCAGAATTGTGAATTTGATCATACTATGGTCATTTCCTCAAGTTTACCATCACCTTTATATCCTTCCTCAGTTCTTCCCAGTTGGTCATGACAATATCTAAGACAGCTAATCTCCTGATCATATCCTCAAATTTCTGGAATAGAAACTTATCCTCCACACAAGTTAGGAACTTGTTTGGCATTTTGCTTGACAGTTGCATCTTTGGGTAAGAGCAGTACCATTAGTTCTATTTCCTGCTAATTGTTATAGCAAAAACTGCCTTTAAATGATTAGAAATTAAACATATTCACAGAATTCACATGCAAGTTCCATACTGCTTTCAGGTCACTTAGTGTAAGAATTAAAAACACATACTACAGGTTTATGAGTATAGTCTGACTTTCACCCAGTGTAAGCAAAGAGCAGACATGCAATATACAGCCTAAGTTCAGTGTAAGTCACCTTGCTTACTCCAGGGTTAATTACCATTTGGAAAGTCAGAAGCAACTGTATTGCATATCTGCATATGAGACATTTGTCTGCAGCTCTGCCTTTTTCAGCTGGTGAGTTTATAACAGAAATTTGTGTTAGTTCTTGATTTTGCACTTCCTATTATTATATTTCATTCTATTTCCAGTCCCCAAAGTCATCCTGTTCTTCCTATAAGACATTTTTGAGCCTCCTGTGCTTTGATGATACCTGCAACTGGTATTAAACGAGATCTGTCCCAAGATCATTGCGGAACTCCACTGGTAAACTCCCTTCAGCCTCAACATTACTGTTTTAGCAAAATCTGTCATTTCCCCCTTAACTGGTTCCTGAAGTACTTCTATTAGCCCCTATCTTCTCCAGTTCAATTATTTCCCATGTAAAACCATATCAAGTAGTTTTCTGGCATTTAGGTTGATGAGATCTACCACTCCTTTCTCAAAGATGGATGTCAGTCAAATAAATGACTTTTGGTAAGGCCATGTTGCTTTTTAGCCCATTTTTCATTTGCCCCAAGGCGTTCTATTATTATTTTAACACTGTTCCAATGTCCTCTGTATGAGCAAAGGCTTGTAACAGGCCTGTAGTTTGGATCACACTTCCCTCCCTTTAATTATATATAGAGGCATTTGTTATTCTATCATTCCCAAACTGAAAGATTTACTAAGTTTTCTTACCAGTGAATATGTGATTTCAAATACCAGGCTTTCTAGTTTTATCTAATTCCCCAAATTCAAGGATATTAAGTACCTTGAGTTTTGTTTGGGAAATTTCTACTTCTGCATATTTGCTCCTATTAGCAACACTGGCTGTGTCCTCATGTCCTACATCTTCCTACTTATTGAAAACTTAAGCAAATCATTGATTTAATTTTCCATCCACACATGAATTACTTGAATCTGAAAACCATCCTCAATAAAGAACAGCCCACATCCTTGCCACTGTATTTTTTGTTAACAAATGTTTCTTTAGTCACATGATTTATTTTTACATTTACTGTGCAACTCATTTTAAGTTGTGCCAGAATCATATAGCCTGGAGTTGCTATGCCACAGCATGCCATCTGGCAAATGTGTTTGACCAGTATGGAAGGCATGGTCAAGGGGGTAAGGACTTTTTATCAACAGATGGGAAATGAAGCCAGTACCACATGGCATTGCCTACAATCTATGACTGAGCACAGGAGACAATAGGAGCTCATTCCTTGCTCCTATTGGGAACACAACGCATGCGAAACTGACCAGTCCCCTTGATAGTTAAGGGACCAGTTCTAAAGTAGAAGAAAAAAAACAAGGCAGAAGCCTGGGAGTCAGGATGTCAAAAAGGCTGGTGTGCATGTGTGATCAGGCTGACTAGAATAATGAGGATGAGGGGAGGGGACAATATGCTTGAAGAGCGGGGATTAGGTCCCAACTGCAGTACAGCAAGGTGTGGAACTCATTGCCACCAGATGTTGTGAAATCTGACAGTTTAGCCAGATTCAAGAAGGGATTGGGCAAATTCTTGGAAGAAAGAGGCATCATCACCAGTTACTGGGCATGGGAGATAGGGATACAGCCTCTGTATTAGAACGTCCTAGACTTTAAATGCTGGAGGCTGCAAGAGAGAAAGGAACAGTGGAAAAAAGCCCTCATCGTACCTTGTGTCAGGCATCCAGGTTGTAGCTATGTTGGTTTAGATTGCCTTCATCATACCTTGTTCACTCTCCCTTTCAGTATTCACTCTCTGCCACTGTGTGATGCAGAATACTGGGCAAAATGGATCTATGGTCTGACACAGTAAATGCCAGTTCTTATAGCAGAGAAGGCAGGGGAGAAAGTCTGGGCATGAGGCAGAGGGGCCTAAAATCTGAAAAGCATCTATCAGGGAGAAAGAAACTGTCCAGGGCACATCAGTGGGGTAGACTTGGTTTTAATCTTGAGGAGTTGAGGCAGAGGTTAGGGTTACCAGGGCATGAGGGGAAAAAAGAGCATGGCTTGGATGCTATCTGCCTGCTAGTCGAGGGTGCCTACAAGCAAGCATGCACGTGAGAGTGAGTGAGAAAGCCTTGTTGCACACACTAACTTTGTGGTGGCCTCAATGTTCTGGCATGCCTGGAAGATCACTACACACCTGGCCTGGGAGAGATATATTTGCCCTCCTGATCAGGTCAGCCCAGCAAATCTGATGGTTCTCCATACAAGCAAGCCAGCCTCCTCAGCCACTGCTCTTCTCTCTAACGATGCAGCCAGATCTAGCAGCATCTTTTCTTCATTCCTCCTTCCTTTCCATTGCCTACTTGCTGAGCTTCAGTCTCAGGCTGTGACTTTTGGATCTCAGAAGCACAGCACCCATGACAGCAGTGGTAGTCACTGCCTTTGTTGACCCTGGGGGAGGGGCTGGGGAAGGAGGAAGGAACCTTAGTGCCAAATCACAAATGTTTAACAGGCCTCCTGATGTTGGTGACATCTTTAAAAAAAAAAAAAAAAAAAAAATCTCTTTATTTGCAACTTTCAGGTACACTCACCCTTCTTCAGGAAAATGCAAAGATTGTAAAATTTCTCTTAGGTGGAAATGAAAAGTCATATTTCACAGGCGAGCTGAAGGTGTTGTAAAATCTGGTTGGAAAAGTTCATTTTGTGCAAATTAGGCTCAGATAAAAGAGCAGTCTATTTATCTCAAAGTTGTGTGATGGCAAGCAGGATATTGAATTATGTTGCCTTCTGGTTATGTTGTTTCATATTTCGCAGGAGGATGGGTTGACAAAAGGCTCTCCTGAGCAATGAACTTTTCTAACCGAGAGATCTTACAACACCTTCAGCTCTCCTGTGACACATGAATTTTCATTTCCACTTAGGAGACATTTTACAATCTTTGCATTCGTCTGCACCTGAAGAAGGATAAATGTACCCCAAGGCTTGCAAATAAAGACATTTTATTATGAATATCTGGTTGGTCTAATAAAAGGTATCACCTCTATACAGAGTTCTGATTCCTTTTGCCTGTAGGCCAGTAAGCCTACAACCTGTATCTCTGAAACAGTTTGTTTCACTTCACTTATAATAGACACAGCTATGATGGCAGTGTCACTCCTTCCACTTGAAGAGCTATGTTCACAGATATTTGGAGCATAGAGGTGGAACATTTCCATTAAGTCCAAGTACATGCATTCATTGATAAAATGCTCAAATAAATTTGCCACATGTGCTATATAAATCTTATACTCCTAAATCTTGGTATGAGAGAATACCACGTTAAAAAATAATCCAGAGTTCTGTAGCAAACATCAATTAGAATGTACCAAAGCATCAGATGGGACCATTCTGACACAAATCCATTTCTCATAGCCATGACACAGTATCAAATGCTCAATTCCTTATCAAGCCAAAAAAACATTCTTCTAACTTGGAGCGAATCATTTATTCTGCTTTCAGAGAGGTTAAGCTCACGTTCAGTTTAATACTCTCAAAGATAAAATTCACACCTTGTTTTTAGATGCTGGATATTTTAATGCTTATCTGGTTCCTTCCCTATATATGAAATAAATTCTGCAATGACTAAAAACTAAAAGCTACAAAAAGTTAAAGCAATCCAGGTGATCCTGCACTAATCACACATACTACAAACACTCTATAAATTCTACAGATTACAGTCCAGTGTTTTATAAACTTACTATCTCCTTTGATACATTTGCAGTCCATTACTTAACTGCCACCTTCAAAGCCTAATTATATCTATATCAGGGGTCAGCAACGTTTCTGGGCAGAGAGGCAGACAGTGGGGGAGCCATGAAGGGCCCAACCCCTTCCCTGCTGCCTGCCCTGAGGCACACGTACCAAGCAAAGTGCCTTTGCATGCCGTGCTCTGGCACCCATGCTAGTGATTTCCTACCCCTGGTCTATATGATAAGTATTCTGTATTCCAAGATCCACAACACCTGTTCTGTTGAAAGCAGTTCCCTTAGAGTAGTTGGCATGTAGCAAGGACAATGCACTGGGACTAGAGCGGAAATAAAGGAACTGGACAGATCACACTTAACCAGAGAATGTGCTCTGATCAAGAGTTACTATTGAAGTGTTCCAAGAGATTTCCTTACTACTAATACTTGGAAAGATCATCAGTTCTTGATAAGTGTGTGTGTGAGGGAATCTCATTCCTCACCACTCTAAAAGTTATGTAATCAGCCAGTTTTCCAGATATGATGCTCCACTAGGATATTAGATTTAAGACACCCTAAACTGTCAGGACACTTGAAAGAGGAAAACGTTACAAGAGAATTAAGTAAATTAAATCTTACTCACATGTTTAAAGGATCCATGGGGGGCTGCAGTTGCTCCTGTTTCTTCTAGATACTCATCCCAACTGAATTCTGCTTCTTCCACAGCAGACCCAGCATCTAGAATGGGGGGAAGGCAGGGAGGAGAGGAAGAAAGAGGGTGACCTAATGTCTGATGTGGAGAAAATATGCCTTTAGTCAAGCTATATACATATTTTGGGGTTCTCTTCATCCCAGACTGTTTTGCAAATTAGCAGTTTGGGCCTTCTCCTGAGAGGAGATGCATGGATTAATGCCCATTGTGCCCCCAAGGAAGTGAAGACCTGGACCCAGACTCCACTGACCCGCCAGGGTAGAACCAAGAAGTAAGAAAATTGGGGCAAGGAGAGGGTGAACGAGGACAGGGGCGCTTAGAGGGTGCGGGTGTGTGCATGAGAACTTGTGTGTTCATGCATGCATGTGAGCGTGCAAGGGCTGCGCCAGGCAGGATGCACCGGCTGAATGGAACCTGGGAGGGGAATGCCCTTCGCCCTGGGTCTCTCCTTAGCTAAGGCCCCCAGGGAGCCCCACGAACAGAGTGTGCAAACAGGTGCGGTTTTGCGTGGGCACGGCAGTTGGTGCAGGAGTTCACATGGATAGGTGTGCAGAAGGCACCCGGAGGGCTGGGCTGAGCAAGGCACCTGAGGCCAGGAGCCTGAAGAGTAGCTGCATGGACCAGGTAGGGGCGTGGACTCACACTGAGCCATGGTGGCGATTCATTGGGTCCACAGGCTTCCCAGCACTGCTGAGATCCCCACCCAGACAGCCACTGGCCCTGGACTGTGAAGGCTGCCCAGCATGGCTGCTGGCAGCTGGGCATGGGGGCACCCCGACCTGTGGGGTGTGCTCCCTAGTGAAGTCTCTGGAGGGCCGGGTGGAGGAGCTCGAGGAGGAGGTATGACAGCTACGTACCATCAGGGCCCACGAAGACTACATCAATGGCTACTACCAGGCCCTCTCCAAAAGATGGAAGAAGATATGGAAATAGAGATGGTGGCCAACAAGAAGGCTGACCAAAAAGACCCAGCCGGAGCTACCTGGAAAATGGCCACCTCACATTCCAGGACACGCAGGGCTATGGCTGCTGCTCCCCTGGCCCTGCACAACAGGTATGCTCCCCTACCCACATGAGAAGGCCCCGATGGTGACACCGGAGGAGGAGGAAGGTAAGCAGCATGCTGCCACCCCCAAGAGAAAATGCAAGGTTGTGGTGGGGGGGGACTCCCTCCTGCGGGGTACAAAGGGACCCATCTGCCATCTGGACCCCATAGCCTGTAAGGTCTGCTGCCTCCCCAGGGCCTGCATCTGGGATGTTGTGGAGAGGATCCCTAGGCTCATCCAGCCCTCCAACTACTACCCCAGTAGCAGGGGGAGCAGGTAGTCTTTTCCTCTCTCCTCCTAGTTGCGGGTCACAGACCTAGGAGGGAAGGATGCATCGAGGAAGTGAACTGATGCCTCGGTGGACAGGGAAACACTGACTGGAACATGCCCAGGGATCGACGTACAAGAAATCTCCAAAGACAGGGACACTAGGAGAGCCAGTCTTACAGGAACTGAGGAAATAGTTCTCCTTCAGTATGACAGGAAATCTAGGGTCTCACCTGGAGGACTCAGGTACCTGTACACTAATGCCAGGAGCATGGGGAACAAGCAGGAGGAGCTAGCCCTCCTACTCTGCAGTAAGCATTATGATCTAGTAGGGATTACAGAGACCTGGTGGGACTCCTCACATGACTGGAGTGTAGCCACAGAGGGCTACACACTGCACAGAAGGGACTGAGTAGGGAAGAAAGGTGGAGGTGTAGCTCTCTATGTGAGGGAGCAGTACACCTCCTTGGAGGCTGACATCGGCTCCAAAGAAGAACAGCTTAAAACCCTCTGGGTCAAACTGCAGGGGTGGGGGAGAGACCTAACTGTAGGTGTACACTACAGACCATCAAAACAGGGAGGAGCTCAATCTCGAGTTCTCTAGAAAACTGACAGAGGCCGCATGTGCACAGGACATGGTCGTCATGGGCAACTTCAATTATCCAGGCATCTCTTACGAGGAACACTCGGCAAAGTCCGACCTGTTGTGGCGCTTCCTGACCTGCAACAAAAAGCTCTTCCTGACTCAGGAGGTGCACAGGCCAACCAGAGGTAAAGCTCTCCTAGACTTGGTCTTGGCCAAAGGATCTGGTGACCAACTTGAACATAGAGGGCAACCTGGGTGACGGCAACCATGAAACCATCACATTCATTGTCTGTTGCAAGGCAGGGAAACTAGATAGCAGGGTTGAATTTTTGGATTTCAAAAATGTCAATTTCAACAAGCTCAGGACATTAGTAGGGGAAGTGCTGCAGGACCAGGGACCGAAGGCAAAAGGCGTCTGTGAAGAGTGGTCATTCCTTAACGACATGATCTTTAAAGCACAAAAGAAGTCCATTCCCATACAGAGGAAAGGTAGCAGAACAGCTGGGAAGCCCTCCTGACTAAATAGGGAAATCATGGTCCTCTTGAAAAAGAAGAAAGACGCTTACAAACAATGGAAGTTTGGGACTGTGCCCAAGGGGGACTATACAACAATGGCTTTTTCCTGGAGGGGGGAGAATAGGGA
>NW_005842171.1:731815-743532 GCF_000455745.1 Alligator sinensis
TCAGGCGGCTGCTGAAGTTAAATTAGTAACTCAAATCAAGGGCAATAAGAAGTCCTTCTTTCAGTATGTAGGGAACAGGAGGAAAACAAATGGGAGTGTGGGGTCATTGCTCAACAACTCAGGACAGCTGGTTACTGACACTCAGGAGAAAACTGAACTCCTGAATGACTGTTTTGCTTCAGTATTTCACTGAACCAGGGGGAAAACCATGCTAGATAGGGTGTGGAATGAGCATGGTGGGAATGACTGCCTTCCTACTATTGACATTGAACTGGTGCACAATCAATTAAAAAAAATTAGACATCTGTAAGTCAGCTGGACCAGATTAACTTTATCCGAGAGTGCTGAAGGAACTGGCCGAAGTTATTGTGAACCCCCTGGCGAAACTCTTCCAAAACTTGTGGCGCTCCAGGGAGGTCCTTGACGACTGGAAGAGAGCCAATGTTGTGGCCATCTTCAAGAAGGGGAGGAGAGAGGACCTGGGTAACTATGGGCCAATTTGCCTAACTTCTATTCCAGGGAAAATCCTGGAAAAATTCAATAAGGAGTCTGTGTGTTATAGGTTTGCAGAAGGTAGGATTCTGAATGACAGCCAGCATGGCTTCGTTGCAGGCAGGTCTTGTTTTACCAATCTCATCTTCTACGACCAGGGGACTTGCCACCTGGATAAGAGAGAGGAGGTCGACGTTGTGTACCTTGACTTCCAAAAGGCCTTTGATCTGATATCCCATGCTGCTATCGCGGGAAAATTAGAGGATTGTTGGCTTAACTACTCGACAGTTAGATGGGTAGGAAGCGGGATGCAGGGTATGACCCAGAGAGTTCTAATGACTGGATCTGTGTTGTCCTGGCGAGAAGTGGCCAGTGGTGTCCCTCAGGGGTTGGTGCTTGGACCAGTTCCTTTCAACATCTTTATCAATGATTTGGATGTGGGGGTGAAAAGCTCACTGGCAAGTTCGCAGATGACACCAAGTTATGGGGGAACGTGGTCACGCTTGAAGATAGGCTGCAGGTACAGGCGGCCATAGACAGGCTGACAAGTTGGGTGGATTGGAACAAGATGAAGTTCAACACTGAGAAATGTACAGTGCTCCATCTGGCGATGAACAATCCCCAACATACTTATAGGCTCGGTGGCACCAAACTGACTAACACCATAAGTAAAAGGGAGCTAGGGGTAATAATAGACCAAAGTATGAATATAAGCCATCAGTGTGATGCTGTAGCCAGCAAGGCAAGTAATACTCTGGCATGCATCAATCGATGCATCTCAAGAAAAAACCAAGGAAGTGATTCTTCCACTTTATTTGGCACTGGTGAAATAACAGCTGGAGTACTGAGTCCAGTTCTGGGCGCCGCACTTCAACAAGTACTTGGCAAAACTTGAGAGAGTCCAGAGAAGAGCCACCCATGTGATCAGAGACTTGCAAGGCAAGCCATATGAGGAAAGGCTGAGGGACCTGGGCCTCTTCAGCCTAAAAAAAGAGAAGGCTGAGAGGGGACTTGGTAGCAGTTTACTGCTACATCAGGGGAATACATCAAGGGCTTGGCAAACAACTGTTTGCCAAGGCATCCTTGGGGAAAACTAGGAGTAATGACCACAAACTCCTGGGAGACTGTTTCAGGCTTAACACTAGGAAAAAGCTTCTTCACAGTTAGAATGTCCAGAATGGAATAAACTCCCTCCAGAGGTGGTGCAATCACCTACCCTGGCGATCTTCAAGAAAAGACTGGATGGTCATCTTGCTAGGGTCACATGACCCCAGTTGTCTTTCCTGTCTAGTGCAGGGGGCCTGGACCCCATAATCTTGCGAGGTCCCTTCCTGCCCTTACAATCTAAGAATCTGTCTCTGAATCTATAAATGTATGACTGAAGAACTGAACTATGGTCAATAAGAAGTTATTCAATAGAATAAGCAGTAACAAATACAGATTCATATCAATCATGTAGAAAAGAGCACTTTGCACCTGTAGGTTGTTTTTGTGGGGTCCCCAACATTCTACCGGGCAAGTATGTCATGAATAACACTGATGGCTGAGAAGGAAGAAATAGGACCCACTTTTAGTCTCTGGCTGGGTCCTTTCACCATATGAAAGATGACAGAATGGATGGATTGGTGCCAACAGATCCAGGGAAAACAGAAGACCCAGAACCAAAGTGGAAGTCAATGTTTATCCATAACTACTTTCACAAAGAGAAAAAAGCAACTTGCTGTGGACTTCAATCTTTTCTTTCTACATTAAGCCTAGTTGCAGACCTGCCACAACAAAGCAGTGGTTGTGATGGCAATGGTGTTGAGGAATGCCTCTGCTACTTGCTAGGGGATCAAGGAAGTGAACTCTGGCACTCAGAGACACTAATACGGGGTGTCACAATTCCCTATCCATTTGGTGGCAGTCTCAGATTGGGAAGAATGGGACAGTGAGAAGGACCTCTTAAAGGAACCCTAGGAAGTGGATCTTGCTTTGTAATTGCTTCTACACCAGGACTAACCAGAAATGGACTGGGACATTCCCAATGAGGATGGTCTTTTTGTGCTCCGAAAGGTCTGCACTCAGGTGGAACATCTGTTCTTGGATTAGAGACCAATCCCATAGATTTACCAAGGATGTAAACCTAGGGTTTGACTTTATGCTCCTTTCCTGGCTAGACAACACATGACTTACAAATAAACTTCCCAGGGATATAAGACTTCCCTAAAGAGAAGTAACACTTAGTGTGCCCATGGCAAGCATAGCTTTATAGCAGGATAAGCCTTATAGCAGAACATTGCTTGAATCCATGCAACCAGGAGAGGCTGGCTGTAGAAGTCAATGTTTGATGACCAACAAGCTAGAGAAGTCTTTGGGTGCAGGCCACAGAAATAAAAACAAGGGGAAAAAATTAACCCTACTGAAAAATGTCCAAAAACCAAAAAGAAAGAAGTAGTGAAGGAAGGTACTAAGGGTGACTGTATATTGAACATAGCCTGGGTCAGACTGCAGAAATAGTTTGAATCAGGCCAAGGCATTTAACTGAGATAGGAAAGGTGCATGTGCACTGTACACATGTTGGTAGGGGAAAGTGTCCATGCTTGAGTGCTCTGAGGCATATAAGGACAAGCACCCAAAGGAAGAAATCCCATTTCAACATTTAGAGGTTATTAAAAATGAATTTTGGGGGGCTTTTGGTTTTGCTAAATAGCTGAAAGATTTCTTTTGTCTTGACCTCTTCAAAAAATACACACCTGTATTTTTCATTCTGGCAATTGAACCAAACATTCCTCAATTAACCTTGCTCTAAATGGGACCTTGTTATAAAATTGCTGGTTGAAATCTCAGAAGCCAGGCATTGTATTTGAAGACTTAAAACTGATCGCATATAGTGTGTATACTGGCAATTTTGAAAGTGGTTTAAGACAGGATTACTATATGGTTAAGAACCCCAGGGCTAGGGACAGACATTACACATAAACTGGTTTAAGTGATCAGAAACTGGTTTAAGTCTGTAACAGAACAGATGTTCAGTGCATATAAACTAGTTTCAAAATGGCCAAAACCAGTTTGAGACAAACCTGGTTGAATGTCGAATCAGACTTAACTGACTGAGCTCAAACCAGTTTATGCAATGTCTGTCCCAGAACCCTTCCTGGTTTAAGTTAAACCAGAGTCTCCCAGCATCCTGGCATTCTCTCTGGACTGGGCTCTCTGCTCCAGCTGAGCAGGGCTGGCCCTGCTCCTCTGCTCCCCAGCCGAAGCAGGGACAGGCAGGGGCATGCAGGTGTGGGGGTCTGGCCAGATGCTGGCCCCAGAAGGGAGCAAGAAGGAAGTTTATTCCTCCCCTGTCCCACCAGCATGGACCTGCACTTCTACATACTGGCTGCTCTGGCGGTGGGGGCATGGTCAGCCTGGGCAGTAGCCTTGACTAAACTGGGCAGAGAGGGGTTTAATTCCTTCTCCCTGTCCCACTGGCAGGGATCCAAGTCGGGTCTGCCAGGTGCTTCCCCCTTGCTGCTGCAGTGGTGGGGCTGGGTGCGGCCAGACGCTGGCCGGCATGGCCCCCTGAGGTAGAGGGGAAGTTGGGGAGGGAGGGTTATTCCCAACTCTACTCCCACTGTCCCTGGGGGACTGCAGCTGGGTCTGCCCATCCCAACCTCTGCCGCTGGCTCTATCATGGTCACTCCCCACTCACCGCTCCAGTGGCCGGGTGAGGATGGGATCAGAAGCCAGCTGGCAGGGCCTCTTAGGTGGTGGGGCAAGGAGCGGGGTTATTCCCCCCTCTGCCCCTGAGGGAATGCAGCAAGGTCTGCCTGCCTCAACTGCCACTACTGCTGGTGCTCACTTTGTGCCCAGGGCAAGTGGCAGAATAACCCCCATTCCTGCCCCTCGCCTAAGGTGCCCTGCCGGCTGGCGTCTGGCCCTGTCCCCACCCAGCTGATGGAGTGGTGAAGGGGAGTGACTGTGACAGGGAGCATGAGCCCTTTCCTGGTGAGGGGGCTGCGCTGCGGGGTGTGAAAAGCTACTGTGGACGACAGCGGCGGTGGCACTGGGCGAGGCCTCTGACCCCCTTTGAGCCCCAGTACTGCAGCGCACAGTCCACTGCAGCTCTGCCTACCCCACAGCATGGTTCCTCACCAAGAAGGGGCTTTCGCTCCCCAACACCATGACAGGGGCTGCTGCCCCCGTCAAAAGCACTGACCTCTTGCCGATGCAGTGGTAGGGTTGGGGTGCAGCCAGAGCCCAGCAGCAGGGCCCCTTAGGCAAGGGGCTGGGACCAGAGTTATTGCGCCTTCCTCCTGCATCTGGTGGAGGAGGCAGTAGGGGGCTTAGACTAACCTTCAAAGATTGAATCAAATCAGGCTCTGGCTTTTTGAATGTCTGTCCTTAGCCCTCAAGGTTACCTGATAACTAAGGAACAGTTAAGCTCCTTAATTAAGGTAAACATCACTTAATTTACTGAGAAGTGAGTAGTAACTGAAGTGAGAAAGGAAGTGTTTGTCTGCTGTTTTATGTACAATGTTGCCTGTAATTACAGATCTATTAAAAGACAGTTCTGATTGGATTATAGAATTATTATAGGTTTTAATTTTACTTTGCTAATGTAGTATCTGAGTTGAGCTATACAAGCTGTTAGCTTCTTGTTTGTACTACAGTTATGAGAAAGCCTTCCGTCTTATAGAAAGCCCCACTTTTAGACATAAAATGTTATTCTGGGACTGTACTTTGAATATAATTACAACTATATTAGGGGAGGTTAACACCTTTTCTCCCATTTCTGTGATTAAATATAGTTATGTTTTTAGTACTATTGTACAATTCTTCTTTAACTCATTTCACCAGACGCATGCAATGGGGCATGATTGTGGCCCAACAATCTCAAATGCATTCTGACTTATTATAACATACTCAAAATTATGGATTCCATCAATACTTTTAAAGCAACAGTCAGTAGCCTTGTGGTCAACCTATTTCTCCTGTATGTAGGGAATTTTCTTTCAGAGTTCAATTCTCTGAAGAAACTGTCACCTACAACTAGGGGGCGTACCTACCCCTAATATGCCATATGGGAAATTTCCATTCTGCCTCTTACTAATATGCTGCCTTTCTGCACTGCTGAGCTTCCACATTATTTAATGTAGTATTTGTGAGTGTAAAAAAAAAAAGAGTTTATTGAGTAATTCTCCCTAAGGGAAAATTCTGCATTAAAGTACTGCATAAAAGGGAATTCTACAAGTGTGTTGGAAGTAAGAGGAAAACCAAGGAAAATGTAGGTCCCTTACTAAATGCAGAAGGCAACATAGTTAGAGATGGCACAAAGAAGGCTGAAGTATTTAATGCCTTTTGACCACAGTCTTCCTGAATATCATGAGTGCAGCTGGCAGCAAAGGTAGGGAAGGAGACTGTAAGAGCTTAGCCTCACTAGGTCTATGCGTCTGGCTGCCCAGTACCTTCCCAGCCCTGCTTGAGTGTCTCATGATCACTTGCCTGTTATTCACGGTGGTGAGACCCAACTCTCATCTGCCATATCTTGATGTTCCTTTGAAGTAAAAGATCGGAAGGTGTTCGCTTTCACCACAATTGGTTAATGGCAAATACACTACACTTTCTTCTGGGGCTCCAAACTCCTCTACACCCTGTCCTATTGCCACCCAGATGTTATGCACCACCGCATACGCTTTTAGGTCTTCCTGGGTGATTTTAATTCTTCCTTTTATCTTCTAGATTCGTGACTTTCGTTACCACCTACCTCAACGGAATGGGACAGCATGGACTACTGGGCTTTCTTTCAGCCACAGGTAAGCCCCATGTAAGTTTGGGTAATTCGGTGTCCTCTCTCCCTCAGAGATGGCTTGCACACCCCTTGTGGGAAAAAATTACTCAAAAAAACCCCTCCTCAGGTCCTTGCCCCTGTCCAGCAGGGCTAATTGACCAACTTGGTCTTTATCCCTTTTTATTCTTCAGAAAGGGTCTCTGTCTCTTAGAACCACTTCCCCTTTTTGCCCACATGGGCAATGTAAAACAGTAAACAAAACCCCACCAAAACTAATGTTGACTTACTCAAAGGAACTCATCTGCTTGTCTCTGGCTGGCCTGTCTCTGGCAGAGTTCCCTGTCCTCTCCTGAGCTGCTTCTCCTCACGGCATTCTCACAGCTAGGTCTCCTGGCTAAACAGAACTCTCAGAGCTCTATTGATGACTCCCAGTCAGCTCTGCAGGGATGAGAGAGCCCCACCAGCTGTCCTTGGTCCCGGGACGCTGTTTCTTGCTCCCTGGCTCCTCTTCCAGCTCCTCTGTACCATTTTTCTCTGGGGCCACTCTAGCTGCATGGAGCATCCTCCCTCTTAAGATGCCATTAGGTGCCTTTCTTCTAGTCCCCTGTGGTTCAGCTTGGGGCTTGGTGGATTTACCCCAGTGGGCATGGGGTGATCTTCTTCTCCATGGCATCAGGATAGGGAGTCCACCACCACATTGGCTTGGCCAGGCCTATATTCTATGTGAAAGTGAAACGGTTATAAAGATAAGGCCCACCTGGTTAGCCACACGTTATCCGCTTGTGAGGTCTTCAGCCATTTTAGGGGGGCATGGTCAGATATTAGGGTAAACTCCCAGTCCAGGAGGTAGTAACGGAAATATTCCACCCCCCACATTCCCATTTGATGGTACTGTACCTTTGTTCATGAGGGTTTAACTTGAGGTTTGCGTAGGCTATTGGCCTGTCTACCCCATCCATATTCTGGGACGGCATGGCTCCCATGGCCTGATTAGAGATGTCAGTTTGTAGAATGAAGGATGGGTGAAGTCATGCTGTCTTAGCATGTGTGCCTGGTATTGGGTGCTGCATGGGCTCCTGTGACCTTTGGAGGGGTCCTCGATCACCCCAAGGAAACTCCAGAAACTCTCCTGCCATGACTTTGATCGAACCTTCAGCGGTGGGTTCCCCCATTAAGGACTCTCCCAGGTAGGTCACACCTCTTGATGGGTATCCGTGGGGCTCTGCCTCCCCTATACCCCTTCCATACCACATACTCTGTGGGTTGGGGCCCCTAGGTTCTTCTTTTTCCCAACCCTCCTGTACCATTTCTAGGAGACTTCGGGGTTGGTGTCCATATACTAGTTCAAATGGGGAAAAATCCATAGATGACTAAGGGGTTTTCCTCACAGTGAACAATAAAGGGGGCACTAGCATATCCCACTTCCAGGGTTCCTTTTGGGTGCCCTGGCATAGCATTTTAAGAGTGCCATTAAATCATTCCAGTAACCCATTGGTTTGAGGGTGGTAAATGGTTGTACGTAGGTGTCAAATTTGGAACACCTGGCAAAGGCTACGTATGACATGGGACATAAAATTTGTCCCCTGGTCAGTAATTATTTCTTTGAGAATGCCAACCCCTGATATCCATCTAAGTAGTTCTTCAGCCACCCAAGGCCCAGTAACCGTGCGTAGTGGGATGGCTTATGGAAATCGGGTGGCATAATCAATTAGCACCAATATGTATTGGTGTCCCACCAAACTTTTGGGAAGTGGCCCAATTATGTCTAGTGCCACCTGTGAAAAGAGATCCGCCACCACTGGCATAGATTGTAACAGAGCTCGCAGAGGATTCACTAGCAGTTGGGACATGCCCAACAAAAGTCCTCTACTTGCCTGTACAGGTATGGCCAAAACACCATTTGGCCAACTGGGCCTCTGTGTTTGCCCTCCCCAAGTGTCCTCCTAAAGGGTTCACATGTGTCAGCCTTAAAAATGGGGGTAGATAGGTTTGAGGAATCAAGAGCTGTGGAATCTCATGTCCGTCTTGTGGACTCAGTTTAATTCTATAAAGCAAACCCTTTCTGAGATCATACTGGAGTAGTGTATGGCTTCCCATTTGGGGAAAATTACCTGTTCATCGCATTTAGACAGTTCCACTTGGATAATGGCTTGGAACTATTCCTCTCCTGTTTGTGCCTCCTAGAAATGACTGCTGCTGAATAAGCTCTCAAGGTCAGGGCCATCATGTTCAGAGGTGTCATCCACTTCCTCCCCTGCCAGTCCGAAGCGGTTCTCACTCTGAGCTCTTACAACATCCAGGACCTGCCAAATTTTGGCCCAGTCATGGCCCAGCACCATCGGATCTGGTAGGTCATCCACTATGTCAACGGGCATCTCTCTCTCTGTGTTAAGCACTTTTACCCAATGCTTCCTTTGGGGGTACATGGAGGGTTGTCCATGCATGCAGATCATCTTAATTTCCATCACTTCTGGGGCCCAGCCGTCAGGGGCCATATCTGCCCAAATCAAAGTCTGGGCACAGCTTGTATCGACGATGGCTAGTACCTTCTTGCCCCCAAACTTGGTCTACACCATGGGTTTCTCTTTCTTTCCAAGCCAACCGGTTTTGCCTACGCTGCAATCCATCAGCTCCACAGGTCCGTTGTGCCCTGGATCAGGCCAGTATGTTTGCATTTCAAAATGTGAGTCCCCTGATCGCAGAACTGTCTGGGGGGTACTGTTACACTCCCTCGCCATATGTCCCACCTTTCCACACTGGAAGCAAATCACTGAGGCACTCTGGACCTGGCCAACTTCTTGGATTTCTTTCTGTTTGGTCTTGTGCAACATGGAATTCTGTCCTCCCTTTGGCTCCGTCTCCCGGGTGTTTTCAGCTTGGGCACTGTCAAAGTCCTCAGCTAGACGTAGTATTTCTGCTGATGACTTTGGATGGTGACACTGCACCCACTGTTGCGTGCTCTCATTCAGATCAAGGAGAAATTGTTCCAGCGAGATCTGATCACAGATGTCAACCTTGGACATCTCCTGTGGTTTCAACCATTTTTCCAGCAGGTCCACCAGATGCTGGAGCAAGATCCTCAGAGATTTCTTCTCTTTCTTCTTCCTTGCTTGGAAACACTGCAGGTACCTCTCTGGGTTGATATCCAGATGGTACAAGATTTCCTTCTTTACTTTATCATAATCAATGGCTTCCCCAAGAGGCATTGCCTACTAGGTGGCTTGCGCTCGCCCGATCAAGTGCGTGCCTAACTGTCCTGCCCAGCCGCTCTGGTCCAACCCTGAAGCCAAAGCTGGCTTGAAACTTCCCAAAAAGGCTTCTGGGTCGTCCTGTGGTGTTATCTTGGGGACTTTCAGTTCAAACTGGTTCCTCTGTGCCCATGCCTGTTGCTGTAGCCATTTTTCCTCTAGGGAAATCTGACACACCACTTGTTGTTCTTGTTGTTGTAACACCTGACCCACTAAATGTAAGGCTTGTTGAAAGGGTTCTTGGCTTCCTATCACCCCCGCTGAGAGGTCCATGTTTCTGGTTTCCTTTAGGCCATCATCAAGTTCACAGACAATGCACCACTTTGTAAGGGCTTAGCCCCACTAGGTCTATGCGTCTGGCTACCTGGTTCCTTCTAGGCCCCACTTAAGTGTCTCATGATCACTTGCCTTATCCACAGTGATGAGTCCCGATTCTCACCTGTTACATCTTGATGTTCCTTTTAAATAAATGATTGGGAGGTGTTTGCTTTCACCACAGTTGGTCAACAACAAATACGTTGGACTTCCTTCTGGGGCTCCACCTCCCCTACACCCCATCCTAGTGCCACCCAGATGTTATGCACCAACGCATACACTTTTAGGCCTTCCCAGGCAATTTTCTTTCATTCTTCCTTTTATCTTCTAGATTCGTGACTTTTGTTACTGCCTACTTCGATGGAACGGGACAGCGTGAACTACCAGTCTTTCAACCACAGGTAAGCCCCATCTGAGTTTGGGTAACTTGGTGTTGTCTCTCCCTCAGAGAGAGTTTGCACACCCACCGAGTGAAAAAATACTCAAAGCAAAGAAAAAAACCCTCAGGCCCTTGCCCAGCAGGGCTAATTGACCAATTTGGTCTTTATCCCTTTTTATTCTTTGGGAAGGGTCTCTGGCTCTTAGACCCACTTCCCCTTTTTGCCCACTCAGGCAGTGTAAAACAGTAAAAAAATTAAAGTGTTAACTTACTCAAAGGGATGGCCACTTGTCTCCAGCCGGACCATCTCTGGCAGTTCCCTACCCCCTACTGTGCCACTTCTCCTCACGGCATTCTCCCAGCCGGGTCTGCTGGCTAAACAGAGCTCTCGGAGCTCTATTGCCGACTCCTAGTCAGCTCTGCAGGGACAAGAGAGCCCCACCAGCTGTCTCTGGTCCTGGGATGCTGTTCCTCGCTCCCTGGCTCCTCTTCCAGCTCCTCCGTATCTTTTTTTCTCTAGGGCCGCTCTAGCTGCTTGGAGCAGCTCCTGTGAAACCATGGCTTTCGGGGCAATTCCCACTTTCTTCTTTCTGATGTCTCGCCACCATTCTTAAGTTCCCTGGTATCTTTCTTTTCTCCTTCACGGACACAAAAATACCTTAAGGTAGTAGAAGATCAGGTTAAGGATTACCTAGAGAAGCACAATATTTTCAAGTCAGCAGGGCTGGATGGGATATACACCATGATTCTAAAGAAATTGGCAGAGGCCATTTTGGAGCCATTGGCCATCTATTTTGAAAACTTGTGGAGGTCAGGTGGGGTCCCAGATGACTGAAAAATGGCAATTATAGTGACCATCTCTAAGAAATGGGTCCAAGGAATTACAGATCAGTAATTCTGAGTTTGATACCTAGAAAGATCATGGAGCATGTTCTCAAGGAATCTATTACAAAGCCCCTAGAGGAGAACAAGGTATTCAGTAACAGCCAGCAATGATTCAACAAGAGCAAATCATAACTGACCAACCTGCTATCCTTCTATGATATGATGACAGGCTTTGTGAATGGAGGAACAGCCGTGGATGTGATATACCTTGACTTAAGCAAGGCTCTTGAAATGGTCTCCCATGACATTCCTCTTTAATAAGCTATTAAAGTACAGACTAGATTAAAGTACTTTATGTTAGACTCATAACTGGTTGGATCATCATATTCAGTGAATAACCGTAAATGCTTCAACATCTAACTGGGAGGAGGTATCAAGTATCAAAGTTTCCTTTCAAGTGTTGTAATGGAGTGAAGTCCACTGGTCTCTCACCACTTTACATTTGATCTTTAACCTCATGCTGATTCTCATCGGAAGTAACTTCCGTGAATCTCAAATATGTTGGGTTTTTTTATGATTAATCACATAGGAATTCAAATTTATCACACTGCAATAAACAAGACCTGATTCATAGATTCATAGATGTTAGGGTCAGAAAGGACCTCAATAGATCATCAAGTCCGACCCCCTGCATAGGCAG
>NW_005842171.1:744257-745140 GCF_000455745.1 Alligator sinensis
CGCAAACTTGGACAGAGTACACTTCACTCCCTCGTCCAAGTTGCTGATGAAGACATTGAAGAGTATCGGTCCAAGGACTGAGCCCTGCGGGACCCCACTGCCCACACCCTTCCAGGTCAATGTTAGCCTTCATTGTATATTCTTCTTATTGAAACCTACACATACACCAATATGATTTTAACAGTTAATCTGTCCAGTAATATCAGCAGCTAGAACACAAGTAAGTGAGTAAAGAAAGGTTGGGACTAACAGCTGAATAAAATGAGACAACTATAGACACTGTCTGTTCTACCAGTGACATGAGACATTATCTCATCCCTCTGATAACTACCAATGTTCTTACATGGATAAAGAGCTACTGGAAGAGAACATGGGGGAGTGGAAGGGGATGGGAGAGATGTAGCAGTATCTTAGGGGAAGAGAAATTTACAAGAAAGTAATTTAAAAGTTACTCAGTTGAGAAATTAAACAAGTCAAAGGAAAGGATGAAAGTAAAGCCCCAACAGAAATCACTCATAATTTTTATATTGAATCAAACCCCAAAGTACTGTATGAAATTATGAAGGGAAAATGGTACAACAAAAATCTTAATGGAATTTAGGACATCAGAATTTCTTGTTAATTTCACTATGCGCACATCATTTCGTACTCCAATAAAAATCATACTAGGATCAGGAATGGACAGACATGCAACTATCATGGGGAAGCTGCAGGATGACTGCATGAAGTTCAGTATTGCCAACTCCACTGTGCCAAAAAACACAAGATGAACTCTTTTTTTTTTTTTTTTTTTAAATCAAGAGATTGGCACATAAATCATGAGATGCTATCTTTGAAGTGCATGTGTGTGTCAGGGGGGGTTGTTTGTGAAGGTGTGGGGGCT
>NW_005842171.1:745438-747042 GCF_000455745.1 Alligator sinensis
GGGGGGGCACAGTTCCCCGCTGCTGCACGCAACCCTGGGGACAGAACAGGAGGCACATGCCCCCCGTGGGGCAGAGGTGGGCTGCCCACTGTGGGCTTAGGGCTCTGCACTCTGCTGACTTTGCCCCAGGAGCTAAGCCACATGATGACCTGTCAACAGGCTGGCAGGGAACATACCCCCTTCCCCTCAGTGGGTGGGCAGGGGACACCAGCCAGTGTGCCCCACATCCCCTGCCCCCCCAGTGGCCGACAATGGCATTGCATGGCTGAGCTCCCAGGGCAAAGGCAGCAAGGTGCAGAGCCCCAAGCCCACCTCTGCCCTGTGCAGGGCACGTGCCCCCATGCCTCTCCTGGGGGTGTGCGCTGCTGTGGGGAGCTGTTCCCCCTCCCCCCGCACTTCTGGACAACCCACCCCGTCCCGGGGCCCCATTCACCCCAGCCCCTGTTCCTGCCCCACTCCCTCCCTCCCTCCCTCACTGTGGGGGCCTCAATCTGCCCCGCCCCCCAGCCCTCACCTTTCCCACTGCCCCTTCCCCTCCACAGATTTACCAGCTGGGAAAATCCAGAGACCCAAGGGTTCAATCAGGATGAGTCAGAGCTATTTTGACTTACAATTCCTGTGTCTCGTGATGGTTTTGCGACAGTTGGCATTACTGGAAGTTGCCAACTATGGGTAGAAACAGACATTGAGGTCTGATTGCCATGGTCTTTGACTCGCACACAAACAGGAGTAGGACAATCACTTACATATGCAGCTTGAATAGCAATTAATTCAAATTATCTACACATGTCTGGGATAAAAAGTATTATCTTAGCTACTTCACAGGTACTTACAATGGGACAATGGGTCTGTACATTTGTAGTATTCCATGATAAAATTTTTTGTCCTGGGAGAAATATGATATCTGTTTTATGCTATTATTTTGCTGCCTACCACTAGGGTCAAGAACAGACATTTGCATTTGCTCCTGGAAAAGTTGCGTTTGTGTTGGCCCTGGAACAATATTATGGAATCGGCATGTATACATATCACCCTTCTAATCAGGGTTTAGTGAGTAGCTAAATACAGTAGGGTTGTATGAAGCTTCAGGTAGTGATTCAATTCGGAGGAGATTTGGCCTGATTTGGTGGCCAAATCTCTGAATCCAAATTGAATCAGGGGACCAATTCAAAGTTCTGAATCAATTCAAAGCTCTCTGAATCTTCGGAAAAGCTTTGAATTGGACAGTCCCGGTGGCTGCAGCAGGGAGCTGCAGCTGGACTCCGAGCTAGTAAGTACTAGGGGCAGTGGAGGTGGGGCTGGGGGAGGGGACCATGGGAGGACCCCTGCCAGCCCCCCTGAGCCCCCTCATTCCCCCAGCCCCCACACGGGTACCCACCCTGGCCAGTCCTTGAGAAAAAAAAAAAAAAAAAATGGAGAAAAGCCCCGGGACTCACCACTCCTGCAGTGGCCTCGGGGCTTTGGGGAGCTCATGCAGAGCGCCCCACATGGCACAGAGTAGTGGGGAGCAGTGGCGATCGCCCCCCTGCCAGCAAGAACGGTGAGTATGGGCTTTTCTCAGTTTTTCTTTTCCTTAAAGGGCTGGAGCTGGCCCAGGCGGGGCA
>NW_005842171.1:747073-767212 GCF_000455745.1 Alligator sinensis
CAGGGATCGCCCCCCCCCACCCCTACCCAGCAGCACCCAGTGAGCCGGGGAGGGTTTCTAAAGAGCCGGGAGCTGGGGTGGGTGGGGCAGCCATTGCCAGGCTGTGGGGGATGGGCCTGGCTGATTTGGAGATTCGGCACGAGTTGAATCTCCAAATCAGATTTGGCCAAATTGATACAGGACAGTGATTCAAATCACCAAATTGTATCACTGTCCCCTGAATTGGCCGAATTCAAATCCAAAGCAAATACTAGCTGCTTCGCACAGGCCTAGAATGCGGGATTAATTTTCTGACCTTGATTCAATAATGTAATCCTGGGATAAGCGTATAGACATACTTTGCAATATCCAGGATAAACTATTACTCCCTCTGATCTAGGAAACTTTTTTACTATTTATCCTGGGACAATGCACATGGACATCTTTACTCTTGCACTTTGTCCCCAGACAAAATGGTTTGTCCCAAGATAAACATGATGACTGTTTGCAACCTAGGTGGTACAGAAATAGAGAACAGCCAGTTCATCTTTTAGAAAACACTTATCCTAAGATGAGAGAGAGGTAGGTAGCCATTCTAGTTTAAAGGTAGGTAGAATGCAAGGCCAGTGTGTCACCTTATAGACTAACTTGTTCAGAGAGGCATGAGCTTTCATAGACTACAGCCAACTTCATACCATCTGATGAAGAAGGCTCTAGCCTTTGAAAGCTCATGCCTCTGAATGAGTGGGTCTATAGAGTGTCACATTACTCTGCTTTCTGCCCGAGACAAAAGCATATAGACAAATTCTAAACCAAGAGAGTTTTGGCTCTGATTCTAGCGGTAATTCCCTGGAGTAGGGGTTTGCATCAAATCAAGTGGTGCAGTTTTGATCACAGTGGTGTAAACATGCTTATTTGGGCACTAAATAGAGTTTTTGTGGAAGTTAAATTAATTTCCTACCACCCCAAAAAGGTTGAATTAAGGTGCAGATGCCTTTTAAAAGAAACAGACAGAAAATATTTAAAGCAACATTAGTTCAATACGTTCTATTAATGTTCTTAGAAAGGATAGATATATGAGCCACCCCAAAGCAGACAGAGATGAGTAAACAGCACAAAGATGACATTAAATTTAAACTTTAAAGAATGCAAGTTACTATTAACCTAAGTCTTATACGTATGTATTATCTTCACACATGTATGGGTGTGTCTTGCAGCCTGTATTTTGACCAAAGACCTTTTTTTGTTTTAGCAGTACCCAGAGTACACACCATAGGCTGGCATTTGGTACCCCACACAGAGCGGATAGAGAGTGGTGCATACTATCTGCTTCTCAGTTTCCTCTCCACCAGTCTTATACTGGTTTCAAGTCAGAGGAAGATGAGAAGGAGGGTGGGATTCAACTGTGTATGTAATATGACATTACAAAGAAATTAAGCTACTAGAAACTTCATTTTCTCCTTCAAGTAACTATCCACAGAATCCAAAGCAGTTTCCACATCTATGGAGGTGAGCAGCAAAGCCTCTAATTAAGAGGAATGAGGCTTCAGGAAGAACACTGCCAAATTGAAGGGCTGCCCCAAAGGGAAGTCACTAACAAATCTGGCGAAGAACCAAAGGTACCGCTGCAGAATTCCTCTACTAGAGGAAGAGAGAGGATATAAGGAGGGTCTGTTTTTCACCTACTCTTCTTGCCATTGCAATCATTGCTAGGAAGGCTATTTTCATAGAAAGATATAAGAAGGAGCACTTACTACAGGCTCAAATAGTTCTCTCATCAGTAATGTCAGGACCAGATGCAGACACCATTGTGGGATGAGGTCCTTCACTTGGGGAAACATTCTGGACAAGCCCTTGAGGAATCTGGGGACTGTCAGATGAGAAGGTTTGCCAACAATTAGCTGGAGGAGCCGAAAGTGCTGCTAAGTGAACCCTATCTGAACTGAGGGGAAAAGGTCCTTGTATTTTGAACAGCAGACACTCTAGTATCTCTAGTATGGTAGGCTTGGCTACATTGGTGTTTCTCACTGAGAACCAAATAAAATCCTGATCCATTTGGCCAGGTAGACATGCATGGTAGAGTTCTTTCTGCCATGGATAAAAACGACCTTGATTTGAGTCAAATACACTTGCTGTACCAGCAAGCATTCAGACTGCGATATGGAGGGAAACAGAAAATCCAGGTAAAGAATATGCCCTTCCCTCTCTGAATTAATAGGTCTGGAACCAATGAGAGCATCACAGGATATATTGCCAACAGAGAAAGAAGACTGATGCCAAAGCTACCTCAGCCATTACTAGAATCTGGTCCTGTCTCACTTGACAAAGGGCAAAAACTTGGCAACAGCCTTCCAGTGACTGGTTATGATCATTTCCTAAAGAAAATATTCCAAAGGTCAAGTAAAACATTCTTTGTATGTACATTGCTACAATAGTAGTAACAATAATGATAATTTTCCTAAAGCAAAAGAGAAAGCTATTAAGAGCAATTATAGTCTGGGCATATTTCCTTTGATATTGCTCCATTATGCAAAGTGATACTAGGAAGGTAGACTAGTCCACTGGTTTGAATAGGAGCCTGGAAATGAAGATGTCCCCATGTGTGACATTGTTTCTATTTCAAAGGAACCTAGGAGTCTCAGCCAAGGAGCAAAGTCAGTGTGCACCTGTCCAAAAAAGGCTAATTCAACTAACAACCAGAGGTAGATAGCTGAGGAAGCACAAGGAAACACAATCAACATGACAGGCAATTGATAGTAGCTATGCTGTTGGTGTGCTGAGATAAGTTATTGGTAAGAATAGTCCATATTTAAAAAAGAAAAAGAAAAGGCTCACTTTCTTAAATTTTTTTGGTAATAGAGGGCATATCTTGGTTTCTTTAAAGTTAATAGCATCACATGTGGAATAAAGTGCTACTAAATATGGACAAGGTTATCTGGATCCATAGTACCCGCAAAAGGAACTTCTCCCTTCCATCTAATAAACAAAAACAGCACTTTTACTAAAAGCTTCTGCAACAAGTTGCTGATTCAATCCAGCTTGCCTGCAACATTTCTGAGCAGAGGAAACTTCTAGCCATAAATACAGTAAGAACACTACCTGCATCATGCTGCTGTTCTTCATTCATTTCCACAGTGATCCAGAGAGATCTCTTGGTAGCAGAAAGCCTTGGGAGCCAAATTTGTTATGGGTTGTGATCATAGGCTGTTTTGCACCTTTCCTTCAACTGACATCCAGAAAACTTAAGCAGAATACTGCAAGAAAGAAAGAAAGATTTTAAAGTATTTATTTTTTAAAGCTCATCTATTCATTCAGGTGCAAGATTGTGTTTAGCTTATGAGGGGGCAGGAAAGGAAAAAATGTGGTTCACTTTAATATATTCTTCAAAGGCCTCCATGTTTTTCATGAGTAGGACCAGTTTCAGGTCATGAATGCATCTCAGTAATCATATGCAATATATATATGTATATATAAAAGTTTTATATAAGATCTAGCACAGAAGTTTTGTCTGCTTCTGTCATAAGGTGCATATTCCACTTGCAATAAACGTCAATTCTCATTTCTTAAATACACTAGTGAAAATGTCAAGCTAATTCAACCAAGTACAGCCAAGTGAGGTAGACCCAATCATGCCAAACAAATGTGATATCCTTCTTTGAAAAAGTAAGTATTTGGGTGGATGAAGGAATATAGTGTACCTGGACTTCATTACAGTTTTTGACAAAGTCTCACATGACCTTCTCATAAACAAACTCAAGAAATGTGGGAAAGACAAAATCAGAACAAAGTGGATAGACAAATGGCTCAGAAACTGCAAGCAACGGGTAATTATGAATGGATCCACATTAGAAACCCAGGAGGTTTTGAACAGAATCCCACAGGGTTATGCCCTGTGCCTGCCATTCAACATGCTTATTAACAATATGGATGCTGAAATGGGGAGATTATTGAGCAAATGTGCTGACACAAAACTGGGATGGATTGCAAACAGTGGAGGACAAAAGCACAATTCAGCACTGTAAACAGACTGGAAGGTAGGAGCATGATTCAGCAGGATCTTGACACATTGGAAAGCTGGACTAGACCCAACAGGATTAAGTTCAAAGTTAACAAATACAAGGTGCTACACCTCAGGAAGAGTAATCAAAAACACAAATATAGAATGGGCACAGGAGATTGCAGAACAGAGGTGAGTTAGGCCACACTCATTTTGGCTATGCCATACATGCTGAGTGAGCTCTCTGAACTCCACATGTGCCAGAGCTCCACTTGGGCCATGAGCATTTTGAGCTCACCAGCTGATTGGTGCAAGTTCTAGCTGGAACCCCTGCTTTTACATATCTGTGGGGCCCCAGGGAGTAAGCACTGATATTGTTTACCTGCCCCCTCCCTCCCAGTTGCAATTGAAAAGAGGGGACAAGCAGCTGTGACATTCACTCTGATCTCTGGACTAGGGATATAAACAATTAAATGACAATTATATTTATACCATTTACTGCTTACCATTTATTGTTTTACAGCAGGGATGGCCCCAGCCCCTTATCTTTTCACCATGCTCTCAGTGCTTCACGGGTCCTAGGCCACTGAATGGCTGCCACAGGCAGGAAGCAGAGGGCCCATCTGAGCCACTAGGGGGCACTGCCCAGCTAGGGAGCCACAGCTTCCCCTCATTCCCATGTGCAGGGACTGGGACTGGGGATGTAGATGAAGCTGGAGCTAGAGACCTCTCCTGTGCCTGGATCCTGCTGCTATGGGATGGAAGATCAGGAGGGAGGAATGTGGAATAGCCTTCTGGGTCCAGGTCACAGCAGCACAAGTGCAGCAGGAGAAACAGACAGCCTGTCACTCTGCCCAGACCCCACCACTGCAAGGGGGCCAGGCAGACCCACCATGTGGCTGGGAGTCTTGCTGCTGTGACAGGAAGGCTCTGGCCCTTTCCTCCCTCCTTCTCCATGGCAGCGCAATCTGGGCATAGGAGAAGTCCACAGCCCCAGCCTGTTGGGGTGAGGGGAACCTGCGGACTCTACAGTGGCAGTATCTGCCGCCCCCTACCTGCAGTTCCCTGCCAACAGCCTCAGGCCTGCACAGTGCTGGGTGCACAGTGAAGACATAAGGGGCTGGGGCCTTTCCTGCCAGAAATCACTAAACTAGGTATGAGCTATCGGTTAACTGTCTAACTGATATAAATTGGAGGTTAAATGGTATTTACCTCCTTACCCTGGATCTGCATAAAAGTAGAGGCTCTGACCAGAGCCCACATTGCCCTGGTGAGAACAGAGAGCTCACTGCATATCACAGAATCATAGAAAATTAGGGTTGGAAGGAACCTGTGAAGGTCATTTAGTCCAACCCCCTGCTCAAAGCAGGACCATCCCCAGCTAGATCATCCCAGCCAAGGCTTTGTCTAGTTGGGTCTTAGAAAACTCCAAGAATGGAGATTCCACAACTTCTCTGGGTAGCCTGTTCCAGCACTTTACTACCCTCCTAGTAAGAAAGTTTTTCCTAATATCCAACCTGTACTTCCCTTGCTGTAACTTGAGACCATTACTCATTGTTTTGTCATCTGCCACAACTGAGAACAGTTTAGCTCCGTTCTTTTTTAAACCACCCTTGATGTAGTTGAAGGCTGTTATTAAATCCCCCCTCAATCTTCTCTTTTCCAGACTAAATAAACCTAAATGGCCAAACTAAATGTCTACCACACAGCCAAAGGGGGGTGAGACTGTGTCACCACACCTTCCCTTGATCTACCCCGAGAATGTGTGACAACTGGCTAGATCACAAAACTGAGGAGAAGGATCTAAAGTTTTGGTGAATCACAAACTTAACAAGAATCTACAGTGTGAGGCAGCTGCAAAAAAGGTGATGCAGCTGTGTGCTGACTTCCTCTTCCTGCCACCCCCGAGGTCTCTGGGATTTGTAGTCCACAATTACAGCAGCAGAACTCTTTAGGGTTGCTCATCAATTCCTCTTCCAGTGTCCAAGTGCCTACATTATTTGTAGTCCACAGTCACAACCAGCAGTAAGTTTAGCAGGGTTGGGCAGCTCTATACACAGGGGAAGGGAAGTTTGAACTCCCTCCTTGGTCCCAGACCCTAGCTGGGGTTTGCCTGCTGGGGGCAGTGAGTCAGCCAGTGAGGCCAGTGAACCAGCCCTCACTGGTCCAGCTAGGGAGCAGAGGGCCAGCCCTGCTCTCTGGAGCAGACAGCATAGCCCAGCCCAGGGCTGCAAACTGCTGGGATGCTGGGGGACTGTGTTTAACTTGAACCAGGAAGGGGGCTGTGACAGAAGTTTTATAAACTGGTTTGATCTAAATCAACTAAGTCTGATACTACATTCAACCAGGTTTATCTTAAACCACTTTCAGCCATTTTGAAACGGGTTTATGTGCACTGAACTTCTATTCTGTTACAGGTTTAAATCAGTTACTGATCACTTAAATTGGTTTATGTGTAACGTCTGTCTGTAGCCCATGTATGCAGTTTTGGGCTCTACATTTAAAAAAAGATGTGAAGAAGTTATAGAGGGTCCAGAGGCAGTCAACAAAAATGATATAGGGCTTAGAAAGTAAGTCATACAAAAAGAGGCTACAAGAAACAGGCAAGTTCAGCTGGTAGAAAAGGTGATTAAGATGGGACATAAGTATTTGAAGGGCTGCCATACAGACTTCCCTCAGGAGGTGGTACAAGTAGCTACACTGGAAATCTTCAAAAAAACATCTGGACGCTCACCTTGCTGGAGTCATTTGACCCAGCAGTTTTTCCTGCCCAAGCGCAAGGGAGCTGGACCTAATGATTTTATGAGGTCCCTACCAGCCCCTAACATCTCTGAATCTATGGAAGAGGGAGAATGCATTTTCTTTTCTACTACAGAGAGCAGAACATGCAACAACAGCTAAAATTTCAGCTACCAGGAAAAATTTGCTCACTACTAAGATAATGAGGCAGTAGAACAGACTGCCCAGGGAAGTTGTTGAATCTCCTTCACTGGAAGTTTTCAAGAAAGGGTTGGATAAGCTTTGGTCAGAGATAATCTAGGACAGTTCTTTACTGGAGTGCCATGGCACAAGAACTTACCAGGGGTGCCGCAACATCAGCACTGCTGCCACTGCAGGGTGAGACTGCTCTGCACACATTTTCAGGAGGCACATCAGAGCTGAACTGAGAAGCAGCTGCAGGCGAGATACACTGCCTGTATCATGCAGACAGGCATGTCACTTCTGCTGGACCTTTTCCCAGTTTGGCTCCAATGTGCCTCCTGAAAACTGAGGCACATGAGGGCAGTTCTACCCAGTGGCAGTGTCATCTATAGGCTGTTACCACAGGGTGAAACTGCCTCATGCACCTCCATTTCTGGCAATGATATGCCTGCAGAAAATGGAGGCACATAGAACAGTTCCACATGTACTGTGCACCTCTGTTTCTGAGAAGGTAAAACTGGACAGGGCGGCAGCAAGAGTGCTCCTGCCACAGCAACTTCCCAATCTACCTCTGCAGGAGGTATGCAGCACAGTTCCACCTGACTGTAGAGGCTGTGGGCTAAATATAATATATTTATAATATCTAACATGCAAATTAGTAATACCATTATATTGTTTATATGATAATATTCACAATATATTTACATTACATCTGGCTCATTGTGCATCTATTTAAGGATGCTTACAGAAACATTTAGCACAGAGGTGGGCAAAATATGGCCCACAGGCTGGATTCGGTCTGCCAGGCCATTCTATCTGGCCTGCAGGACCCCTAAAAATTTAGAAAATTAATATTTAGCTGTCCATGGATGCCTGTCAAAGATGACAAAAGCTAGGGGCAGTAGGACCCAGGAGGAGCCAGTGGCAGGACCCAGCAGCTGCAGAAGCAAGACTAGCCTGACCCTGCCCAGATTGACGGGCAGGGGATGGAGGGGAATGGCAGGAGCAGCAGACAGGAAAGCAGGAAAATGGCTGCAGCAGGCGAGGGGAGTGGCAGCAAGTGAGCATGCGGAGTGCACTGGGGCTGGTGCAAGTGAGAGTCCATGGCGAGGTGGCAGAAACATGGGGCCTGGGCTGGCAGGGGCCCTATGAAGCCGGGCCAGCTCCCCACTCTCCCTCCCAGCAGAACCCAGCCCAGCTGCACAGAGCCCCTGCCAGCCTGTGCTCCTGCCACCCTGCTCTGGGCCTCCACCAGCATGGGCCCCACACTCCCACTTAGCTGTCACTGTGCTCTGTGCACCTGGTCACTGCCCCTTCCCCACCACCTACCACAGCCATTTCCCCACTTTCCTGAATGGCCACTGCCACTGCTCCCCTCCACCCCTCACCCCTGCTCCAGCACCATGTGGTTCCCAGCTGCAGTGCTGGGCCAGGGACTCAGTAGGAGCTGGTCTGGATGCTACAATTCTCAGCTGGTCCCGTGTGGTGCCAGCCAGGCTGGTTCCACTCCTGCTGCATCCTGCAGTCTTGGCCGCGCAGCTGGGACATGTTGCCAGAGCAGCAAGGGGGAGGACAGAGGAGGGGATGGGGAAGCAGCAGGAGAAGGGCTGCAGTGGCAGATGGAGGGGAGGGGGAAAAGGGAAGTGATGGCGAGTGGGAGCATGGGGCCCATGCCGGGACCAGGAGCAGCAGAAGTGCAGACCCTAGCTTTGGAGGAGCACTGGTGGGGGCTCTGCCTGGTCACAGAGGACTGTGGGCAAATCCTCCCCCTTGAACCCTTAAAAAAGCCACAATCCTCCCCAGCCACCCTATCCCCACATACACATTTTCCCCACAAACCCCATACCCACCCTTACCCCACATATCCACACCCTCCCCAACACATGCTCCCTCACCCCACATACACATACTCACACACCACCTATCAACCCCTCCACAAACCCCACACCCTCCCCCACACCCCATATACCCACAGCCCCCAAAAACCTATACCCACCTACCCATACCCCCACACCTCCTACAGTATACAAGAGTAAGACTTCATTTTAAACTATTATACAATCACTTCGATGTACACTACACACAAACACACGTAAATCAGGACAAAAATATTTTTTGAAATCAAATTAATTAATGATGTAGTAGATGTTTGATTTTTAGTATATAATTTGGTATTTTTCTGGTTCCAAGATTGTAAGCCTCCTTGCTGAAAGGAATACTTCTGGGGGGAAAGGGGAGGGACTTCTGGTGGCAAAGGTCATGGGTTAGGGGATGGGACTTCTGGTCCCAAGATGGCAACCAGGGGGCATGGCATCTGTCAAGGGGCAGGGCTACCCTTGCGGCTCTTGACTGCTTGCCAAAACTCAGTATGTTGTCCTCCACCCAAAATAATTGCCCACCCCTAATTTAGCACACTTTCCATAAGTCTTCAAGAGATTTGGCTTCTATTTTAGCTTAATTTAAATTATTATTTTTTTATCATGCCAGCTTCCAAAGACCAATGAGCCACCACTCTAATAGGATCACAGTAAACAAGAAAACCCATTCTACTGTGAAATGTCAGTTGCATTTATTCCTAGAATGTTATATCTTTTGATACAGGTGAAAAAAACTTTCGGTTTCCATGCACCAAAATGGAGTATAGAAGTTCCCTTTTTTCAGACTCTTACCAGTTCATTTAAAAAGATGTTATTATCCTCCTGTATCTTTTATTGATAGTACACAAAAATGATATTTTAAGATATTTGAGAGATTTCCTGTTCTCTGGTCTAGATATTGAAGCTAAACACATTCTGTTTTAATAAGACATTTTATAGGGCCACTCAGATGTTTAGAACCTAAATTCAGGTGATTTTTTAAAAATGCTTAGAGTACTGACATAAGTCCTAGTGACTGAGAAGCAAATTCAGTGTTGCACTAAATTTCTGAAAAGACCCCTTTTCAAGGGCCCAAACAGATGACAGAATCTGGCTTCTCAAAGGCACTAAATAAAGTTCTAGTAATAAATAATATTTGCTCAAGGGCCAATTTAAGGAGATAATTCAATTTTCCCTCTGTCAAGAGAGACAAGTAGAAGTCCCCTAATTAAATCATCCACAAAGTGTGATCAAGCCAAGCAAACTGGATCCCAAGCAGAATTACCCATCCAATCAGCTTTAAATTAAAGGGCTAAGATCCCCACTGGTTTAAGTGGGGGCAAAACTGCTGCAGTCAATTACCTGAAATGACACTGGCTCAAGCTTGAGATGAAAATTAGGAACAGCAAGTCACTATATTCAGATCATTTGTATATCATGTGACAAAGACTGCTTCAAAACCTAGCACACAATATACAGTTTGCCATATTTTGCTGCCTGTGAAAACCTATCAAGTGATACAACACCTAATTAAACTTGACTGCTTCCTCATAGAAGTTTTCAGATCAGTAAAGCAATTAGGCATGAATTTATGACTTGTATCACATCATATAGGCTGCTTGTAGACGTTAAAAAAAAGTGCTTTAAACTCGGCATGCTCTCACGCTGACCCCAGTGCATGCTCAGAAGAGGCAGAGCCTTAGTTGTACCTGGCTCTGTAGCATCTGTATATATTGGGCAATTTAATGGGGCCTTTTTGGTGCTTTTATCTAATAGCTGATTGAATCCACTTTAGCTAAAAGTGGCAAAAAGCCCCCCTCAAGCACCGAATCTATACAGATGCTGCAGAGTTGGGTCCAAGTAACAAGCTGCTGCTTCTGGTAAAGCACGGCAATGGGGGTTAACATCTGCAAGCAACCTTAGTGCTTTTCTGCACTGGAACTTAATCACTGACCTGTTTCAGAGAAAGGAACTACCCATATGCCTACTTTCTTGCAAAAAAATAAACAGAATTATATTTGGATATTCAAACTGTCATTTTCTTCTCCAGTAACAAGAGTTACAAAAGAGTCCATTCAGTCCTTTTAAGAAAGGACTGTTTTAATATGGTAGAGCACAGAGTCCTGGAAAACAGACAATAGGAAAGATATTTGATAAAGCAGCTAAAACACTGAGATGTTCCCACTTGCTTAATATGTTCATGTACTGGCTTTATATTCTCAAGTTTAAACATGAAGACTAGAAGTTTTGGTTTTAAAACCAAAGTTGAAATTCTTGCATGCCTCTAGAATCTGAAGCTTTAGGGAAACAGCTTTAAAAAAAAAAAATCACAGAATTCTAAACTTCAAGAACTGGTGACATTAAATTTCCCCCAAAACTTTCCCATCCACCTTAACTTGTTAAAATATTTCCTTTTCTCTGAATTACAGTATGAAAGAACCATGTAAACAAGGGAAAGCACTGACATTGACTCTCCTTCCAACCAAAAATCACAAATTGCTCATACTAAGTTTTTTTTAAAGGTACTACAAAATGACTACAAACAATGACTGAGAGGCTGTATGTAAACTACACTTTAATCAGATCATGGCTGGTTAAAATAAATTTACTGCTAACCAAATCAAGTTAACATAATTTTGAATTGCAGCTAGATTAAAAATTAACTGACATTTTTTTTTTGGGGGGGGGGAGGGGGGGGGGTTGTTTTCGGGGGGGGGTGGGGGGGGGGGTCTGATTTGTCAGTATTGAAACTTTAATTTAGTAGGATCCTAATTTCAGTGCTGGAAATGTGTGTGTTTTTCCTGCCAACTCACCTGCCTGGCAGGCTGACCAAGAAAACTTCATGGCATCTCCAGTTTCTCCCAGAGTTTACAGCTCTAGGAAGCCCACCAGGTAGATATGCATCTGGAATTACCTGCATTATGTTCCATGTAGACATCTGAAATTTTTCATATTTCATATTAATTCTATATCTGAACAAAACCAAAGTTTTAAAATATCCAAATCCTCCATGAAATGGAATGATATTTTTCCACCTACACCTATTGCATCCTGAAAAACATTTGTGGAATGTTTAAATTTGCTAGATTGCAATACTGTGCATGTTATCAATTAACTGAAGTGACAGCTACTGTATTTGCTTGTCTACAACACACACCTTTTCTCAAAATGTAGATGCTGGAAACTGGAGTGTCATTATAAGTCAAGAAAATAGGGGAATAGCAGTTTCTGCCTCTGCATGGGGCTGGGGAGTTAAAGTAATGCTGCAGTGCTGTACATGGGGCTCTCTAATCCCCTCCCCCTTCTCCCTTAACACTCCCATTGCAGAAGCAAGGAAAGATCTTTTTTCATTTCATTCTGCCTTTCAAAACTCAAGGGGCATATTGTATTTGGGGGGACATATTAAATGTGAGAAAATACAGTG
This sequence comes from Alligator sinensis, assembly GCF_000455745.1. Lineage (NCBI taxonomy): Eukaryota > Metazoa > Chordata > Crocodylia > Alligatoridae > Alligator > Alligator sinensis. Next base: position 759,252 of record NW_005842171.1, read on the forward strand.
TATGTAATTATAGCTAACCAAAGCCATAGTGAGGGCCTCTCTACAGTTTTTGCACGTTTTAGAAAAAGTCAGTTAAACTAATATAGAAAAGTCCTCTGCAGACTAGCTCAGAGTTGCAGAGAACTCTTTTGGAGAAATTAATTATTCAGGCACAGAAGTTGTTAACAGGTCATCATCATCATTGGCAGTCATTGGTCTTGGGAGACCATGGACACTGTGCCTTCGGTGCATTACTGGGTTCCACCACAGCTTCTTGAGTGGCTGAGAAGTCTAATGCACCATAAGCAGACTCTCCGGCAAGCTGTCCATACAAACTTGGTTAAGCTTGCACTGGAATGCCGAGTCCCTTTTTGTCTTGCCTGCCTCTGATGCCTCTTCTCTATCTCATTGTAACAGAGGGCTGAAGCCAAGCCCTGTTACTATGAGTGAAACTAAGACACAGATGAACAAGAGAATGAAGGCGCACACACCATGGATAAAGGGATAATGATTGCTGCCAGACATAAAATAAGGGGAGAGACACCAGACGTTACCCTCGGGACATTGGAAAGAAGAGGAAGAAGACACGGTTCTCGGTGAAATTACCTGGACTGTGAAGAATGCCGCAAGCAGAAGCAATGAGAGATGACCCTGGTCTGGTAAGGCCTGGAAGGAACCCTTACCACAGGAGTAAGCAGCTGGAGATCAGCCAGCAAGACCTCAGGGAGTGGGGAGACAAGATCTCCGGTCACTCAGACCCCTGGGCTGTCAACCAACAGAGGCATCTGTGTCTCAGGAAAAGGAACATGCTGGGCATCACAGTCCGTTCCAAAACAATGAAGTTGGAGATTTTGTCACACCATTTTATGCCCAGGATATGGTGGAGACAAGACATCAAAGATGGAAACTGTTCAGTTTTCTTTCTTTCTTGGCATAAGGAGTCCACATTTCACTGCTGTACAATAGAGAGCTAAGTATGCAAGTGCTGTAGGTAGACATCCTTGTTGATAGAGTGAGCACTCTGTTTTTCCAAATCCCCTTTTGAAATTTAGCATTGCTTGCCTTTTCAATGTGGACATTAAATTTTGACTTATTACCTGTTTACAGGTCATATAAAATAAAATATAGAAGCAAAGGTTTAAGCCAGTCAAACATGTTGTATGATATAACACACAAAACCCACCCTGTTTTTTCATAAGTTGATTCATGTCTTTGGGGGGGAGAGGGGGAAGGAAAAAAATAGGATGTATACATTCCAAGATTTAAAAAAAATTCAGAAACAGCATACAACAAATTTTAGTTTATTTTCTTCGCATAAAATTACAAGTTACAGCATCTACATGTGCTAATTACTGAGAAGGAAAGTAGTACAGGGTTAAGCAAATTTGCCACCCTAGGCCCGAGCTTAAGAGTTCAAGGAGCCTGCGTTTCCCTCACTACAGATACTCAACCCCTCTACAGTGAGAGTAGGAATAGGCAAGAAAGAGCACCAAGGAGGGCTGCTGACGAGGATACAGTGAAAAGGATGGACAGTTCCATGCTGGCTGGAAGTGGGGTGCAGGGGGTCAGACCTTCCCAGACCAGATCCACTCTTTGCAGGTTGGATCTGGTTCCAGACCATTGGTACTCCTGAGGTATGGTATGAGTTTATAGTGTCAGGGTGTGGCCTCAAACCTGGGGCCTCAACCTGACCAGCATCTATTCATCCCAACCTGCCATCTACAGCCAGCCACCCAGGCTGGTCAAGGCCATCCTGAAACCTCAGTAGAACCTAACTCTCTGCCCAGTCACTGGTGCCAGAGTGGCTGTGTGGGGTCAGATACCCCTCCACTTCTGCTGGCCGCCGCAGACCTGACCAGCCTCCTCCTGTCCCCAGCAGCACATGGGAAGCTGGCTTCAGCTGCATGCTGCTTTTCCTGGCTGGTGCCGACCCTGTTCTGCCCAGTCACGTCCTGCAGCACCATGTCAACCCGGGCATGGCACCAGCAGGCCAGGCGGGCCCCAGGTTAACCCCGGCCTGGCTCCACGGCTTTTCCCGCACCAGGGCAACCCGGTTGTAGCCAAGCGGCTCCTGCAGCACCATGTCAACCCAGGCATGCAGGCCACGTCAACCAGCACCATGTCAACCCCTGCAACTTCATTGGTGTCAAAGGTCATGTGACATCACTTCCTGATATGATACCACGTCCTGTGAAGTCTTTGAATATGGCTCGCCGGCCCACTGGGTGATAAAAATTTCGTGATCCGGCCCCACATTCAAAAAGGTTGGACACTCCTGGCTTAGACTGATCTCCTGGGTTCCTGACCCAGCTTGTCCTTGAAATCTGCTCATTCCTCCTGACCCCAGGTGGCATCTCAGTCCAAGTGACTCCCAGACCTGGCCACACATAAATCAGCATGACACCTAGCTACTTTCTACTAATGTTGTGTGGGCATGCTTAGCATAAAGAGTCCACATAGTCTGTTAGTAGCCAGGGCAGTGATTCTCAACCAAGGTGCTGCAGCATCCTGAGGTGCCACAAGATCCTTTTAAGGGTGTTTCAAGATGCTGCACAAAGTTAGCAGTGTTAGATGTGCATATACCTACATATAATTCACAAGATAAACCCAGAGATTTCAAATAGGAATCCAGTGTCAAAAACATTCTGACCTGTTGTGGTCTTTTGAGTTGTTTGCACCAGAAAAAGTGGCTCTAATATATTAATTATATTAATTATTTTTATTTTAATTTTAATTATTTTCCTCTAATATAAAAAAGTTCTCTCCAAAGTTGACACCATCTACACCATCCTGTCCCAAGGCTGGTGCTTCTGTTTCTGTCCCTCCTGGGGTTGCTGTATGTTGGGGCTCAGGCATATCAGGTTATAGCAGGTAAACAAAGTTTTTTCCCCCAATCAACTGCACTGCACTCCCTAATAGACACCTAAAACACAGCTCGTGTTACAGCCTCTCTTCTACCATACTTTCACCTTGGCCCAGCACTAAAGCTTAATTGTGTCTGTTAAGCTACCATCTCTGCCATGATTCATTCATGTACAATCTGATTCTAAAGACCTTTCCTAAGTACTCTCCTTCTAGATCAGAGGCAAGCAATTATTTCAGGTTGAGGGCCACTTACTGAGTTTTGGCAAGCCTTTGAGGGCTGCAAGAGTAGCCCTGCCCCTTGACAGGTGCCCTGCCTCCTGGTCACCATCTTGTGACCAGAAGTCCCATCCCCTGACTCCTGACCTTTGCCACCAGAAGTCCCTCCCCTTGCCTCCTGGAAGTACTCCTTTCAGCAAGGGGGTTTGCTTAGCAACTGAAGGAACTCTGTTTCAAGTTGCATGGATAATGATTTCCACCAGTTCATGGGAGTGACTTTGTTTAAAACATCATCAGTAAACATGTACTGTTTAAATGGTTCCCCTCCAGCCCTGAAATGTATTAAGACTGGCATAACTGAGGAGTGATTTTGAGATACCCATGCCATGGCAGCAGCATCCTCTTCCGAAGTTAGGCATCTACCTTTATATCTGGGGTTGAGAATGTACACAAGAAAATTAGGTGGAGTTAGTGCTTGATCCATTTGCTTCTTTATTGCCTGCAGTTTAACTTTCTGGTTAGGTATTTCTATCTTCAATGCCTCTTGAAGTGCCTTCCAAATTTCGACAACATCAGCAATGCAGCAACAATCTCTCTGAAGTTTGTTTAAGGCTATGGATATAGGCTTCAGTATACTGAGGATATCCTCTACATTCCTCTTTAATCCAATGTTGGATACTTTGGATGAGATACTACCATCTATTTCATCATGGTTTTCTTCATAAGTTGTTATGAGAATAGGCCAGTTTTTAATAAATTGTTCAAAACCATCAACCACAGAATTCCATTGAACATCTTGAGGGAGAATTCATCTGGATCCTCCTGCTCTCTTCAGTGAAGCTGAAGCAAAATGGTTGTTATGGAAGTATTTTGTGATTTCAGCATCATTTTCTTTTATTCCTGGAGAAGTACTTAAGTCTTTAGCTAAAAGATGCATTAAATGGGCACTGCATCCATATGTCATTAAGGAGAATCCTTCCATTTCTTTTTCTAAGTATCTTCTCATCTTTGCAGCATTATCTGTGACAAAACTGCACATGTGACAGTTGAGTTTTTGTTCACAGTTTATTACTGCTTTCACTGCCACTTGTAAATATTCTGCTGTGTGGGCATTTCCCAGTGTATCTATTGTTTCTGAAAGATATGCAACCCCATCTTCTGTTCTCACACAGGCACATATTACTGGATGACTGTGTACATTGCTCCACCCATCAAGGCTTAAACTGGCAAATTTCCCCTCAGTATTTCTTGCACAGTGTTCAAATTCCTTCTCATACACTGTATCTAGCAACCTTCCACCAATGTCTGCTCTGCCAGGTGGAGTGTAGCCTGGTCATAAGGACCCAACCATGGCAATGAAGTGTTTATTGTTAATATGAAAAGGAGAATTTGTGGCAGAAATGAACTGAACAATCTTTTCATCTATGGTGTCTTGTTGGTATTTGCTGGTCCTTACTACAAACCCATCCATGGTGGTGGTTTCACTGCATGACTGAAATCTTTTGCTTGCTACTGATACTTTTAGTTGCAGCACTGCTGCTAAAAGTACCAATGGATGACTCTGAAGTTGTTGCAGATAGACAGTCAAGGTTTCTTATGCTTAAATGGGATCCTGAAGCAAAAATGATTTTTGAATAGTCAGTCTTCTCAGTTCTTCTCACTAGGCCTGTGCGAGTCGGCAGCAATCCAATCCAGCTTCAGATCCGGCCGCTTCAGATGCCAGTGAACTGATCCGGAGCTCTGGACTGGGTTTCTGCCTTGATCCGGCTGAAGCGGCTACGAAGCTTCAGAGCCGCCTTGGAGATCTGGCCATAGGGTATAATGGGGGGAAAAAAAAAAAAAAAATCAATGAAATAGCTATAACTTTGTTGTTTTTAGTCCAATTTGGATGAAACTTGCAGGGATGGTAGCCTCTGCTGAGAGCATGAAGTCTGCCAAGTTTCAAGAAGTTCAGTGCAGGGGCTTGGGGGAACTGTACCACAAATTCTTGAAAACCAAACTCATGTCACAGCTGTGTGTTACACCACAGGGGGGTGAAAACTGCCGGAGTGGTAGCTCTTACTGAGGCTACGAAGCCTGCTGAGTTTCAAGAAGATCGATGCAGGGGTTTGGGCAGAACTGCACCTCAAGCTGCGGACAAGCAAAACTCATGCCATGGGTGCTTGTGGGACTGACTGTGTCTGTCTTGGGGCAGTTGATTGTCTGTATTGATTCTTTCCTCTCCTTAGCCTGGTTTTGTAGGTGCTAATTGATGGCAATTAACTGGCTACATTAGCTAGGTCCTGTGTATTGAGCTGGTCCATTAGTGAATCACAATTGATTGGTAACTGGTAACACAGTAGCTTAGCAGTCAGGCCTGCAGTAGTGTCTCCCATGCCCCAAGACAGAGACAGTCAGTCCTACAAGCACCCATGTCACGAGTTTTGCCTGTCAGCAGCCAAAAGGTGCAGGACCCCAGAACCCCTGCACTGATCTTGACAGCTGGCAGGATTTGTGGCCTCAGCAGGGGCCACCATCCCTGCAGCTGTCATCCCGCTGTGCCTTAACACACACACAGTGTCATCCATGTCATGAGTTTTGCTTGTCCACAGCTTGAGAAACAGGTGCCCCAAACCCCTGCACCGATATTCTTGAAACTCGGTAGGCTTCGTAGCCTCAATAAGAGCTACCATCCCTGCAATTTTCACCCCCCCTGTGGTGTAACACACAGCCATGACATGAGTTTGGCTTTCAAGAATTTGGGGTATGGTTCCCCCCAAACCCCTGCACCAATCTTCTTGAAACTTAGCAGGCTTCATGCTCTCTGCAGAGTCTACCATCCCTGAAAATTTCATCCAAATCGGACAAAAACAAAGTTATAGATATTTTATTGTTTCCCCATTATACCCTATGGCTGGATCTCCGAGGCAGCTTTGAAGTGCTTCGGAAGCTCCGAACCGCTTCGGGAAGCCTAACGAGGCCAGCTCTTCAACCCGGACATGTTGCTTTAGACCCCAAAGCATCCGAAGATTCTCCGGATTCAAAGCTCTGTCTGAAGCCTCGCACAGCCCTACTTCTCACTCTATTATTCAGTTAATCATTTATATTTTTTTCTAGCAAGGATACAGGTTTGATTCCAAATTACCAAAAAAGCTAAGACTGCACTTAGAGTGCACTCAATTTTGCAGTAAGCCCCATTGAACACACTGGCACTTCTTTTTTTTGAGAAAACGAGTATAGGATGGGGTTCCCTTGGGAAAGCTGAGTTTATGCTGAAGTAAAATGGGGAATATAATTATGGCATCGCCATTATGGTCTGGGGCCATTATGTTCCAAAATAAGGGGCATGTATTAATGCAATATAAAATATGAAAATGACACCCAGTGGCAACTGGCAACTCTAGATTTCTCTTACTGCAGCTTTCTGTTCCATAAACTTGAGCGATAGATTCTAAACGTAGTTAACTAATTAAACAAGCCTTAAGGATTAGCTAAGCTAAGCTTTTTTTTTTTCTAGCAACATCCAACATAGCAAACAGCTTGGGAATTTACTTGTTAAGTCATACTTATACTAAAAGGCATAGAGAGTCTTGAAGAATGATGCATTGCAAAGTAAATTATTGAATTTACTAACCAGTTGATCCATATTGTTCTTCAGACATATTCACATCTTCATCCACATCATTTTCTCCCAATAAGCAGTTTTCGTTATGATGTTTCATTCTTGCAACTAGGCCCTGCATCTCGTTCTTGCATTGCTTACACCTGACACATTTTCCTTTTTTACCCGGGGAAGGAATTTCTTCAAAAATATTCCCAGATAGGGTCTTTCTTACGCCCAGAAGCCATGACAGTTTCTGTGGCAAAAGTGTGGGGGAAATATATGAAGCTGTGTGTGTACTACTGAATAATGTCTTCTCTTTTTCTTTCCAGTCCACTCCACTGTTCCTTTCTACTCTGCTTCCCTCTGTCCTTTCCTATATTGTCTGTCTGTCTTTAAGACAGTGTCTTAACTAACTCCTCTCCCTTGCTTGGCCCGGTGCCACTGCCACATAAGCACAGAACAACAACAATCCTATCCAGCCTGTGTCTTTGCACATGTAACTTTAGTCTGCTGAGAAAGAGCAACTGAAAGCTCAGAACTTTCAAGAAGCAAGAGCTGGTAGTTTGACTGGTAGGTAACTCAATGTGTGCGAGTGTGACAGAGCCAATTTTATGAGACTGTAAGTGTAGGTTTAGCATGTTTGTAATAAGATTTAATTGCAACTGTTATTTTTTCAATGAGAGAGAAATTTAGTATTATAAAATATATGATTTAAATTAAAAAAAATCTGATTTAAAATTTTAAACCTCCATTTTTAAAATTAAAAATAAAATCATTGATTTTTATCCACCCTGGTTTAAAATGAAGGCTTACTCTTGTATACTGTGGGAGGTGTGGGGGTATGGGTGGGTGAGTATATGTTTGTGGGGGGCTGTGGGTGTGTGGGGTGTGGTGGAGGATGTGGGGTTTGTGGTGGGATTGATAGGTGTGGGGCTGAGGGGGTGTGTGTATAGGGGGTAGGGGAGCATGTGGGTATGTGTAGGAAAAGTGGCTGTGGAGGGTTGTGGTATTTGTGAAGGGGGAGGGTTTGCCCACAGTACCTGGTGACCAGGCAGCCCCCACTAGTGCTCTTCCAAGCCCAGGCTCCATGCTTCTGCTGCTCCTGGCCTCAGCGTGGGCCCCATGCTCCTGCTCACTGCCACTTTCCCACACCCTATCTGTCACTGCAGCCCTTCTCCTGCTGCTCCCCCCTGCTGCTCTAGCATCATGTCCCAGCTGCACGGCCAAGACTGCAGAATCAGCCTGGCTGGCACCTCATGGAGTCAGCCAAGAATCATGGGGGGCAGACTGCTAGGGCACAAGACTCAGCAGGGACCCC
>NW_005842171.1:767227-786974 GCF_000455745.1 Alligator sinensis
CAGGGCAGGGAGGTGGAGGGGAATGGTGGCAGTGGCAGGAAAGGAAGCGGGGAAATGGCTGCAGCAGACGGGGTGGAAAGGGCAGTGAGCGGGTGCATGGAGTGCATTGACAGCTGGGAGGGAGCATGGGGCCTGTGCTGGTACAATGGATCCAGGGCTGGCAGGGGCCCAGAGTGGGGCAACAATAGTGGAGACCAGCAGGGGCTCTATGAAGCTGGGCCAGGCTGCGCCAGCAAGGAGAAGGGAAGCCAGCCCAGCTTCATAGAGCCCCTGCACTCCTGCTGCCCTACCCTGGGCCACTGGTGCTGGTCCCACCACACTGATGTGGGCTCTGTGCTCCCACCCAGCTGTTTCTGCACTCCCTGCCCCCACTGGCTGCCACTCCCCCTTGCCTGTCACAGCCACTTCCCCACTTTTGTGCCACTCTCCCCTCCCCCCCCTGCCTGCCACTCCAGCACCACGTGGTTCCTGGCTGCAGTGCCAGGACTGCAGGAGTTGGCCCAGCCCGGCCCTGAGGACTGCGGCAATCACCCATGGTCCTCCCCTACCTTTCCCCTCCCCCAACTTATGTGAATTTTCCTCTCCAGTGGAGGGAGGCAGGAACAGCCCGCCTTGCTGCTGGGTCCTGTTACCAGCTCTCCATGGGTCCTATTGACCCTGGCTCCTGTCATCTTTGAGAGGCAGCCAGGGACAGCTAAATATTAATTTTCTAAATTGTTTAGGGGCCTGTGGGCTGGATAGAATGACCTAGCAGGCCAAATCTGGCCCATGGGCTGTATTTTGCCCACTTCTGTCCTAGATGGATAACCCCCATCATAAACCCCATGTACCTGCAGCTGGCAGAGCATTTAGTTAATGCAGGCATTTTGGATGCAGAGGATTTTGTACGGGGGATAAGTGAGTGAATGGGTGGGTGCTCAAGACTGCACCACTCTCAAGAAGCCTGGGGTACCTGGGGGGACTTTAACTAGAGCTGATTTGATGCTGATACATGACAGTCCAGGGACTTTAATAAGAGCAGCTCTTGGAGCCCCCATACCCATGGAGGACATGTAAAAATACCCCAAGTTTCCTGCATAGTGGCCCTGAAAGTGGTGGCAACATGCCTTCATGCCTAGCTTTAAAAAGGCAAGGTCACAAGCAGGGCACTAATACAATATTTTCTCAGAATGAAAGAGCCTAGCTAGCCTGTTAAATTTCATATTAAGTGGTAAGCTCTTTAAAACATGAGCCTCCTTTAATAAAGAGTACTTTCTATGGCATAACTTCCTTACTGTAAAATTCAAGGTTTTGCCTTCAGAACTGTGCCCTCTGAAATCTATTTTCTATCATGTTATAATATATATTACAGTGAGAGACTATAAGGGATTTTCATCCTTCTAGTGAAAATGCTTATGTTGAGAAGAGTGATTAAGGAGAACATACAAAGCATGTTATAGTCTCTCACTGTAATATATATTATAAGGGATTTTCATCCTTCTAGTGAAAATGCTTATGTTGAGAAGAGTGATTAAGGAGAACATACAAAGATCAATATGGAGGCATGGACAACAGAAACAGTGCCTTTGTTAACAGTGAACACTTGCTAGTAGCTATGTTTTATTCAAAAAATTTAATGGGTCCAAGTGAGCCTAAGCGGTTGAGTGGACCTGGTTCCAGTGCTTATAGCAAAAGTTTATCATTCCATCTCTTTTGCATATTACATTTCACAATATGGCATATTAGAAAATATTTCTCCTTCTCTAAGGAAAAGTACCTTTTCGCTCCAGAAATATTGAAGCTTGGTAGTGAACTCTGGTCATATGAAGGTTCTGACACAGATATCTTGAAATGTCACCCAGTAAACAGAAGTGAATTATCAAAAAATGAGGAAATATAAAACAAGGAGAGCTGAACTTTAAGAACTGCACTCTTAGTTTAGCATTTCCTCTGTGTTAAATACCTGCTCTGAAACAAAGAACAAGCTCAGACTGCAGAGAGATACAGGGATAAATCTGAACCAGAATTCCACCCCTGTAAGGAGTGGTAATCATGAAATCCTCTGAAAGCACATGGCATTTGAGATGCAGGACTAGTTATACCACAATATATTTGTACTAATAATGTTTCCTATGACCTCCCTTACTTCTTTAGTACACTGATATGTACTATTATTTGTTAAATGGAGTAAATAAGTCTTTACAACAATACTCCAGCTCTTGCAAGTTCAAGGCCGCTCATAATTGCATGGTAGGAGGTATGATTGGGGATCAGATCTCAAATCACACCCTATCATGATATTGGGTTCCCCTGCACCAACAAGTAGTAATCTGGGTTCCTGATATGCCCATGGTTGGAAACGTAAGTCAGCTGACCAATGCTCCTAGGCTTGAGAGCACATGGGAGACCTGAAGGGCACTGGTAGCCTCCTAAGGCTGGGAGCACCAGTCAGTCAACTGGTGCCCTCAGCCTTGGAAGGACATCTTAGCTCTTCAGGGCTCCCAAGGCTGGTAGTGGCAATAAATTGACTGACACTTCCAACCAGGGGAGCGCACTGGAGTGAATGAATGGCTTCAACATGCTCCCACACCTGGGAGTACTGATCATCTGATTGGTGCTCCCAGTTGAGGGAGTAGACAGGAGCCTTCAAGGCTCTGGTGGGCTTCTAAAGCTGGGAGTGCTGATCACTTAATTAGTGCTGGTGACGTGAAGGGAACATTTAAGGCATGAAGAAAACCAACTACAAAGTTATTACACAAAATTATGGTAATACCAACATGTATATATTTTGTATAATAACTTTGTGACTCATTCTCTGTTTTATCATACCATTAATTGCATGAACATGTGGCCAGGTTACAACTAAAGATGTGATTAACTGGTCTGCCAAGGACCCAACAGAAACAAAAGTCAACATGTATTAAAATAGGAAGCTCCTAAAGCTTGAAAGACCAATATGCATGCAAAAAAAAGAATACAATTCCAAACAATGAGGTTTATCAAAATTTTGCAGAACTGTTTTGTAATCCAGAAGTTTTGTTCTGTGATTAGAACACAAACAAAACCTTGGTTTTCTTTCTTGTGAAAGCCAATTATTATCTGCCATTGATCATTGAACTTGGCAGTGTAAACTTGCACTAGATCTTTTCAAGACAACCCTGCCAAGCTAGTAAAGTAGATCTTAGAAACAAAGATTATTTTGCCCGTCTTCAATGACAAAGAAAAAAAAAAAAGATATTTTTATCATATAAATTTAAGTTTAAAACCACTGAAGGCTGATGTAACAAAACCAGGTATCAGAAACTTTTGGCTAGCTTCAAACTACTTCCAAAACACTTTTTATTTTTAAGTGATCTGTACAGGTAGATAGCAATAGGCTGGGGTTTAGTGACTTACTGATCTCTTATTTTGGTTTTTAATGGCTTGTCAAGCAGAACCTGACTGCAGAACTATCTTTATTACAGCCTCCATAGGCAGAATTTCCTTCAGACTGCTTTGCAAGTATGGTGTATACCTGAATCCAAGACGACCTTGAATTGCAAGTGACCCCCCAAGAATTAGATTCTACACATGGAAAAATCTATAATTGTTATAATTTCCCATGTATAGAATCTAATTATTGGAGAGTCACCTTAAATTCAACACCCCCCACTGCATTGCTGCTGCAGGGCACCACCACAGTGTCTGAATGTCCTGCCACCTTTTCCCCCCCATGCCTGTACTCCCTGGTTCCCTGGCTCCCCCCCACCCCCAAACTTCTCCCTTCCCTGCAGCCTCCCCCCACCAGTGCCTGTTCCTTCTGCTGCCTCTGCCTTTCCCTCAGTCCCCCCACCTCTAAACTCTGGCACTAGGATTGAGGCCCGGGCCAGAGCTGCTGCAACCACCACCATGTGGTCAGGCAGGGACCAGAGTGACTAATAGGTCTGTGTGAAGTGGCAAGTATTCCATTTGGATTCAGCCAATTTGGAGGAACAGTGATTCAAGGCACTGTCCCGATTCAATTTGGTGCTGATTTGGCGATTCGGCCATAGACTATAATGGGGAAATCACTAAAATAGCTGTTTAACTTTGGGTTTTTTTAGATTTGGATGAAAACAGCAGGGATGGTAGCACATTCTGTGGCCATGAAGCCTGCCTAGTTTCAAGGAGATAGGTGCAGGAGTTTCTGTGAAAGTGCACCTCAAAACTGTTGAAAGCAAAACTCATATCACTTGTATGTGTTAAGGGGTGTAGGTTGTAGTGGTGTTGGTCTAAGGACATAGGTAGACAAGGTTCTTTGGGTCAATCGGATAGCCAGTCAGTGAAAATGTAAATTGAGGTATCAGGGGGTGAGAAACAGGCTGGGAGGGTGTGGCAGGGCAGGGGGGAGAGGGTAGCAGGTAAAAGTGGAGAGGTACCTGGAGAGTCAGATGTCAGGCAGGTTATAGTGTAACATAAATCCAATGTCTATATGGAGCCCAGAGGTTTTTGTATCTAGGAGGTTGTGAAGTGAAGTTCATAGGCTCATCTGTGAAATGTTTTCTGACACCTCAATTTACATTTTCACTGACTGGTTTTCTTTTATGCATACTAGCCTCTGGCTTCTTTACTATTCATTCCATCCAGAAAGAGCACACACCAACTGCAGAACCTTCCTCAGCCTGACGAAGGGTTTTTAAACCCGAAAGCTTGCTAAGATATATTTCTCCAACTATCCAGTTGGTCTAATAAAAGATATCAGACTGATCAAAAGAACTTTGTCTACCTATGTCCTTAGACACAGCTACAACCTACACCCCTTAACACATACAAGTGATGAGAGTTTTGCTTTCAACAGTTTGAGGCACACTTTCACAGAAACTCCTGCACCTATCTCCTTGAAACTTGGCAGGCTTCATGCCCTCAGAAAGTGCTACCATCCCTGTTTTCATCCAAATCTGCAAAATAAATAAATCAATAAATAAAAACCCCCACAAAAAAAACTTGACAAAGTTACAGGTATTGGGGGGGAGGAACTTGCAGCTCTCCCTCTGCCCCCTCTCCCTCCCCTGCCAGAAGACTTGGGTAAATGGAAAGGGTTGGATACAACTTGATAGCAAGAGACTAACTAATGCTACCAAGCCAGAACCTTTTAGATGCTGCTGTTGCAAGACAGACACAGCTCACAAAAAGGCACAGAAACAGATCACTTCATACACAGTCTTATATGTTGTTTCTACATCCCTCCTCCAGAGTACTGTAATTGGAAGGGAACTCAGGGAAAGATCACAGTCACTGGCCAGCTACAGATGTCAATATCAGAGCAGTTTCCCTCTTCCCCCTCCCTATTCTCAGTTTCTATCTCCTGCAAGCCTGTCTTCCGAATCTCCAAATTGATTAGGCTGCTTCCGATTTGATTCAGACCTTTTAATAGGTCTCCCGTTTCAATTTCGATTTGGAGATTCGGCTGCTGAATCGAGCCGAATCTCCTCCGAATCAAATCCACTACTGAAGCTTCGCACAGCCCTAGTGACCGCATGCTCCATGTCCTGGGCTGGAGCAGGGACAGAGCCAGGGCTGGATCTGGAAGGTAAACAGTCATGGCTCCTAGTCTGACCCTAGCCCTGATCGCAGGTCAGGGCTAGAGTTTGGAGTCACAGAAGCCACCTGCCCCATCCTTCCCCCACTGGTACTTAAATCCAAGACAAGGAGTTTGTTCCCCCCTGCATGTTAAATGGGAGGGGAAACCTTGACTTGGATTCAACTAAATACAGGGCATATCTGTACATGCATTGATGTGTTTTTTCCTAATGCTCACTAAATTTAGTACCTCTAATGTGAGGTACTAAATAAATGCGCATTAGATTGCCCTAACACACAGTACCAAAAATGCACATTTTTTAAGTGATGCTTAATGTGCATTTGCCTATTTTACTATGCATTAGTGTGTTACATAAAATTAGGGTTTATGTAACATATTTAATGTGCAATAAAGTAGGCCACTGAGCTTTAAAACCTATATGTAGACATGCTCACTGCACATTAGACACTCTAAAATAAGAGTTGCCATGATAATAAGTGTTGGTAGATATTTGTATTCTTATCACAGATAAAAGTTAAGTGCATCTCCAGCCACTGTTAGTCTCCAGCACCCAGGCTTGTCCATAGTCAATATGTCAAGGGGGAAGAGAACTGAGAGTAACCACTGAGAAGATGGCAAATCACTGAGAAGATACTTACTCAATAGGCTTTTGTGTAAGTAACTAATATTTCACAGAAATTAAAACATCCAGTCTATGTACACACCCAATGCTTCCATTTCTGTGGAAGACCTCTTTCTTTCACTTTCCCCACAAAATCTACCTGCTTTAGTTTCTCCCTCTTAATAGATTCTGATGACTGACACCTCAGTTCCAAGAAGAACTTAACTATTCAATGGTCTTTTGAACTCTAGGCTCCCAACTTTATCAAAACAAGCCTTGCAATTTGTTGAAGACAAGGAGACAGGATCACTGAAGTTACTTTTGTGACACTGTTTTAAACATATGCCTGATATTCTTACTTGGGAAGGTATTGTGCTACCTTTATGCACAGAGCCCACTGAACTTGAGAATTATAGGCATAATAAATGAACATTCTGCTACCCCCAAAACAAAGTCAGGCAAAAACAATTTCTGAGAATCTCTAATAATTTACTATAGGCAGATTAGTTTATTGACAGGTTTAGGATATTACTACATCTCAGTATTCCGAGATTATTATACAGCAGTGCTATCACTATCAAATCTACCACAGTAAAACTGAACAGCCAGGTCTTTTAACAGCTGCCCAGTCCAATTAAAAAAAAAACACCACATCTTATTTGTGCAACACAAGGCTATGCTCGCTATACTCCTGAAGAAATGCACAGGAATAGGATACAGGGCAGGGATCTAGAAAAGACAGTGCCTAATCATTAACGGCAATTGAAACCACCCTAAAATTCAGTCACTTCTAATGGGAAGGATAGTCAGACAAGACAGGGCAAATTAGGCACTCAGACAATAGCAATAAGTATACTGTCTGAAGCTGAGCTATTCACAAAACAAAATGTCATTGTGCCTATAGACATTATTCAGTTTTTTCTGCTTCTGAGCGCCATATAGTTTGTGGGAACATGAACAAGGCTATAAAGCACCATATTTATTTATTTTAGTTTAGTTTACCTGGTTAACTCTTGAGGTACTTTCAGATTTTAACTCTATTACTTCAGGTATTAATTGCCTGCTATTTAAGAAACAATAGGACAGTCTGCTGTGGGTACTGTTTAAAAACCTTCTTATATTTACAAATAATGTTATCAAGCAGAAATTATATTCCTTAGACACCTATACACTCAAGAGAAACAAGTCCAATTCTGTATGTTTCATTTTAGTTTTCGTTATTTAATAATTCGTTTTCTTATGTCATGTCATCCAGGCACCAGAAATTCTCTAATTTTTTTTGTAAATGAGTTGAAAGTTATTAGGCATTATACAAACCCAGGAGTTCTCTTAAGCAAAGCCCTTACACTACTCTGATCTCTCTAGCTACTTACTAGAACAAGAGAGGCTACCACATGGGCTCCTTTTGGGAGGGTTGTCTATCAGACATGTTAAAAATCACATACAGCATATATAAAAAAAATCAGTTCTATTTTCATTCAAGTCTTTTATTAATTACATTATAGCACTTTCAATGACTTACTTAAAGAATAGTATGTAAAAAGGTTCAAGGAAAAAATTAATGCGAATTTTCTGCTGGTTCAAATTGGCAGTGTAACTGTCCTGGAACTTGATTTACACTGCTTAAAGCTGGATGGATGCAGCACCAGGAGGTTTCTTTATAATCAGAACCCCACTGATGTGCATTAAGCATGAAATCAGAAATACCACTAGTAAGGGTGAGAAATTAATGCAGTCTGTTTACTAAAGTCCTAAGTTCTCTAGTTCCCAGTAAATGCCAACTGCAGTGTCTGTGATGTAGACTGTTGTCCATTGTAAACTGTGTTGCAGTCATTAGTTTATTAAGGTCAATTAACAGCCAACAAACTGTCTGAATGTTTGGTTTTCCAAACTACATTAGATTTGAGATAGCCTAGAAATAAGAGGCTTCACACTCCACTAACAGTACGTTCAACTATGCAGTTCCAAAATTTTGTATTTAAAGTGAGTTACCCATGTTAAAACTAAAGATTTTGTTCATAGATGACATCTGTTATCAAACAATTTATGAAAGAGCTATAACCATTTTAGTTCTTTAATATGAGAATGAAGGAACAGAAAGAATTAAAATGTTTTTACAAAAGGCAATGGGGAAGCAAGGTGTTATCTAAGTCATGCTGATACAGATACAGGCAACCATACATATTTATAACTGAAAAAATGGGCAGCTTTAAGTACCAACATTCATAAATGCAGAAAAATGAAAACAAGGACAAGTTCTTTACACAGAACAGAACACCTCCACTGCCAAATTGTTACAGCCTGGACACGTTACTTTTGTAGACCATATGCACCCTTATAGAATTACAAAAAGTGAGTGAGTATCCATATGTTCAGGCTGTTTGTAGCATTCCTCAAATGGTCACCTGCTGGCTCTATGGTTATTATTATAAGAAGTTGGAAATGTAACCCCATATAAACATGATAGTTTATTTTTTAGATTACCTTGTTTCCGATAACAGAAGCTTGAAGGTCAGTGACTAAGTCCATTCACAGTTGTATAATGCAGCTTGATCTCCAAAACTGTTTAATCACTCTATTGATCCAACTGACTTCAGTGACAGGCAATAGCCATCTCACACTTTTTGAAGAAATGGGCACTTTTCTATGTCTCTAAATATGGATTTCATAGCACAATTTTAGGTTCCCATTTTAAAAAAGGAAAAGAAATGGTGGCCCCAATATTTAATAGAAAAAACAAACACCTGTCAGGTTGGCCAATTTCTGCACTTTCAAAGGCAGACTCATGTTCATAAATAGCTCTGCCTTGATTTATTCTCCTGCTATTTCTTCACATATGCCAACTGGTTTTACTCTGCTGCTGTGAAAGTGATTGTAATATGGTTATCAGAAAAATTAAACTAGTTCTGGGGATAAACCCATTAGACAAACATCTGAATAATAAATAAAATGGAATCTAGAAACAGCAAACATTTTAAGCTGAATTAAACTTGCCTTCAAAATTCTTGTTTTCTGCTATATTTTATTAAAGCAGCATACAGTAAAAAGATAAACAAAGACTCTTTAGATACTTTATAAGTAGATTAACAACTACAAAAGACTATAAATGCCACACCTGAAAATGCAGCTGAATTTCAAACTATTGGCCAAAGGACAAAAACAGAAAAATTATGAACAATTAATTTTTGTGCAGCAACACAATCATGAACCAAAACTAAAATAGAAGTGATAACAGCTAGTTTTATTATATACACCCATGATTTTATTTTAGTCCAACAATGTCAACATATTAGGTCTGTCACAGGGAGAGGCAAATGAGGGGAACCCTAAAGCCTAAGGGGAAAACCCCACGACCATAAAATGAGGGGAGTACAGAAAAAGCAAAAGTAAAAAAAGAACACTTACTTGCAGCAAGACCGGCGGCAAAGCAGGAAAGCCGACAAGAACCCGCGCGAGCCATTAGCTGCGCTTTCATACAGCTGCAGCCAGCTGGCGATGTCAGCAGCGATTACCGGCCAGCCGGGATAAAACGGACAGCCCACAAAGAGGAGGGGGGGGGGGGGAGAAAAACGCTGAGAGGATTCCCAGCCAGAGAAGACAGCTGGAAGCTGGGGGCGGAGCAAGAGACAGTGATCCCCAGCAGAGGCGGATCCGACACCTCACGCAGCGAGGGAGAAGCCGCCAACAGCGGTGAAGGTAAACCCGTGCTCGGGGCAGGAGCCTCGGTGAGGGAAAAGGCGGGGACGGAAAACCGAGGCTGGAGGAATCCCGAGCCTAGGAGACTCCATGGGGAACAGGGAGGCACTGGCCCTCTCCACAACATTCAAACAGGTGCGACTGCAGAGGGACCTGGGGGACCGGAGGATACACCACGAGGACAGTGACCATGTTGAAAGGCCCAGAGAGGGCAGCATTAATGAGAAGCCCCAGAGAGAGGGCACTATTACTGAGAAGCCCCAGGGAAGGGGGTAGCATTTTTGAGGAGCCTCAGAGAGAAGGCCGCACCATTGGGGAGACCCAGAGAGAGGGCAACGCCAGTGTGAAGGCCGAGAGACGGGGCCACACCATTGGGAAGACCCAGAGAGAGGGCAATAATATTCTGGGCTAAAAGGGGGCCAAGCCAGAGGCCAGGCAAACAGGAAGGGGCTAGATAGGAGCACGGGGTTGTACCTTGGGCACACACAGAGCGCACGGTGTTGGTGGTGGTTTTCTTGCATTTCTTTTTTTTTTTTGGTAGAGTATTTTCTGTTTTCCCATGTCTGGAGGAGCCGAGGTAGAGAGCAGCGGTGTGCTTATGGATTGAAAGACAGCAGTGGTGCACAAGATTGGCCGCAGGACCAACAGTGACCCGCCAGGCTGGGTATAGGGCGAGGTAGAGGGGAGGTGTAGCGTTGCAGAAGACCACTGGAGGAATGAGTGGCCAGCGAGGAAGATCATGCAGTACTGAGCCCCCCCACTGAAGAAGATTCAAAGTTGTGGCAGGCAAGAAAGGGGTGGACTGCATCGTGGGTAAATACCTCCTCAAGAGATCACCTGCAACAGCAGGGCAGATTCCGGTAGGCACCCGAACCAAAGAGGCGCGGAACAAAATGTTCGGGGCCAGGCAGGCACAAGGTCAAAATAAAATCAAAGCTAAAATTTGTCCTTACAAAAACCAGCACTACTTACAAGCATTCAATAAGTATATGCGATAAAAATCAAAATGGACTAAACCTCTGGCTACATGGGCCTCTGGGAAATTGAGAACAGCATTTTACAAACATGTCTTTCTGGTTAAGGATTTGTGCTAGCCAAATCTGAGGTTACTAAGAAATAACCTCAATCTACCTATTAAAATAAAGTGCAAGTGCTAGAATTGTTCTGTTAATTGAGAAACAATAAATGAAGGAGAAAACTAAACAAAACTAACTACACCCTTATCCTTTCAATGCAACACGTAATGAGGCAATTCATAAGACCCTGAGCCCTTCCTCCCCATCCTGTCCCCTCCCCACCAAATTGATAAGTACTGAGTTCAAGTGGAACTTGGCACTAGGGCTAAGTACAGAAGCCCAGACACTCAACTATGGATCCAAATGAGGACTTCCATCTGGGTCCACAGCTGACCATCAGGGCTCCTGGCAAACTAAAGCTTCTGGAAGGTTCTGAATGGAAGAGGAGGGAAGAAAGAAGTGGGGGAGACACGGAGATAAGAAAACAGAGAGAGACGCTACCACCTACCCGGTGGGGCAGCAGCTCCTGCCCTGGTCCATGGCTGATGCCACTGGCAGGTTCTGGGTCTGGGCTCCAGGTGGGAGCTTCCACTGCACCAGGAGGGCAGTGGGTCAGCTGCTGATGCCATCAGCAGGTACTGTGTTTGGGCTCCTGAACATGCTGGCAGCTTTCACAGCTGACCCACCACCCACTGGCTGTGGAAAAAGCCTTGCCTGGGTTCACAGCTGATGCCTGATACTTCTGGGTGGAAGCAGTCCTGCCTGCCCACCCGGCACCTTGCAGTGGCTGAAGCTGCTAGCTGCTCATGAGGCAGATCCAGTGAATTGGAAGAGGAAAATAAAAATGACAAAAATACAAGATCTCACCTTGCCTCTCTATCCCTTCTTCTCTCTCTCTAAAAACAGCTCCAGAGTAATCCATTGTAACCAGCAATTTCCCTGAAGAGTGTGTGTGTGTGTGTGTGTGTGTATATATATATATATTAGTTAGCATCCCGACAATTTAGATTCCCTTACCTTGCCCTAGCTCTGCCCTAGATGGATCTCACAAGTTTGGAAGCATTTAGCACTGTTATTTAGTTAGTTAGTTATTTTTACCAGCCCAAAATCTGGGACCAGAAAACATCCCTCTTTGCTAGAGATTTCCTGAACACCCCGCTCTTTTCAGGCACCAGTTTTTTGTACCTTTCTTTTGTTTCTAGGACACTCAGTATTATGCAGGCGAGTTTTTCCTCTCCACCACCCTTCTGGACAAAAGCTTTTGGGTCCATTTAGTCAGTCACTGTTTCACTCTATACAAGGAGCAACCATGACCTTCCATGAATGGGAAGGGCTATTGTTTTGTGAACAGCCAACATCCCCATACTGCCTTGCCCAAGATGCATACCAACTGCATGTCCCTTGGGTGTGTACTAAATACCTTGTTTGATTACGTTCCAGTTGTACCATGAAGTCACAGAAGTACATTAATATCAAATATTATAATACTTACAAACATGAAAATGACAAACTTAAACCCAGCTTCACTCTGGCTTCAAATAAAACTAAACACCACAAGAGTCAATCTAATTTGGGAGAAATCCATGCATGTTACACAGTGAACCCCAAGGGCAATTTTAGTTTTGAGATGAATCCATAACACCCTTCCTGGTCTAAGAGAAGAAACACCAGGAAATAGAGAAAGTGTTTGTTCATCCTCGGAGATACAGTTCCACTTGAGGAAGTAAACTGCAGCTTTAAGCTGAAGAAATGCAGATATCCAAATTTATAATCACACTGCCACTTCCCTCTCCCCCCAACTCAAAGGCTTAGATACAATTTTTTTTTAAGTTACTTGTGATAGAGTAGCCCCCCCTTCCCAAGTATTGTATAAGTATTCATTCAAGAGAATAAAATAATCCAGTTAAGACCAAAACTCAACTCCTTCCAATTAATTCATGGCCTTCAGAGATCCCTTAGCAGCATAAATGTGACCTTGTGTTCTGCGGATATTCTAGTCTAGACATTTCTAGGCACCGTTAAATATCCATACCTTTTCTAACTTAAAGTCATACCTACCTTTAAGTACTTAAATAAATCGCCCCAAATTTTTAGTTAATGTTCACTAAATGTTAAAATCATTGTGAAATTTAAGCATTGTGAATACTTCAAAGTAAAGCGATTTGCACCTCTTAAACTGTTTTATAAACAGTATAGCAAGTTTTGAGTACCCCATGAGGAATGCACAACAATCACATCATGGATGATGAAACTGCAAAAGGCAAGGTGATTTGCCAAAAAACAACAAAAAGCCATAGATGAGTCAGGATCATAATCAGCTCTAGTCCAGAAACATGAATCTACTCCACCAGACATTACAGTTTTAGGAGTTTGCAATGATGGAAAATCATTTAAGACTAAACTACATCTGGATGTAGTTTAGTTTGCAATGTTGCAAATTGCAGTGATGCAGCTGTTAGCTTGCCCCCGCCCCTGGCCATGGGAGAGGTGGGCAGGCTCTGGAGAAGAAAAAAAAAAAAAAAGGGAGATCGGGCCCCTCACCTCTTTTCCCTTCAGCAGGCAGAAGTGGTGAGGGACCCAATTCCCCCCCCAGTGGAGCTGGCCCATGTCTCTCATAGCCGGGGGGCAAGCTGCCAGCAGGCTGAGCGGCTCTTGAACTGTAGAGGGGCCCTGATTGTTCCCTCCACAGCAGCTTTGCCCCATGGGGCTGCCCAAGCAGGCTGCTAGTGGGCTGGGACTGCCCCAGTTAAGAGGCAGCACCTGGTGGATCCAACTCTTCCCCGAGCTCACCAGGGCTTCTAGTGCCCTGTGAATTGTCCCCCTCATCTTCCCACTACCTGGGACCACTGGAATGGGCTGGCTTGCCCCTTGGGCAGTGCAGGGAGGCAGCAGGAGGGTGGCTGGGTGTGCTGGCAGCCAGCAAAGGTTGCAGGGACAGTGCACAGGGTGCTGGAACCCCAGGAGGGCTTGGGGAAGCTTAGACTCTGCAGAAAAAGAGGATTGGGCCCCTGTGACAGGTACACAATCTGGGCCGACCTAAACATGGCCCGCAAACCTGTTCCTGGGGGCAACCACCTGCCATGCCTTGTTATTAATTGGTGTTAATTAGCAGGAGGCTGCCCTTGTACTGCCCTGCTGCCAGGGGGCACTATCTGCAGCTCCGTTTCCTTCCCTACACCGCAGTCCACACCTCACTGATGGAATAGATGTTATGTCTCTGCCCTATCACAATCTGGCCTCTTTTCGTCCTCTCTGGGCCTTCCTTCCTTTGATATGAGCTCCCTCTGGTGCTAGGGATCTCCCCGGCCCTCTCTCACTCTGTGCCCTCTTCTCTGGGTCCCCCTCCTCTGGGGCTCCCCGGTAGTGTCGCCCCCTCTCCAGGGCTCACCATGCCTGTACTGGGGCTTCTCAGTAACTGCCCCCTTCTCTGGGGCTTTTGCCCCCTCTCGGGGCCTTCTGTCAAGCCGCCCCCTCTCTGGGCTCAACTTGCCTGCACTGGGCTTCTCAATAAGGCTGCCCCCTCTCTGGGGCTCACCATGCCCTCACTGGGGCTTCTCAGTAATGCCCCCTCTCTGGGGATTCTCAACTGCCCTTCTCTAGGGCTGGGGTCTATTCACCCCAAACGCTGTGCCCTCACTAGCACTGGGGTCCTCACACTCCTCTGTGAGTTCCCTTATGAGACCTCCTCCAACCCCTAATAGCATCTCCCAAACCACCGGTCACAAACAACAACATAAACGCAAGCCCTTCGACTATAACATAAACAGAAGCCACCCGACCCTAACAACATTCGGTCCTACCAAAGACCCTTTAACTCTCAGCAATGTTGGATGCAGCTCCTGTATCAGGTTTCCCCTCTCTCCCAGGGCAGAGAGTTCCTTCCTCTTTGGCAGCTGGGAGAGCACTACCTCTAGCCCCAGCCCCTAGGGTTTATAAGGGAGCCAGGCCATGCCCCTTCTGGTCAGCTGACCTACCCTGGTTACCCCGGCAACCCACAGCTGGGCTCCTTATTTCCTGCTAGGGCTTCCTCCCTAGCAGTTTTCCCCTCTTTGGGAGCAGGGCACCTCAGTGCTCTGTGACAGCCCCTCACCACTTTGGAAGGCAAAAGTGGCAAGGGGCCTAATCCTTTTGTAAGCCCGCCGAGCCCAAGCTTCCCCAAGCCCACTTAGGCTTCCAGCGCCCTGTGCACTATCCCCGTTGCCTTTTTTGGCCACCAGCACATTCAGCTGCCTTCCTGCTGCCCCCTCCCCCCACATTGCCCCAGGGGCAAGCCAGTCCATTCTTGGGTGGTCCCAAGCAGTGGGAAGGTGTCCGGTACTGTGCAGGGGGTGCTAGAAATGCTGGTGGGCTCGGGGAAGAGTTGGATCAGGCCAGGTGCTGCCTCTGAGCTGGGGCAGTCCTGTCCCACTAACAGCCCACCCAGGTGGCCCGGGGGGGGGGGGGTGCCCCCACTGCAGAGGGAAGGACCAGGGCCCCTCACAGCTCAGGGGCCACTTAGCCTGGCAGCAGCTTGCCTCCCAGCCAGCCACAGACAGGCTCCACCTCTGACAAAAAAAAGACTGGGCCCCCTCACCATAATATGACAGAAAATTTGAATTGGTGGGGTTTAATTAAAAACCCACTGCTTTAATTTAGGGGGAATAAAATAAAACCTTGGAGATTATACCCCCATCGTATGTACAAGTGCCCTGCAAAAACAGGACCGCTATTTACCACCATATGAAAATCCTCAGCTTTCACGCTTTTTCTTCCTCTAGCCTATCACTCTAAGATATTACCCAAAATATGCATTTACTGTTCAAACACCTTAAGAGGAAAGATGGAGTTAAAAAATGGTACTTTGACCACCTTTTTAAACCTGTTCCTGAGAGAAAATTCTGTCCAAAAGAACATTTCCAGTGATCAGAGATTGCATTTCTACTTCCTGCAAATGACATTTTATTTATAGCAGCAGTGTTTGCTATATAATAACTGATTGGGAACGGCTGCAGATGAGCATCACTGCATATACATGAATGACAATGATAAAGCAGTCATCAAAAAGCTACATATTTAAATATTCAAATAAGGCCATCTACATAAATCCCTCACCTGAATTTAATTTTGCAGCATTTGCTTCATAGATTCATGCCAGCCCAAGGAAATTCCCTGCAGAACTTGGTCTGTTGCTTTGGAGAGACTGTCTTGGGAAGAGGGGAGGGGGATCAGGTGAAGGAACACCTTGAGAATCTGGACATTCACAAGTCTGCGGGCCCAGACGGAATGGATCCGAGAGTCTTGAAGGAGCTGGCAGACATCAGTGCACCCCCCTTGGCAAAGATATTTGAAAACTCGTGGCACTCGGTGACGTCCCGGAAGACTGGAAAAGGGCCATCTTGGGCCATCTTGGGATGATCCAAGGAGGGTCATCCCTCCTCCTCAAGAAAGGGAGGAGGGATGACCCAGGAAATTATAGACCAATCAGTCTGACGTCCATCCCTGGAAAAATCCTAGAGGAAATTGTCAAGGAGTCCATCAACACCAGACTAATGGAAGGCAAGCTTCTGAAGGCAGCCAACATGGCTTTGTGACTGCTAGGTCTTGCCTAACCAACCTCATCTCCTTCTATGACCAGGTGACATGAACCCTGGACAAGGGAGATGACGTGGATGTCATATATCTGGATTTCAAGAAAGCCTTTGACCTAGTTCCTCATGATGTCCTCATGGCTAAGCTGGGGAACTCTGGCCTTGATCACCTTACAGTCCAATGGCTAAGTAACTAGCTACAGGGTCAGACCCAAAGAGTACTAGGTGACGTGACAAAATCAGTGTGGTGCAGGGTGAGCAGTGGAGTCCCTCAGGGCTCAGTACTTGGGCCAGTACTCTTTAACATCTTCATTAATGATCTGGAGTCAGGAGTCAGATGTAAACTGGCAAAGTTCGTGGATGACATCAAATTATGGGGACGGGCAGTCACACTGCAGGACAGGCTGGGGATACAGGCCGACTTGGACACACTCCAAAACCGGATGGCCTTCAATGTTGAGAAGTGTAAGGTGCTTCACCTCGGTAAGAAGAACCCTCAACACACTTACAAGCTTCGCAGTGCTACGCTTGCTAGCACCACAACCAAAAGAGACTTGGGGGTCCTGATTGACCACAAGATGAATATGAGTCACCAATATGATGCTGTGGCTGGCAAAGTAAACCAAAGTCTGCCACGCATCTACCGATGCATCTCAAGCAAAACCAGGGACGTCATCCTCCCACTTTACTTGGCCTTAGACTAGACATAAGAAAAAAGTTCTTTATGGTGCAAGCGTCCAGGGTCTGAAACAGACTCCCCCACAGAGGTGGTGCAAGCACCTACTCTGGACTCTTTCAAAAAAATGTCTGGATATTTTTCTTGCTGGGATCACTTGATCCCAGCTGATTTCCTGCCTATGGCAGAGGGGCTGGACTCGATGATCTCATGAGGTCCCTTCCAGCCCCTAATGTGTATGAAATCTATGAAACATTTCTGCACATTTCCCTTTTCCTTCAGGAAATTACACATTGCTGTGCAAGAAGTATCCTAGTTGACAGGATAGTTGATGTGTTCCAACCATTAACATCTCGATGAAAACAGCAACTTTATACTCCTGCCCCCAGGTATGCCAGTGCTGCTGCTCTGCCAAAGCTTAAAACTTCATCAACTATTACACTGGCCTGCCAGTGACTCATCCCCTAAAAGCATGACACATGCCTGCTTAAATCTATGAGAACAAATTAAAGAACATTTACAGACAGCCTCTACTGTCAGACAAGGCTTGAAAGTAAACTATCAAGGGGTGCTCAACCCCCAGCCTGTAGGCCAAAACCAGCCCCCAGCACCTTTTCATCCAGTCCATGGAGCTCCCTATGGTCCCTGGGGAGCCCCATAGGCCACGGGATCCCAATCCAGTAGTGGGACCAGGCAAGGCAGCACAGGGTTGTGGGGCTGGGCAGAGGTAGTAAGCAATCCCAGGGCCTTGATCTGGGCATGCAGGGCCAGGTGGAGGCAAAGCAGTTCCATGAGTCTGGGACCCTTGGAACACAGGACTGGGTGGAGGTGGCATGGGACCCCAATCCCAGCACACAAGGCTGGGTGGGGGCAGCACAGCCTGGATCCAGTCATGTGGGCCTAATCTGGTGGTGCGGGGTCCAATGTGGCTCATGGACTGGTCCCATACCCCTCATTTGGCCCACAGAGCCAAAAGGTTGAGCACCACTGCTCAGACAAAAGTTCAATGGGATTCCTCTCACTGTGCATTCAGTGATGACACTACAATGCAAGAAGCCACAACTGCAGAGTAACAAGAACGTTAATTAGCAGACAACACCAAGAGCATGTTTTTTCACTTTCTCCCATTCTTTCTATGCATATTTATTAGCATGATCCACTGCAGGGAGAGATGCTTGCACAAAGTAATGCTTTTTACAGAGGGGTGTCTGGATCTGGCTCATGGGACCATGAGAGTTTGACACCCCTGCTTTACAGGTATTTTTGCAGCATAACTTTAGAAATCTTAAATAAAAATAAAATCCTGCCTAAGCATTAAGTTGCTTCAAGTAACATGTTATCTAAAGAGGTTTCTTTAGAAGTGTAATTTCTGTGTGTGTCAGAAGACTTAAAATAACTTAAGATCTTAAAGATGTGCGGAAGCAGGGCAAAAAAAGAAAAGCTATAGCTAAATAATACAAAACAACATTGCTGGCTTTGCTTGGCTACACCCATGCAATTAATCTCTAATTTTGATGGGTTTGCTTGGGTATAGAACAGAATATATATTTTTGTAATGTTAATCCCTGTCCTACTCAAAGTTTCAAACCAACTGCCTGGCAGGGGCAGCAGCATTTCTACTCAGGCACTGAGGGAGTCGCTAGACTTCATGACTCATTAGAATACCTAATTCCTTCTAAACTTTTCACTCCACAAGTATTAACAACCCACCTTTCTAATGGTCTTGATGTCCAGGAAATCCAGCTAGCCTTTCTTCTGCAATGCTGCTGTCTGCTTGCTTGCTCCCACTAAAATAGCTCCTATTTTCCAGCCCTGCCTTCTGTTTTTAACTCTGGCTGGAAACATTAATTTTGCATTGAAATAACTTCAGAGCAAAACACCACTAGTATGACCAAGGCACACGTAGAGTTCAGTACCCAGCTGCTGAGAACATCTCTAGTTGTCCTGCAGTATTATATGTCAGATACCTGATGCCATGGGCAGGTGGCTATCTAATATGGTTTAAATTGGATTGAATTGCTGTATTTAAAACAAGTCATGGTGTGTTTTTACATAACTGTAGATTTAATATAAGCAGCCATGTAGCTGTTATTCTTTAATTCCAAATACTCAGAACCAAATATACAAGGGTGTTTCAGGAAGTAATGGCCATTTTGAAAGAACACTTATTCGAGGAGAGGGAGTGGTAGACATCCTCTTCAGGGGGGGAATGGAGCAGTTTGGCAAAGCCTCTGCCTGCATCTCACACCAGGATCTCCAGAGTGAGAAGCAGACAGGAACCAGTTGATGGCTGCTCTTCCACTTCCCTCTCAGTCTACAGAAGGTGTGGGAGCAGCTGTCCCCTGCATCTGGGAGTGGGATGGGCAGGCAGGGCTGGAGCCAGGATCACGTGGTGGTGACAGCACAGGGCCAGGGTCCGGGACAGAGCTGCAATCTGCTTCCTGCCTATCCCTGTGATGGGCACCAGTTCTACAGCTCCATCCCATCAACCTGGCCAAGCGCACCCTACCTGCAGAGGTCCCAAGCTGGTCTTCATGGAGAACCCACTCACCTGCTCCATCCAGCACTCCTGGAGGTGGGTGTGGAGCAGATAGCCTCACTGCCCGGGAACCCTGGCCTGAGTCTGGTGGAAGATACTGGTAGTGGCAGGCC
>NW_005842171.1:786984-790722 GCF_000455745.1 Alligator sinensis
GGTTGCGGGAAAGCCGAGTCCGGTTATCATGCTGCCCCTGCCCCACTGCCTCTGCCCTGCAGACTACCACTTTCAGCGTGCCTGAGACTACGCAACCAAAATAAAGGAATCCTGAAAAGTTTATTTTTTGAAACACGAGACACGGGAAAATAGGATAGAACTGTCTGAAAGGAAGTGATCAAATGCTGACAGTCAAAAATCTTAATTGATAATGTTCCCTTCACAGTGAAATTAAACTCATCAATGCTATCAGTGCAGGAAATCCACAGTCACATTGGCAAATATGTTAAAATTCCTGAAAGCTGGAGAAGTAAGAATTATGCATTTGAATTTATTGACTGCATAAATTCTGTAAGTCATCAGGAAGTACTGAATGAAATGCGTACATCACCATTCCACACTTTGATAGTTGACGAGAACATAGATATTTCTGTTAGCAAAATGTTAATTCTGTATGCAAAATTCCAAACTATGGACGACTTTGTTAGGGTGACTCTATTTGGATCTTAAGGAACACTGGGTTTGCAGCTGAATACAAGGCTGTAAGCTGTGGCCTAGCAGAGCTGCTAACCACAAGGCAGAATAATATACTAAAAATAACATTGCAAGATGCTTAGGCAAGCATTTTCCTAACAATGGCATAGTGTTGTAAGATATATAGCTCATTGTGTAAGGAAAACAGGATGCAGCCCACCAGCTATCACCAGGAGATAAAGCAGAAGTAAGACCTTGGAAGTGAAGAAGGAGTCAGCAAGAAATGGCACATGACCGAAGGAAGTGGAGGTCAAAGTCTTCTGCTTGCGCTAATAGCAAAAAGACATGTAAATAAATGAAATGCATAAGTAATTCCATGCTAATGAAACAAAGAGTAAACAGAGGCAGAGCTTGAGATAGGAGGGAATATGGGTGGAACAAAGGAGGGACAAAGGTGGAGTAAATGTTAATGAGTATGAACCAAGGTGTATAAATGTGGAAAGAACTAATGTTCGTGGCAGCTCTTGGTTTGTTGGAGCTTTGCCCGAAGCTGTCTCCATTTTGAATAAAGCTGTTGCTAGCAATGTGTGCTGGTGTTTGCTCTCTGAGCAATTGGATCATTGCCTCCCTAGTCATTGGGTGTCGCATGGAGTCTGGGTCTAACAGACTTCGCTCATCAGACCAGGTTTGCTGGAATTTTAAAACTGACAGTTTGTGATAGCTCTGCTATTGTAGCAGCAATTAGACAATTTTATGTTGACAACAACTTAGATATGCAAAGGATGGTAATGTTCACCTCCAATGGTGCTTCAGTAATGCTTGGAAAGCACAACGGTGTGGCTGCAGTACTTCACCAGTCTATTCTGCATCTGCTCGAGCAGCACTGTATGGCACACTGGGATGACTTGGAGATTGATGATGCTTGGAAACCCGCATCTTTGATGAGGTGCATTGAAACTCTACTACACACCATAGTCACACTTTTTAGTAGGTCTTCTTTAAAAAAAACTATGTTTATAGAACTATCTAAGGCTGCTGAGTGTGAAACAGTTTCATTTCGGCCACTGAACGAGGTCAGATGGCTCTCTAGACATTTTGCTGTTAGTGCCGTGATGAAGAATGATACTGTATTGATGGAATACTGTGCAGAACAAGTGGCTGAAGACAACGACCCAATTCACAAATACTGCTTGGACAAACTGCGGAAACCAGAGTATCATGTTGTGCTGGCCATACTAAATGATGTCTTAGGTGAACTGCCTGAGTTGTGCAGAATGCTTCAACGAAGTTCACTAACAACAGTAGAAGCATTTCAGCTTGCCAAAGCTAGAATTGCCAAACTTTGTTCCCAGTATCTTGATGAGCCTCCGAACATTTTTGAACATTTTTCTGAAGATGTTCAAACCTTGCTGTCATTATTTGAATCACCTGTTGACACAACATCAGTTATTCGATTCATTGAGCATGCATGTGACCACATGGACAACAGATTTCCAGAAGGTGAATTGAAAGAATGGTCAATTTTTTATAAGGATTCTTTTTTCTCTTTAAAAAACAGGAACGATTTTTCGTTTGGGCATGAGGAGTTGAAAACATTGACAACAAGATATAGCATCTTGCTAAACAAAACTGTAGAAACTTTTAAGAAGGACCTATGCAAACAATACATGGACTTTAACTGTTAGTGAGAAAATGAAAACTGGGGCAATAAAGACCTTTGAAGATACAATCACCTACATACTACAACAGGAACAATTTAGACTACAACAGGAACAATTTAGTAAACTATCGTTACTTGTTGACATCTGTACTACTTTTCAGGCATCTAGTGCAGATTGTGAGAAAGGGTTTAGCCTTACGAACACAATAAAAACAAAGTCTAGAAATCATTTAGAAGTTGATAATCTGGACAAGCTGATGAGAATTAAACTTCACTTTGGTAAATAAAAAGCTATAGTATCATCTTTTGTTGTTATACCGCGGGGCTACACCTTAGAGGGAACATTGCCTGAGAGCTGTGCATAGGGAATAAGGTGGACTGCACTGAGCACCAGGTGGCATCTCTGTGCCCAGAGGCAGCAGGATTGGCTACACGCACCACGCACGGGCTGTACCTCATGCCTGGGCTGGGAGGGCCTGAGGGACCCACCATGAGCTGGATAGAATCACTTGGTAAGCTGGATCTGGGCCACAGGCCATAGTTTGCCCACCCTGTGGTAGTCAGTCACTGAGGTAACACGATGCTATATCTTATTAACCAGTGTACTGGGTTCGGTCCTTGGACCGGTGTTATTTAATATGTTCATCAGTGATTTGGACCAGGGTGTGGAGAACACCCTCTCCAAGTTCGCAGATGATACCAAGTTATGGGGCAAAGTTAACACACCGGAGGGCAGGGAGCAGATACAGGCAGATCTGGACAGGTTGGATCAATGGGCAGAATGAAACAGGATTCAATTCAACAAAGATAAATATAAGGTACTTCACCTAGGGAGGAAGAATCCCCAGCACACCTATAGGTTGGGGAATGACCTCCTCAGCAGCTCAGCGGCTGAGAAGGATCTTGGAGCCACAGTTGATGCCAAGATGAACATGAGCTAGCAATGAGGCCATCAACAAGGCCAATCTCACCTTGTTGTGTATTAACAGATGCACGACCAACAGATCAAGGGAGGTGATGCTCCCCCTCTATGCAGCATTGGTCAGGCCACAGTGGGAGTACTGTGTCCAGGTTTGGGCACTGCACTGCAAGAGGGACATGGAGAATCTGGAGAGGGTTCAGAGGAGGGCCACTCACGTGATTAGTGGCATCCGTGAAAGACCCTACGAGGGGAGGCTGAAGGATCTGGATCTCTTTAGCCTTCACAAGAGACATCTGAGGGGAGACCTTGTAGCTGCCTATAAGTTTATCAAGGGAGGACAACAGGGAATTGGAGATGTAGCAGAAAGCCCCTTTTCCTCTTGCCTGCATTTGCTCTCCCCTCTTTGGATATGTTTCTCTTTTTCTACCTTTTCTTCCTTCCTCTCTCTTTCACTTTAAGATAAGGAATTGTGTTTTCAAATTTGTATGTGTGCATTTTGTATCTCCCCTTGTAGTTTGGTATTTTTATCTATTTGTGTGCCATGGCATTTGTAGCTTATATTTTATACTCCTCACCTTTCAACTTTCAACTGAATATGTTTAGTTTCATAAGTAAATTATACATTGTAACAATGTTAACAAGGGCAGGAATCAAACTGCCCTTCCCTGTATCAGGCTGGCCT
>NW_005842171.1:790971-804920 GCF_000455745.1 Alligator sinensis
GAGGGTCAATGACCCCTGGATTGGGCAAACCTGAAAACTGGGGAGTCACCAAAGTCTGCCAGGGACAGATAAAAGGCAGTGAAAAGTGACCCTCAGTGGCGCCCTCTTGATCTCCAACTCGACCAGACCTGTCCAGCCAGAAGGACCAGCCGGCGACCCCCTTCTGGAAGATAACACCACACTGAAAGAAGCCTCAACGACAGACTCCAGCGCTCGTAGGATAGGTATACCTGACTCTGTAGCCTGCTACTGTGTGTGTGTGTGTGTGTGTGTGTGTGTGTGTGTGTGTGTGTGTGTGTGTGTGTGTGGGGACCAGCTCCAAGGTTTATGATTACAGTGTTTCAATCTGCCTAATAAACTAGAATTTTAAGGATCCCGAGTCGGACATTTGTAGCCAACAGAGATGTGCTATTTATCAGAGTGCCCCTAGGAGTAACTAGGAATAATGGGTGCAAACTAGTGGAGAGTAGATTTAGATTAGACATTAGGAAGAATTTATTTACAGTAAGGGTGGCCAGAATCTGGAATGGGCTTCCAAGAGAGGTAGTACTATGACCTAACTTGGAGGTCTTCAAGAGGAGGCTTGATAGTCACCTGGCAGGGGTCATCTGACCTTGGTCCTCTTTCCTGCCAGGGGCAGAGGGTCGGACACGATGATCCTTTGTGGTCCCTTCCGACTCTATGATCTATGAATCTTCAGCAGAGTCCTACACGATACATACTAGCTAGCCAGTCACCTGTTCAAGTGTAAATAATCATTTCAAAACATACATACACACACAAAAAAAATCACAATAAAATTTGTTCCTGATAATTAACCATTTTAAAAGGTACTGATCTATGCCCTCTATAGGTAGGGTCAATCCACAGAGGGGTGTAATGACACCCCCTGTCCCCATCTGACTGTGCTGCATGTGAGCTTTAAGACCCTTTCAGACAGGTTCTGGCTGGAACCCCTGATTTTGCTCTGGAGCCTAGGGGAGAGCACTGAGTGCACTGCTCATTCCCTCCTTTCCCCTGCTGCTTAATTCAGAGGGGAGGGGAATGGTGAACAGCAGTAGCATTCACCTCCTGGGTTCCAGAACCATGTGAAAACAGGGCCTCTGGCCAGACCCTACATATATCAGCTGGTGAACTCAGAGCACACTGCTCATGCAGAACTCTGGCAGGAACATCCACTGATTGGGCAATGAGCTCAGAGCTCACTGAACGTGTGTGGCACAGCCAAGGTGCAGGGAACAGTACCCCTTTGCCCATTCCTGGATCTGCTACTATTTATAGTACCTGTCAAGCCAGGTGATGCTCAAAAAACACTGGATACTCCTTAATTTTCTTGGCTCAACAACATGATCAGCTGTTCCATTTTGTATAATTATTTTCTATTTTGGTGATGAATAAAAGTAAGAATGCAAAACAGATCTGCTTAAGGCCATTGCAATCATGCAATCATAATTCTTATAGAAAGAACTCTGAATTTTTAATATGCAGTACAAAACTGTATATTGAACATTTTTATAAATTACACAATTCTGACATAGTGAGCCAGAACACACACAACTTACACACTGAATTTTGAAATCCATTTTTTCTTCAATATAAAATGTCAAAATTTATTCTTTACTCTGTTGTAATATGGTACACAAAAATCAATCTTACAAAAAGTTTTAAAGTGGCTAACTACTGAAAAAGACACTCAATGTATACAGGTCAACTATAGTGGAAGTTCTTCAGAACTTGCTGCTCTCAAACAGGGAAGAATCGGTTGAGACAGTGAAGGTGGAGGTAACCTGGGTAACACTGACCATAAAATAATAGCTTTCAAGATCCTACGGAGAGGAAAGGAGAGCAGCAGAATAAAGAAACTGGACTTCAGAAAATCAGACTGTAACAAACTCAGGGAATTGCTAGGCAAGATCCCTTGGGAGGAAAATGTTTGAGGGGAAAATGAGTCCAAGAGAACTGCCTGTACTTTGAAGAGGCCCTTATATGGGCACAGGAGCAAGCTAAACACATATACTACAATAGGAAATGTAACAGGAGGCCAGCTTGGGCTTCTCGGTGTACTGCCCTGCTACCTGATTTTCCCAGCGTTTGATATAATGGATATTTGGGAGGCTACCCTTAATCCACTAGAGTGACTTCCTCAGGCACTTCCTGCTTTCTGCCTTAGTTCAATTCACTGGTCTTGCTTGCACCCCTGTTCACAGTCTCTAAGCCTCTGATAGCCTGCTATCACAAACTCTGGGGAGCCTTTGGTCTGCTTCCCTACCCTAGACTGCCATCTTTCACAGGGCTTTTAGTTATTCCACCAGTCAATGCTTTCTGTGCCACCACCAACACTAAACATGTCCTCCTGTCCTCCCTCATGTGTCACAGGTCTTACTCCAACTCCATTCACAAGGCCCTCTGGCCATATACTGCATCTAGCCCACCAGGTCCCTGATCCTTGCAGGGCTCAAAGTGCTGAGTGCCTCCCCAGCACTTCCCCCCCCTGTGGCCTCCAACCACACCTTTAGCTACTCTCAAACCTCCAGTTACAAACTCAAACAAGCATAACACAAAAACCACATAGCTCCACACAGACCTTTCTGCAGAGCCCCTTCCTCTCCAGGATTCAGAGCTTGACTCCCTCTCTAGCCTAGAGTTCTGTGGAGATCCCCAGCTTGGCTCCACACTTTCCGCTCAGCAAGCTTCCCTTAACTGGATACAGGGGGTTGCCAATTCCCTCACAGCTCTATGGCATTCTGGTGTCTGCAGTTAGCTGGCCAGCTCTGCTGACTTTGTTTTGCAACCTAAGGCTCTATAGCCCTTTACTTTTTCTCCCTGCCTCCCAAGTGCCAGGGGGAGGGGCCTCTCTTACAGAGGTAATAGCCTAGAGTAGTATAAAAACAGCTTAGGGATTACTTAGAGAAGCTGTTTGCTTTCAAATTGGCAGGGCCAGGTGGACTGCATCTGAGAGTATACTGAATGCTGAAGGAATTGGCCGAGGTACTTTCAGAGCCACTGGCTATCCTTTTGGAGAACTTGTGGAGGTTGGGTGAAATCCCAGATAAGGCCCCAGAAAAGGACAAACATAGTGACTATTAGAGGTGCACTGATACATTGGTCCCATATTGGATCAGCACTGATACAGGGAAAACTGACAGGATTGGAAATCAGCTTTTTTTGCCCGATGTAACTGATAACGTGGCCAATAAATGCCCCGTGCATGCACACAGCCGCAGCATGCACACAGTCAGAAGCATAGCCCGGCGGCCTGGAGAGCAGCATCGGGCTGGTGAATCTGTTGTGGGAGAAGGGTAGAGGGAGGGAAGGAGTGTGGGGGAGGCAGATTGAAGTCACCGCACTGAGGGAGGGAGCGGGGCAGGACCAGGCACTGCTTAGCCAGGAAGGGGCACAGGACAGAGCTGCATATGGCTCATCTGGGGAGTGCGGTGTGGGGAGCAGCTTCCACCCTGCATGCACCCCAGGAGGGCATGGGGGGCGTGTGCCTCCAGATCTGCACATCGGGTGAGGATGGGCTGTTGCTGTGGGCTGGGGCCAGGGGCTACACTGGGCTCTTCCCAGAGAGGGTGTTGGGATGGAGCTGCATTTGGGATGGGCAGCAGCGGTGCTGGGAGGGGAGTTACAGGAGGGACTGTGGTGAATTTTGGGGTGCCTGCAGCCCCACCTTCATAGCCCCCTTCCAGTGCTGCAACCCCCTGCCCCAAGCACAGCCTGGCCCAGCCAGTAAGAGCCCAGTGCAGCCTCCAACCCCAGCCTGCAGCAGCAGTCCGACCTTACCCTGCACGCAGATTCAGGGGAACATGCCCCCCATGCCTTCCTGGGGTGCATGCATCACTGAAAGCCACCCCCCCCAGATAGCCACTCACAGCTCCGTCCCGTGCTCCGCTCCACCCTGGCTGAGCAGCATCTGCCCCTGCCCCACTCCCTGCCTCATGGCGGGGGCCTCAATCTAACCCCCAACCCCTTCTCTCACACTGGACTTACCAGCACGATGCTGGTCTCCAAGGTGCCTGACTGCATATCAGAATCAGATTGGTATCAGCCGATATGGCTCCTTAAAAATCAGCATTGGTATTTGCCCAAAGAATCTCTATCACTGCACCCCTAGTGAACATCTTAAGTACCTAGAGGTGAACAAAGTGATCAGGATTCGGATTTGACCTGAATCGGGGACAGTGATTCGATCTGTTGATTCAGAACACTGTCCCCAATTCGATTCGGCCGAATCCGAATCTGAAGATTCGATGCTGATTCGGCGAATCAGTAGTTTGGACACAGACACAGCTTTAAATGTTTTTGTCTACATACCTTGAGGTAGCAGGCATGGCTTTTGATTGCTGTGGTGCTGGGGCGCATGGAGCATCCCACTGGAGTGTGGAGGGGGCTAACATGTGCTCAGCAACAAACTCAGAAGTGGACTGGAAGTGCTTCCAGGTCTGCCGAAGAGCATGCTAGGGGTTCCCCCCATGCCCTCCCAGCTCGGCAATTGGCTGCACGAAGACCCCAGGTGCCCCCCCAAGACCCAGGAGGCACCAGCTGCCAAGCTGGGGGCCTGCCCTGCACTCTCCCTGGTGGACCAGGAAGTGGACTGGAAGTGCTGCTGGTCCACTTCCAGGTCTGCTGCCAAGCATGCTGGGAAGCCCCCCCGTGTTTCTGTGGTATGCTGCATCTGCCCCAGCACCACAGTGTTCAGAGCCCCTGCTACCTAGAGGTATGTAGAAAAAACATTTAAAGCTGTATCTACATCTGATTCACCAAGTCTGTCCGAATCAATTCAGAGGGTTCCAAATTGATTTGGAGAGATTAAAGAGTCCTCTGATTCGATCTGGATTTGGAGATTCGGCCACTGAATCAGGGCGAATCTCTGCCAAATTGAATCAGGGACTGAAGCTTCACTCAGCCCTAGTAGTTAGCTGTTAGGCAGATGGCAGGATAGTTATGCATCTTATAGATGAACTGAATCAAAGATGGATACACTTTTGTGAGTAAGTGCTTACTTCATCAGATGCTGTGAATGGACATGCACACAGCAGGCTCTCAAACAGTGATTTTAATACAAAAGATCTGGATGGGTAGGAGAGAAGGGGAGGCAGTGCTGACAAATAAACAAGTAACAACCCAAAAGGATGAAGGGGCCAAAAAATCTAATCCAGGTAATGGGATAAGAATCCATAGTTGATGTTTAGATCATACATACCACAATCAACGAGGTCCCTTTCAGCCTTACTTTCCTACGATCCTACAGAAATTAGGGAGAGGTAGTTAACCATGTTAATCAAACAGAAGGCAGTCTATAAAATGCTTTAGTCAGACAGAAGGCAGTCTATAAAATGCAAAGACAGATAAGCTTTGGATGATTTCTTGTTCTGCAATTCTGGGCTCAAGGCAGCTTTTAAAGTTTCACTGTGTAAGAACTATTTGGAGGTCAGTGCTGGAATGTCCAAGAAGGTTAAAATGTTCTTCCATAGGTTTGAATGTGTTTTTGGATTTTATGTCAGAAAGGTGTCCCCTCATTCTTTCATGTATCATCATTACCAATCCTCCTAAAGTGATGAATCAACCAGATTTTACTGTATTTTTACCTGCACATACTGCTACATTACATAGAAGTCCTCTGAGGAAGGATCCCCTTAGTTCAGTCTGAGCACCATACCATAATGCGTTTGAAGACTGAAGTTTCCACTTACGCTCCATACAACAGCACTTGGTAGCTTTCACTGATGAACAAATATAGCATACCTCATGCTTTTATTTTACCAAGAAAGCTGACAGGAGAACTTTAAGTTAATAAAATAAGAATCTCTTGTTGCACTAAAACATACACATTTCAAAGATAACAGAAGCCTACTTGATATCAGCTGTGTTTACATGATAGTATAATCTGGAACAATGGAGTCCTTGCTAGATCAAGGGATTTTTTTCCTTCAGCAGTAGACCTCCCCCACAAAGAGGGTCAAATTCCCAAACTAGGTTACTCAGGCTTGAGAAACAGCTTTTTTGGCCAGAAAGACACAAGCAATATGACTGCTACATTCTACTATTTATATCTATATGCTCCTGGATAACAAGATAACAGATAAGAAGGGACATAAGAGAGACATGGCCCAACTTTGTAAGAAGCCTTTCATGACTCCACATCCAAAGCTTTGACTTCATTCAGAAGACAAAAGGCACCCTACTGTTCTCAGATGCAAGTCAGTTTACATCCCATCAAAAGGTCAAGCTAAGGCTAGGTACAGGTTCTACCAGGTTCCTGCCAGGTAAGGCATGGTGTTCATATAAAAACTTGCTCTTCTTTGAACAGGAGCAGAATGGACATCATTTTTCAGAAAGCTTTCTTTTAAGAAAAAGATCTTGTACCAGACTTCCCTGGAACTAGAGGCATTGATTTCATAGACATTAGGGCTCGAAGGGACCTTGGAAGATCAAGTTCAGTCCCATCAGCTACGGTCAAAGGATCCCAGCAAGATAGGTGTCCAAATGTTTCTTAAAAGAGTCCCGAGTAGGTGCCTGCACCAGCTCTGGAGGCAGTCTATTCCAGGCCTTGGGGGCTCAGACAGTAAAGAAGTTTTTCCTTACGTCCAACCTAAAACAGTCTTGGAGGAGTTTGTGACTATTTGACCTTGTCATCCCTTGGGGTGCTCTGGTGAACATCCTGATGTACACCCTTCATATACTTTTGGACAGCCACTAAGTCACCCCTAGGTCTGAGCTTTTCCAGGCTGAAGAGTCCCATGGCTCTCAGCCTCTCATCATAGGCCTGCTCTCTTGCCCTCTGATCCTTCGCGCGGCTCTCCTCTGGACTCTCTCAAGCTTTTCCGCATCCTTTTTAAGTTGTGGAGCCCAGAATTGGATGCAGTACTCCAGCTGCAGCCTCACCAAGCCTGAGTACAGTGGGAGGATGACATCCTGAGATTTGCTTGAGAAGCATCTATGGATGCAAGCCAGAGTTCTGTTCGCTTTACCAGCTGCAACATCACATTGGTGGCTCCCGTTCATCTTGTGGTCAACCATGACTCCCCAAGTCCCTTCCAGCCGTGGTGCTAGCGAGCGTAGAACTGCTGAGTCTAAGCATGATGCGGGTTTCTACACCCCCTCCACCCCCACAAAGTGGAATACCTTGCATTTTTCTGTATTGAATGTCATCAGGTTTCTATCCACCCATTTTCTAAGTCTGTCAAGGTTGGCCTGGATCACCAGCCTATCTGCAGGTGTGGACGCTTTACCCAAAGTTTGGTGTCATCAGCGAACTTGTGAAGTCCGCTTCTGACACCAATGTCCACATCGTTAATAAAGATGTTAAAGAGTACAGGTCCATGGACCCGTTGGGGGACACCACTGGTCACGGAGCACCATGATGATTCACTTCTGTCAATTACCATTCTCTGGGTCCGACCCCAGAGCCAATTACCCAGCTGTCGGACTGTGATATAGCCGAGGCCGCATTGGCCAATTTTTCCATGAGGAGATCGTGGAACACCAGATCAAAGGATTTTTTAAAGTCCAGATATATGACGTCAATCTCTTCTCTTTTGTTCAGGTGATATGTCACCTGGTCAGGGAAAGGGAAATGAGATTGGTCAGGCAAGACCCACCCGCAACAAACCCATGCTGGCTGTCCCTCAGGATGCCATCAGCCAGTTTGTCAAGAATGGTCTCTCTGATAATTTTTTCCAAGATCTTCCCAGGGATAGAGGTCAGGTTAATAGGCCTATAGCTCCCCGGATCTACTTTCCTCCCTTTCTTGAAGATAGGCACCACATTGGCCTTCTTCCAATCTTTGGGCACTTCACCTAAGCACCACTTGTTAACAAAGATCCTTGCCAGTGGCTGGGCTATGGTGCCTGCCAGCTCCTTAAGTACTCTGGGGTGCAAACTGTCAGGACCAGCTGACTTGAAGGTGTCCAGCCTCTCAAGGTGTTCCTTTACATGATCTACACCAATGTAGGGTATAAATTCACCCTCACCCGGGCTGCCCCGCATTGTGTTAAGTAGGGCAGTCCCTTTAGGCTGGTGAAAAACTGAAGCAAAATACCCATTAAGCAGGCTGGCTTTTTCCTGGGTGTTGGTTATCAGTCGTCCCATTTGGTTTAGCAGGGGTCCAGTGTTACCCTTGCTTTTCTTCCAATTCCCCATATATCTGAAAAAGGAATTTTTATTGTCCTTGATGCATGTAGCCAGTTGGAGTTGGGTTGCAGCCTTGGCTTTCCTGGTTCACTCCCTACAGGTCTGGACCAGTGCAGAATACTCCTCCTTTGTTATGATTCCAGTCTTCCATCCTTTATAAGCCTCTCTTTTTAGATGCAGGAGGTCCACAAGTTCCCTGCAGAGCCAAAGGGGTTGCTGTGCCCTGTTGCTACTTTTCCTCTGAGATGGGATGAACATCACTTGTGCTTTCAGGATCACTCCCTTGAGGAGCAACCACTCATCCTGAACTCCCCTCCCCTTCAAGTCATGGTCCCTTAGGGCCTTGCCAACAAGCCTCCTGAGCTTGTTAAAGTCAGCTTTCCTAAAGTTGAGGACTTCTGCATTGCTGACTGACTTGCCAGCTTTGCGGTGGGTAGTGAAAGTAATCAGCTCATGGTCATTGTCTCCCAGCTTTCTTTTGATTCTTAGGTTTTTGACTAGATCATCCCCCTTTGCCAGTACCAGGTTGAGCAACGCTTTACCTCATCAGTGCATAGACTTCTTGAGTTAGATAGAGCTCATCCAGGCACATGAGAAAGCTTTGCGACCATTTGGCCGAGTGCTCTTCCCATGAGATGTCCAGGTAGTTGAAGTCTCCCGTGACAACCAATGCACCGAGTGTGTGCAGCCTCAGCCAGTTCCTTGGCAAATTCCTGGTCAAGCTCTTGTTCCCAATTAGGAGGTCTGTAGTAGACTCCTACCATTACGTCCCCTGTGCCATGTTCTCCACGTATTTTATCCCAGAGGGTCTCCAGTCACTCTCCCTGGGTGCCAATATCAGCTTGCAGGGATGTGTAGTTTTCCTTGATGTAGAGCGCTATACCCCCACTTCTTTTTTCCGCATGATATCTCCTGTACAGGGTATAGCCATCTATATCTGTGGCCTAGTCATAGGTGGAGTCCCACTAGGTCTCCATTACCCCTATGAGATCGCAGTCATTCTTGTTTAGCAGGAGGACCAGTTCCTCATCTTTGTTCCCCAAGCTCCTGGCACTGGTATACAGGCACGCAAGTGTCCCATTGGAAGCCCTAGTCTTCCCTGCACTCCCAGGAGGACATCATTCCAGGGCTGGGGTAGGAGTGGATTCTCTTGAGTGCCTTAACCTGCTGGTTTTGCAGAAGTTCCCCAATGAAACTTTCTTTGGCGGTAATCCCCCACATCACCCGGCGGGCTTAGTTTAAAGCCCAGTTGAGTGGGTCAGCCATTCTGGCTGAGAACAGTTTTCTCCCCAGTGGGGTGAGGTGGAGGCCGCCTCTTGCCAGCAGACTGCTGCCTCTCTCACCAAAGAGCAGACAGTGATCGTGGAAGCCAAAGCCTTCACAATGACACCAGCACCGCAGTCTTTGGTTGACTACCTCAATCCTCCTTTCCCTCCTCAGCCCATGACCCGAAACTGGGGAGAATCGAGGAAAAGACCACCTGCACCCCCAACCCCCTAAGTCCTGCTCCCAAAGCCCTGTAGTCACTCATGACATGACCAGGATTGCT
This sequence comes from Alligator sinensis, assembly GCF_000455745.1. Lineage (NCBI taxonomy): Eukaryota > Metazoa > Chordata > Crocodylia > Alligatoridae > Alligator > Alligator sinensis. Next base: position 800,654 of record NW_005842171.1, read on the forward strand.
CCAAATAATGTCATTCGTGCCGACATGGATAAGGAGCATAGGGTAGTGGTCAGAGGGCCAGATAAGCTTTGGGATCCTCTCTGCTATGTCCTGGATATGGGCTCCCAGGAAGCAGCAGACCTCCCGGGCAAGGGGGTCGGGGTGGCAGATTGCTGTAGGCATTTTTGTCTGTCTTGTGAGACAAAAGAATTATGCCAAGCAAGACATGAATCTAACATATGAAGAAACCATAATTATTTCAACTTTCTCTATGAGTGCTGATCAAATTATCCTGGAAATCAATTCCCTTTTTCCTCAAAGAGAATATCACCACAATCTTGAGAGACTGACATCTATAAACAAAGTGAATCAACTGTCTGTAAGAGAACCATATTGTGCAAAATGAAATGGACTGGGGGCTAAGTAATGCCAGACATGCCAAATACATGAGCCAGGTTTGCAAATTGGCAGTCAGGGTAAATTCCAAAACAGCCTGCTTCATAAAATACTTTGCAGGGAATCAACTGCAATGCTGGTGGGTGTATACACTGCCCAACATGCACCTGTGGGCCTGGGAACTGTCTTGGTTCAACAAGGTCCAGGAGCACTTCTGGAACAGATATGATCTACAAAATGAAACCCCAGCAACCCTTGCAAACCACTGTAAGATGCAGGAGGTGGCTAGGGGAAGGGACAGACTATCACCTGTGGGTGTACTCTTCAGCAACAGCTGAAAGGCTGTCTGGGAAAAAAATCTTCCACAGGGACCTGTTGAATGAACACAGGGATTTGATTTGGCAGGTGGTCCACCAGGCACTCCCCATGTGGGTGCTGACACATGGAGGGGAGCAAAGAGGCCCACTAAACTGCGCCACACAAACCTGCTGGTGGGAGAAGGAAACACTTGACCACCACCTGTGGAGCTGCCCATATGCCAGGGAAGTATGGGAGAGAGTAAGCAAACTCCTCCAGATGGTGACTGAGGTAAAGACTCTGACCAGAGTGGTGGTGCTATTCAGTCACCTGGCCAAATGGCAAGGAACCTCGACAGCCCGTTTTGACTAGTTCATCTCCTGCTGCAAGAATGCCCTGTGGAAGACCAGGACCCTACTCATGTACAGGCACATGAACCTCCCAGTCAAAAACTGGTCAGAACGGGGGTAAGCGAGCCACAGCTGTACTACAAGACGAAAGTAGACAATGGGGAAAAGATGACAGAAGACACGTGGAAAAGGAAGGAATGGCCCAACCTTCAAGAACGAGACCACCAGAGAGGATGCTGACAATGACAGGGATAGTGGGGAGGGCTGGTAACAGTGACAACGAGGACAAGAACAACAGGGACTCAGTAGCGGAGCTGTGAAAGGACTGGGGACAGAAACAGAAGGGTTATAAGAGGAGTGGAAAGGGGGATGATGAGGGGAAGGGAAGGGAAAGAAAAGGGCACAGAGGCAATTTGTGTGATTGTAATGGATACAGGAGGGAGACAGGAGCGTAACTGCAGTTATTGTAACATGGATGGTGATAGCCAACTGTAGATGTGTGTTATGGACTGTCAAGTGAACCAAGTTGCTCATGAGACAGGATAGTAAAAGTATAGGTGTGCGCGCGCACACGCACACACACACACACACACACACACACAAATACATATTTTTGCAAAAAAAACCCAGCCCCAATTTGATCCCCTTGTGATCTGAACCCAATTGGCTGCTCTGCTTTCTGCTCCCTACTCTGTATTCCCCGCCCAATGTCCTTCTCTACTCTCTGCTCCCTGCCTTATCTCATTGTGACCATGTCCCCTGCTGCAAGGAGGGGTAGGAACACCACTGGAACCACAGCACCAAGCCCCTCAAAAGCTCAAAGGACCCTGTACCTGAACAACCAGAAGAGTCCCAGGGCAGAGGAGAGAAGTCAGGGAAGGGAGTTAAAGGGAGGCACTCCTACCCCTACTACTCCACATCTACCATCACTCTCTAGCTCAACACCACCCCTTCCCCCAGGAACTGACTCAATGCCAGCACTGAAATCCATGCTGGCAGGCATGATCCAATCTGACCAGACATGCATGGTCCCAGGGCACACCATCTTCAACAATCTTGGTCTCCTCTTCCAGGTCTGCAATTGCAGCCACCCAAGTCACAGACCTCCTAGCCAAGCCCCTGCTGAAAAAAACCTACAGCAGGTGGTAATGTTGATGGAGAAGGGTCCTAGCCAATATCACTGGGAACCTCCTGGACTGGCGTCTCTGGGGGACTGAGCCTCTGGTTGTCTTAGGGCACGGTCTGGGACCATGCCCTGATCCAGTTTTTCCCCCTGGGTTTTTGTTTAACTCCTGGATATCCAGGGGTCTAATTTTCATTCCTGCACATGCTTCTTGCCCCGTCTCAATGGGGTTTGAGACGGGGCAAGAGGCACGTGTGAGCTCATCTGGACACGCCCATGAGGTTCAACAAGGATAAGTGCAAAGGACAGAACAATCTCATGCACTGCTATTAGGGCTGCACCAATAGAGATTTTTGGGGCTGATACAGATAGCCAATATTTAAGCAGGCATATCAGCCGATACGGATCCAATTTCCGATACAGCTGTCTCCACCTGGTAAGCCCCGTGTGGTGAGGGAGGGGGCAGGGGCAGGCAATGCCCAGGTGGGGTGGGGGCCAGAGTCACAACTCATGGGGAAGGACATGGCTCCCGGCACTGCTTGCACCCGGGGGGGCGCGGCATGTGCCCCCTGGATCAGTGTGGGGCTCTTCTCAGCAGGGGCTAGGCTTAGGGCAGGCACCAGCAGTGTTGGAAGGATGCTGCATCCACCCCAACTTTTGCTGTCACTCAGCTCCCAGTGCCGTCACTGCTAACTGCCCGACGCATCCCCAAGCTCAACACCCTGCCTCCACCTATGCGCCAAGAAGAGCCAGAGCTGCACCGGGTGGCTGGCAGCGGTGGAACTGGAAGCGAAGTGGCGGCAAAATTTTTGCAGCCCCTTGCAGGCTGGAACTCCGCCAGCCTGCAAGGAGAAACACGCCCTTTCCCACCTTTTTCCCCATTAAAGGAGAACATTTGCATTTTCCGCAACAAACAGAAAACCTGGATCCCTGGTTATTACAAAACTACCTGCTAACCAGCCCACCTATATCTGCTCAAAATCTACAGGATATATAGCAGAACAAAACATTTTTTGTATTTCATAGGGCAGATGATGAACTTTTCCAAAGTGATTTTAAGACCTGTGCACCTTGTATTCTGGCCTCCTAAAAGTGTTCACTAAGGTAACCTTTCACACTACTGAGAGAAACAAGCTCCTGTGAACAGAAGGGAAGCAAGAATTTAAAAAAATAGAAATAAAAACAGTTTTTCTTATTACAAAAATAAACAAGCAAATCACTAAAATGTTAGAAGGCTACCAAAACCATTAAAACAGAACTAGATATATACATGTTACTGTGTTGTTTATGATGACAACACATTTCCCTCAGGAAGCTATGATTATTCCTTTAAAGCCCACATGTAACAGGCTAAGGTGATGGCTGTTAAAATCTAAACCAGGGTACTGAAAGATAGCAATAATTCCAACATTGTTCAGACATTTCCTGTGAGCTGTTTGGCTTCCTCTTCTCGCTGCATTATTTACTCCAGTGGGTACCCACATTTTTGGCAATATGCTGCAAATGAGCCCCACGCCTTCCCAGAGAACCACTCTGATCTCTTTCCTCTGCCCAATCTGCTGCTCCCTACTTTGTGCCTCGGCCCCAGGTCATCCTCCGCTTTGTGCTCTGTGCTCCACACCTGACCTCTCTGCTCCAGCCCCCATCTGCAGCTGCCCTGCCTGTGCCTTCCCCACTCTGTTGGGTGCCACACGAGGAGGTTGTCACCTCACCTATGCCCCAGCCTGGGTCACGAGTTTACTCCCTTGGCTTTCTCCTGCTCCTCTCCCAAGGCATGAGTTTCGAGGAGAGCTGGGACCGGTGAAGGTTTATCAGAGCTGCTGACACTTCAGGGAGAACCAGGAGAAGCCTTCCCCTTCTCCCCTGAGCTGCCCCCTCCCCCAGGTACAGGTCGCTGCTGCATGAAGGCAGGGGTGGTGTCCCTGGGAAGCGGCAGGCTCCTCGCCCAACCTGAAGTTCGGTTCTTGTGACAGCCTCAATTTCCACAGCAACCGGCCGCACTGTCACAGCCGGGGGATTTACGACTTCGGGTGCAGAACGAGGGGAGGCAGGCGAGCTCTAGGCAAACAAAGCCCCCCGCCCGCTTATAGATGCGCCTTTGCGAGGGCGAGCGGGGTGCGGG